>NC_134593.1:9767938-10074105 GCF_037038515.1 Microtus pennsylvanicus | reverse complement strand
CAAACAATCTAGTAACAGCCCTCACGTTAGCACTAGGCTTTCAGTAAACTTTTCAGAGAGACAATTCCAACAGAGTTCAGAAGTCAATTAAACAAAACAGTCAACCAGCTTTTCCCTAACATAATTGTTTCAATATCAGAACAAAGTGATTACTGTTCAAAACTCAGACATTTTGGAATTTCAGCACAGTAACCTGAGGATACCTTTCTTCATACATCACCCATGTTGTCACAAAAACTGTATTAAATACACTTTGTAATTCTTAGTTGGCTCTGACATTAGATGCTATGCACAATTTAAAGAAGATAAGGAATTTCCGAACCAATGCTGACTTAGAAAACAAAAGAGTTTCCTGGAAAGAGTGGCTTCCAAAAAGGAAAAATTAAGAGTTAAGGCTGAGTAGGAATGGTTGTTCCAGAAAGACATGGAGTGTAAAAGCTGGAATTATAGAATTGGGACATACTCTTTATGGAAAGGTAGAAAAGTAATAAAAATACTTTAAAAGAATGTAAATTTTAGCTAAATGGAAATGTACATAAATATTTGAGGAATACTTTGGAGCATAGGACTTACAAACCCGCGTTAAGGACAGGCAGAATAAAAATGTTCTATTGATGACCCAATCCAATGTGCTGCCTTCCAAAAGGCACACTTACTGGGAAGGGTTGGAAAAGCTCAAGAAGCAAGCTGCTGGCAGCCACGGTGCTGCTGCTGGAGGACTGGAGAGTCCTGTGTACGGCAAGCCAGTGCCCTCAACCTGATGGAAGACCTCAAGATTTCCAAAACTAAGTTAAATGTGCAAGCCAAAAGAAGGAACTGTATTAAAAATGTACACTCTTGTAGCACTACTTTCAACAGCATACTTATGCAACCAGCTGAAACAAAACCTTATTTGCTTCATTCAGAAACATTAAAGTCACTCTCCACTTGGATCTCATTTGCTTTCTGTAGGATTATTAGCAAGCTATTCTCTAGCCCATAACAAAAAACCTGCATTGTATCTCAAACTTCTTGGGTGAACTTTTCTCATTCTCTGGAAACCAAAATAAAGGACTTTTCCATGTATGAGCCAACGCAAACACCTCCTTGAGCACTTGCCGTTGCGTCCTGACATACAGGTTAACGGGCACACACATACCACTCCACTGTCTAAGTCCACTACCGTTCCTCCCGCAAAGCTGCCACAGAACCCTAAGCAAGACGAACAGTATGCAATGAACTGCACCAGCATAAAAATGCTTTTGCTAGGTTTTGTTTTTGTTGTTTTTGTTTTGAGATAGGGCTTCTGTGTACCCTGGTTGCTTGGAACTAGTTCTGTGGACCAGGTTGGCCTCGAAGTCAGAGATCCGCCTGCCTCTGCCTCCCAAGTGTTAGAATTAAAGGCATATGCATTACCACTGCCCAGCTCAAAATGATTACCTTCTTAATATAAGAATTTGATCAGCCTCTATAGTCTCTCTACTTTTCTCTTTAAGTCAAATTACCATTCATCAGTTTCTTACATGTTTTCTTAAGTGTAACGTAATAACTGCAAGTAGGTTAGAAGTCTTGCTTCCTAACAATGGTGCTACCATCTAACATGACTGGCTTTGTCCATAATAGAATTTCTTCTGACATTTAGGATAAACTGATATGTTGCTATTAACTATGACCAACATTTTAAGTAATGCTTACATATGGCACAAAACTAATAGTAATTATACCCCAAATCATAATTCTCACCTACCACATATTCAGGACTTTGGGCAGATAGTTGGAATTTTAAAAATAACAAGTTGGTTTTATTACAAACTTCAGTTATACATATTAGAAAATTGTTTTACTTGAACCTTTTAAAAAAGTATTAATTTCGCCAAATTTAGAATACTGGCAGTGTAGAAGTCTTAAACTAATGTTAATGCTGACAAATCAAAGGCACAGTATTAACATATTTAAAACGGTGCTCACAAGACATTAGGAGGTGCTTTATAGTGTTACCAAGCCACATTCCAAGTTCCCTATTAGTGACATAATCAGGAATGAAGCCCTTGATTATATAACTCACCAGCTTCTAAGACTAGGATTCTATTTCTCATAAGAAGAAAACCTAATAATCCTAACTCTACCATAAAATCCAACTCACAGACCTTAAGAATGAGTGATTGATATAGTTTCTACACTTGATTACAAAGCTACAGGAAACCAAGAGAGAAGGAAAACTTATGGAAAGTGCAACAGAGGTTCTACTAAATCACTGCTCTTGGCTCAAAATCGGCCAGGTTGAGACATTAGCCCGAAGGAACCTGGATGGCGTGACAAGTGATGGAACACTATTTGCACTTACAGACTGCCCGGGCCCAGGGGTGGTCAAAGGAGGACCTGCTGTCTACCATAGCCTAATACCCGCCTTCCTCTAGTGTCTGCAAACAGTACATCCTGAACCATAAATCACAGAAATTAGTCATGAGGGTGCATCACCCCTGGAGAAAAGTGTCCAGCTAACAATGACAAACACAAGGCCACACGTCACAAAGTTCCGTTACTATGAAGATGATTTCCCCTTTGTTCAGACTGCACAAATGAAGACGTTTTCTTTACTGCAGGAAACAAACTGTAAGTAACAGTGCATTCTGAGGCATAAATTAACTATTTATGTCTGGTTCCAGTATGGTCAGGTTAATACATAAATACTTTAGAAACACAGAAGTTCACACTAGTGGAAAAATCCAAGTTTCTCACGTAGCCATTCCTCAGTTAGGTCTTCAGTGTTTCTTATTTCAAATACCTTAAGGAAGGAAAAAACAAACAAACTGAAGTCATAGTCCATCTCTCTAAAAACCAAACCCTACATTGCACTGAGTATTAAATACCACGTTCTGTTTCCTTCATATTGGTCATGACAATGACTTAATCTGAGTAAATCAGATGTACCTTCTCAGCAATATTTAACTCCTTTTAAGTGCTAAATACTTAAGTTACCAAAGTATAGCGATCAAGATGGCATAAAGCCTGCACTCTTAGAACCACAAATTCTAAACCAGCACATACATGCTCAAAGAGTAATTCTGTAAACCTTGCCCATTAGAAAAGACAGCCAAGCATACATATCTAAAATCAACCCAGCAAGGAGCTGAAGAAACATAAGGCCAGGCTTTCACAGTCTGAGTATCAGATGCTAACACCAGCTGTTGACTAACTTGGTGAGGCTACACTCAAAGTCCACAGCTACAGTTCTCCAGCAGAAATCTGATTCAGCCCAGGGAGCACAAGGCTAGAGGGAGATGAAGTTACAGCAAACAGATGGGATCTGGAACCAGATGTAAATCGGAATCTTAGCTCTAACTAACACACAACCCTGAACAAGTCATTCATCTTCTGATGCTGCTTTTCTTTCTACCTTTAATGGCACTTGTATCTGTGTGTGTGTGCGCAAGCACATGTGTGCACATATGAGCCATAGTACGTGTCTGAAGGCCGGAGAACAACTGGCAGAAGTTGGTTCTCTATTTCTACCATGTGTGTTCTAGGGATCAAACTCAAGATTATGAGGCTTGGTGCTAAGTCGCATTATCCAATGAGTCTGTTGATGACCGTCAATCCCAACAACTATACAGAGCGAGATGCCAGCAGCTGTAAGAGTCATGTGCAGACTGCATGTCAGCTCTAGTACATTATGGTGCAGACAGTAGCAAAGACCTAATAGCTTTGTGGTTACCATGACCTTTGCTTTTCTCCTTCTTCTTTTAGGATAATCTCATTATGTGGCCCAATACTTTGAACCCCTGGTGCTGGGTTTACAGGCATGTACCACTATGTGAAGCTACTCACATTTTGAAAGTTACTTTTTTAAAAATCAAATTATTTTAAAAACACATTTTGGTTCAAAGATTACTATGGTTCTCCTCCTCTTAGTACAAAGCTTTATTCTATGCAGCACATTAGTTACAGGGCTTTGGCTAGAGAGAACCCGTTTGCAGTTGCTGCCTAGTTGTCACTCTGTTCGCTACAGGAGACATGTCGGGCAGACACTACCTTGGTCAGCTCAGCGGTCTGGACCAGCTTGTTCTTACTCCCTGCATACATCATCTGCTGCTCAGGCTTGCACCCTGGAAGACACAGCACAGAAACAAAGGTCTTTCACAAAGATCTGGTTACTAAGTTTACAGAAGCTTTGATCTAAACGTATATGGATACACTGTAATTCTTCCATATATACTGTCTACACAAAGACAGACAACTCAAAGTTAAAATGGGTCTAGGTCTCCTGTGGACCCTGACTTTTAGTCTTGACAGTTAAAAACTTTATTCAGCACTATTTTAATTGTGATAGTACAAGGACCATCTTCGAGATTACAGGCAGATCCCTAGTACCTCCTTTTACAAAGATAAACATACGCGTAGTACCACAGCCGCACAAAGATCACATACTTAACAAGACTAAAATATATACTTCTGAATCTAAAAGGTGCCATTATATTTCTGAATCATGAGAATTTATGATTGAACTCAGCAATTACACTTCTAGGAATTAACAGGCGGAGATACGTGCGTCCTGAGAGATAACACTTTATGATACAGGCTCTAGAGTGTATAAGGTGTGTACACAAAACACACACATCAACTGACCTCAGTTTAGGCTACTCAACAACTTCATTTTTATACATAGCAAAAGGCGGTTCAATTGGATCAAAGCCAAGTAGACATTATTAGAGAAAGTGACTCACCAACAGGGCTGGAGAAAATGAAGCACAGAGGGTAAGAGACTCTTCCGTCATCATGCTGGTACTTATAACTATACACAATGAAGGTTTTTCTCAAGTTAAAGAAACTAAAGCCCCTGCTCTAGGACAGGCAATAATCAACACCCGGAGCAAGTGAATGGCCTTGTTCATTCAATCTAACAACACACTTTTGATATCAGTCTACAAAACAGGCCCCAAGGACAAATTATAAAATCATGCAGCCTCTCAAAAAGAAACTTGTTAAAAGTACAGCTTTAATTTTTCTTTATCAGTTTTTACTATGTGCATATTAAAGAAAAAATTTTAAAACAAAATCTAAATGCATCAACTTTCCTTGTTCTTGTCTACGACACACATAGGTATTTTAACTGGGCCGTGGCCATGGTGTTTTATTGGCGTCTCAGACAGCACAATACACCAGCAGTTCCCGTCTTTTATTAGTCCTCTGCTCACAGCTCACAGCTGTCCTCCGTGTCCCCTCACTGCCCCCTTTCTCCCCCAACAGTCCTCCCATTCTCTTTGCAGGCCATATAAAATATATCTGTTGAAAGCTGAACAAATGGGTTCATAAATAAAATCCTGATGACTAACAAAAATTGTCCCAAACCACTCAGAAAAGGATATCGAGGTTGCCGCTCAGGCAGTTCATCTTTAAGTTCATCTGGGGAGACGCCCTGGCAGCACGGAGAAAAGAAACTTTGAAGCATGTTCTTAGCCGAAGATCCCCCAAGCACCCGATCTGGTAAGAGCTAGGAATTCGCTATCACATCACAAAAGCGCTTCTATTAACAAAACGTGGAGCTAAAGGACAGTGTTTCTACTGTGCTCAGGTTCCAGTGTGGGGAAACACCGGCAGAGGAAACAGCAACTCCACTAACCCCTCCAATGGCCGGCTTTAGTTTGATAGCACTCTGTGCACAGCTCGGTACAGACTGCCAGCTCCTACTTACCACGCTGGATCTCATTGCTTTACAGAAGGCAGTTAAATCAGCAGACAACGTGGAAGCAACAGTTAGCCATGCTCTTCATGCATAATCAGCACGTATTTAAGGAGGTCCAGAACACGTAACAAACACGGCATTGTTTAGACAACAAACATGGCTTAACTATAAAAATTGTATTAGCACACTGAACTAACCTCAAGTTCTTCATCCAGAACCACCAGGCGTTTATCTTTGTCAATCTTCACTATAAGGAAAACAGTATAAGTAAAGCGTGACTCCAGGTGACCTAGACTACACAGCCCATGCAGCCCATGCAGCTCTAGTCTGTAAGGAGGGAGGGAGCACCTATAACTAAGACATCAAGAAACACAGCATAAATACACCGAGGTATGAGCTTTTCCACTTCTGGGTACAATTCCCAACATGGAACTTGCCTATTTAGACTCTTATCAACTCCTCACATGGACTGCATGGATGGAGAGCTTCATGACTCCAGAGTATCTTTCGAAATAAAAAGAGGCTTGGAAGAGTAACTCTGACCAAGACTCTATGTGCAACATGATTAGAATTGCCAAAGAAGAGCTGGCCAGGGCTCAGAAGAGAGAAACCCCAAGACCCCCAGCTTCTCCAACATTCTAATTTCATGGCATATGGTCATTAGTCTAAGGAAGTAAATTACCAATTCCACCTCTGTTCAAATATATTCAAATAGAAATGATATAATCCAAACCCAAATCAAAGGGAACTTAAGTCACCCATGCCTTTATTCTTTCTATCTGTGTAAAGAATAAACTACATTGGAGTTTGTACTAAATTCACATTAAATCCTATGGACATACAATGTGACTTCAAACAGCCTCATCTGTTGGGGTAAACAGCACTATTACATCTTCCCTATTAAGAACCATATGGCCATTAAAAAAAAAAACATAAAAGGGACTGGAGAGATGGTTCAGCGGTTAAGAGCACTGGCTG
Source organism: Microtus pennsylvanicus (assembly GCF_037038515.1). Classification (NCBI taxonomy): domain Eukaryota; kingdom Metazoa; phylum Chordata; class Mammalia; order Rodentia; family Cricetidae; genus Microtus; species Microtus pennsylvanicus. Next base: position 10,067,465 of record NC_134593.1, on the reverse strand, counting down.
CTCTTCCAGAAGTCCTTAGTTCAATTCCCAGTCTCCCAGCAACCACATGGTGGCTCACAACCACCTATAATGGGGTCTGATGCCCTCTTCTGGCATGCAGACATACATGTATAGCACTCATACAGCAAAAATAATAATAAACAAACAAAAGAACCATAGGACCACATGATAGTATTTGTAACAGAACCAAAATTCATAAGGTGTCACCAGTTGACTTAACACCCACCTGCCTGATGGATCTGTTAGGCCAGGTCTACATCTTCAGTCCCTCAACCTTCCTTCACCTAAATCATTGCCCACAAAGTATTAGCTACAAAAACAGGTAAAGCCCTCTCCACAAGACTGAAGTAACGTACAGTTAGAAGGAGACAGATGCTGAACTTTACCATTTGGGTGTGAATGTTAGCCCCCTGAGAAAGACAAAAAAGTCACTACAAATGAGGACCTCATTCCTAAGGGACCAAGACAATCAGCTTCTGAGCCGAGTGGGCAGTGACCTGGGGGGTGGGAGGGAGGTAGCAAGAGCACGTTCTTAACTTGCAGAGGTGGCAGTGACAAGGACAGCGGATGGGAGAACTGTTACTTTCTAAAGACTCGGCACAGTCAAAGGAACACAAACCACATCAGAGAGTTTCGAGGCAACTTCAGCTTACTTATAATGGCAGCATTGTGGGTTTCTTTTCGAAAACGAAACTTTCTCAGCTTTTCCACTAAATCTTCAGCAACATCACAAACCACCAAAGACTCACTCTACAAGAGAGAGGAGGATACATACACTTAAAATGCCATGACTTCAATATTTGTGCACATTAAAGAACTTTCAGCTCTACTGACCTTTGGATCTACACGGATTAGTCATACCTGTTCATCTCTAGTGTGAGCTTCACTTTAATCCTGTTTGGCTAATAAATATTTCAAAAACCAAGCATATACTAAGAAGTATTTTATGTGAAGTGAGAGGTAGGGCAGAAGCATAGAAGTGAAGGGCAGTCACCTGCGTCAGATAAGCAAGCACAGGATCTCACACTGCATGGCAGGAACAGGAAAATCATTTTACTTTTTGGAGTTTCACAACTATGAAGAAAATAAAAATAAACCTAACAGTAAAAATGAACAATTTATATCTTAGTTGACTACAAAGATATAAAATTAGCTATTAAGAATGTACAAAAGTAGAGCTGGAGAGATGGCTCAGCAGTTAAGAGCACTGGCTGCTCTTCCAGAGATCCTGAGTTAGGTTCTCAGCACCCACACTGGTGACTCACAACCATCTGTAATGAGATCTGGTGCCTCTTTTAGTGGGCATGAAGACAAAGCACTCATGCATATAAAATACATAAATAAATAAATCTTTAGCTGGGTAGTGGTGGTGCACACCTTTAATCCCAGCACTCAGGAGACAGGCAGGTAGATCTCTGAGTTCGAGGCCAACCTAGTTTACAGAGCAAGTTCCAGGACAGCCAGGACTACACAGAGAAACCCTGTCTTTAAAAAACAACAAAAGAATGTACAAAAAGACAGGCAATACTCTGGTGGCTGCTCAGTCCGATCCCTCTTGTAGTATACTCAATAATCTATCTCCTTGAAAAAGAGGAGCAAATGTACAAAAGCAAAAGCAGATGAAATAATATAAAAGCCAAAAGAAATGCTTAGAGATTATGAAGAAATAATAACAGATCTTCCCCAGAAATCATCAAATGCTTTCTTCTAGTGGTGTAATTTATCACCACAAACAAGAGGACAGAAACAGTCTTATATTTTTTTTAGCTTTGTTTTTGCTTTTTATTTTGTTCTGTTTGAGAATCTTGGTAAGTAGCCCAGGCTGTCCTTGAACTTACAACCCTCTTGCCTCAGTGTCCTAAATGCTAGTATTACAGGGCATGGCTATGACATCCAGCTAGCTGTTTTGTTGTTGTTTAGTTAGCTGGCTTTGTTTTCAGGTGCACAGATAGAAATTCTATGTGCACATACATCCATTTATGTGAATTTGGGCATACATGTGTCACAGTGTACATGTGGCGGTCAGAGGATGACTTTGGGTGCTAGTCTTAGCCTTCCACTATTTGAAACAGGATCCCTCTGCATACTAAGTGAAAAGGTTAGCTAGCCGGTGAGCTTCTGTGCATTCTCCTGCCTCTGCCTCCCACCTGGCTGTTGGATCACTGAGATTATGGTTTTTCATAGTTCCAAAGCTTCAAACTCAGATCCTATGTTTGTACAGTAATTACTTTAAATACTCACCCATCAAACCAGCCCTCAGCTGGCTAGTATTTGACAGGATTTATTCCCCCCTTCCCCCAAGCTGGCTCAAACTTGTGATTCTCCTTGCTTTAGCCCCTCCAGTAGTATAGATATTCCAAGTGTGTGCCAACATGCCATGCTCTGATGCTTATAGTGGTAAAACTGCAAAATCAGCCAGGCGTGATGGTGGACACCTTTTATGCCAGCACTAGAGAGAAGAAGCAGGAAGATCTCTGAGTTTGGGAAAGGTTGGAGCTACAGAGTGAGACCCTGTCTCCAAAAACGGAAAAAAAAAATAATTAAAGGAACCTTGCAAAGCATACCAATGTGGAGAACAGAATAGTGAAATGCTATGCATTAATCATTCAGCTCCAATCACTGCCCACAGGACATCACTAGGCCCAATGGACGGTCTCACCTAAAGGCTACAGGTCATTCACCTGGAAATACTGTACTATTCATCACTTGAAGACATCACGTGTCATGAGAAACATAAAACATCTTAGTCGTTCTGCTTGAAAAACCCTCCCAGAATTCTAGTCTCCAACACCTAACTAATGTCCAAATCCCCTCATTGTTTTACATTTTTTACAATTGGTCTGAGTCAAGCTGCAAAAGTTCACTTACTCTGGACTTTTCTTATAAGTTTCCCCTTCCCCTTCAGGAAAATCTGGACAATTCTCATCAGAACCTTAAAGCACCAAGGCTTCCAAACTTAAGTTTGAAAAAAAAATGTAATGGAAGCCTGGGTGCTTGATCCTCTGTTGGACTAAAGACAGCATCCACTAAAGCAGGAAATGGCTATCACTTTAACTGTCCTTAAAATTCTGAACTCTGATATCAGTAAGCTGTGACGTGTGTCATACGATGTGCAATTACACAATCAGTCAGGAAGTATACGCCAGCCAAGGGCACTAGCCAACAAAAATACCACTGTTGGGATATATGTTTAGTCTTCTACCTGTTTTTAGAGAGATGCTAAGTCATTGGGAACTTCTGAAGCTAAAATTCAATCTTCTTTGATCAAAAATATAATGAAGCTAATAAAAACTTTTGATTTTTATTTAGACAAAACCAGTTTGTCATACGAGTCTTACCTTTCAGCTCTGCTAATGAGACCACAAGTACAAGCGTGACATCATAGGCCAGGAACCCATGAACACACGCTCAAGGTGTAACTTTTATTTGCTGGCTACTTGCCTCGTGTGACCCCAGCATGGTGAAAAAGATGAAAACATGCTTTGATTTAATTTGTGTAATTCAGTGTGTTTTCTCCCTTCCCAAAGCCACAACAAAACCCCATTCTACAAGAAAGACTCAGAAACCAGGAGTGGTGACACATGTCTGTCATTTCAGCACTTAGAGGCTGAGGCAGGAGGATCAACTGTCTTTTCTAAAAAGGAAAGGGCGGGGAGAGAGAAGAGAATGGTCAGCTCTTAGTCAAGTTTACATTTGGAAGTGGTTAAGAATGAGTACAAGGCTATAGAAACAATTCTAGGTGGGGAATGACCCATTTATTGGTGCACTCCATAAATGAATAGTTAATGAGCACCAACACTCTGGTAAGTGCTAGCTTACATGATAGTCTAGTAAAGAAGAGACCTACATCAAAAAGACCAGGCAAAAATTTGTAGGCTGGTCCTTATGATAAATGCTAGCAAGGAGAAGCACAGATGCTTTGAGAAGTGACGGTGAAGAACACCACGGTCACAGGAAAAGCCATCTAAAGTGACTGAAGTGAGCATAGCAGCCCAAATCATGAGACCATAGTGTGACTCAGCTGCCCACCGATGAACAGGAGCGAGGACCAAGGCTATGGCCTGGAGGCACTCAGATTTCTATCCCATGGCAAATCGAAGCTGTCAACACTCTGTAGGTATTGTGGGGAAGACAAACATGGCCATATTTGATTCTGATAAGATCATATTTGTTTTGATAGGCAGCAAACAGGCAGAGAGCCAGGAAGAACACAGCAGCACCAGTTACCATTTCGGGTAAGAGATGGCAAGTAGCTGGAAGGCTGAACATCAGCATAAGAAGGCTAATTCTTGCTTTGTGCTCCACACCACATCACCTACACTAACACCATCCCCTATTTAGCAGGAAATGTCAAAGCTCAGACTGGCTACAAGCATCTTCCCCCAAATCTAAGACATACAGGTAGTGGACCCAGGAAGCAACCAGGTAGCCTGGCAGCTATAGCTCTTTCCCTTAGTCACTACACAGGAATTGGGCTAGATTCAATATGGAGGAAATAAAGGCTTACAAAGACAACTTGACTTCTGGCTTGTGGCACCTTTAGTCAAGTTACAGAATTCTGGCTGAATGATGATCAGATGTGGGGGCAGGAGGACTATGAGTTATTTTTGGACAAACTGAAGAGCCTCTGTGGTATCTGTGTGGTGAAGTGTTTCCTGAGTATATTTGTTTTGTTTTGTTTTTCGGGATAGGATTTCTCTGTAGCTTTGGAGTTTATCCTGGAACTACCTCTTGTAGACCAGGCTGGCCTCGAACTCATAGAGATCCCTCTACCTCTGCCTCCTGAGTGCTGGGATTAAAGGCATGTGCCACCACTGTCCGGCTTTGTTTCCTGAGTATATTAACCAAAAAGTGGAATATCACTTCTGGTTGGATCTCAGAAGTAAGGTCAGAGATAGGAACTCATAGCTCAATTCAAAGTATGCGGTAACCGGAGGGAGGAATTCAGCAAAAGGAAATGCAACAGAAAATGAAGCCTCAGGATGGAGCCTAGCTAGGGTTCTTATGAGCACAGTCCAGGAAATGGAGAACAGAATCCAAGGAAAACAGATGTATCAGCAGGAGGAGGAGGAAAAGTCAGGAGTTCTGAACCCCAGAAGCATAGGGGGAAGCATGGCGAAAGGAATGCTTCTAACAGGAGTGTCAGCAGCCTGGAATGTGGTTTAAAGGTCGTAATGATGAAAACCCACGACTTTGCTGGGTTCAATGACCACGACAAGACCCGCTAGCGTCTAGCAGCTAGATGGAAGTGGTTCCCAAGAGAGGAGTTACAGAAAACAACAGTGTTCTCCTGTTGCTGTTTCCATGGAACTTGACCGTATTTTAAAAAGCACGTTGGGAAGGATCCAGAAGATCCTTGATGGCAACTGACTTAATTTTCCACTTAGATCTTTACGCTTGGGGTCCATCGTCAAGGAGAGCTGAAGCCACGGACCCAGACGCAGCAAAACTAAATCTCTGACAGTTGCTTACAGGCGAAACCATGGAACCTCCGGTCACATGGGTTCCAATGGCCTCGACTTGAAGAATGCAGGAAAAGGGGTCTATGCAGCGGGAAACTGGGGGACGCAAATAGAAAGAAGCCTGGGCGAGGGCAGAATGCAACTGGAACCCAAGCGCTCGCCGCCAACGCCGTCCCTCGGGTCCAGCCCGTCCCGCCGCGGGGACCACAAGGGCCAGACCCCTGTCCATGGAGGCCACGTTCCAACCGGCGGCCCGCGGCGGGGGTCGTCCCGGCCGTCGCTGGAAGTCGGGAAGGGCCCGCGAGCCCGCCCAGCCCCGCGGTGCCGCCCTCCGCGCCACTCACCATTTTCCTTCCGGCCGTCAGCGGCCCGTCGCTGCAGGATCTCTCGGGCCCCTTTAAGAATGGCTCGGCAGCCACCTCCCTTCCTGCCTTGGCTGGCGCCCGGCTCAGCCTCCCCCACCTAGCTACGCGGCTGCCGCGGTCCGCACGTGACTGCGGACGGCGGGAGGCGAGGCCCAAAATTCAGCAGAACGCGTGCGCTAGCGTTCCCGGTGCTTCTTAAGGAAGCTTCTTTCGTTCCGCCCTCCCAGTTACCATGGAAAGAGGCCAGCCTCGAGGCGTAGGTTCTTGGAACCTTTAAATTTCCTACAAGTCTCAGTGGCAGAAATTTCATGATGACAAACCCGAGTCAACGATTTTAGTGGTAAATGTGCCTGTTGATAACAGCTTACTTCCAGATTGAATGCTTTTCAAACCTAGGCACGGTTTCCATCCTTCCACCTATCCCAGACCGCCGTTCCTGACCCTGCCTGCTTTCCAGAACTTGCTCACATTTCTTTTCCAACTAGAATTCATATATTAAATAAATGGTGATCGGTATTGATTATGAGGACTATTAATTTCAAATCACTGCCAAATTGAATTCTGAAACTGAAGTATGACAAAGTTACGACCTTTTTATTTTATTATTACTGGTATTCCGAAACGAAGATAAATTTGTCCTCCTATGAAGGAATACAAGATACAAGAAAGGCTTTGTGAATGAAAGGGTTGGCATCTTTACGGAAAAAGAAAATTGTGAGAGATTTTTAAAACTTCTATTTAATATCCCTTTGGAACTTTCTCCTTGAAAGAAGAAGTAATCATTATCCTCAAAAAGATTACTAGAACTGTGGCATCAGAAATCAAAATCAAGAAAGAATGGGGGTTGACGAGACGGCTCAGAGGTTAAAAGCATTGGTTCTCTGGGACGCTGGTTGGCTCTCCGGAACCCATCCACGTGGTCACTCCCAGTGTAACTCCAGCTCCGGGGGTCCAAGGCACTCTTCTGGCCTCCAGGGCCCCTGCATGCAGGCAAAACACCCATACACACAAAGTAATAAAATAATTTTTTAAAAAAAGAGCAGAAGACTGGAAATAAGGGAGGGAGGAAAGAAAAAAGAAAAGCGAGCAACAACTTTGATTTCTAAAAACAGAGATTTGGTTCTCCAAAACACAATCACATTTTAAAAAACCCAGGCATTTCCTTCTCTTTCTACTTTTCTTTTAAATTTTATTTACTTATTTTCTGTATGAGTGCTCTGTCTTCATGTACACCTACATGCCAGAAGAGGGCATCAGATCCCGCTATAGATGGCTGGGAGTCAGCATGTGGTTGTTGGGAACTGAACTCAGAATCTCTGGAAGAGCAGCCAATGCTCTTAACTGCTGAGTCATTGCTCCAGCCCTAGAAAACCAGACATTTTCAAAAGAGGGGGTCATATACAATTTTGAAGCCATGTTAGCATTTTTTTAAATCCAGATATTGATAATGGTTAATATGGGGTTTCCTATATACCACACCTTAGGGAAGCTGAGACAAAGTCATTAGCAGGGAACTGAACTCAGGACCTCTGGAAGAACCACCAGTGCTCTTAACCACTGAGCCATCTCTCCAGTCCCCTAATCTGCTATCTTAAGATACCTCTGAAACCAGTTGGGACATGTAGAAGAATCTACATGTTCCTATAACATGCCCCCTTCCCCAGTAAAGCAGAGACAAGCAGTCTAGCAGGCCTGTAGCTTAGGGGTTGTATGCTTCTGGGGGTGTTCCTGACACAGGTCAGTGGCTGGAACCCCGGATCTCAGCAGTGGGATGCTCTAGAACAGAAACTCAAAAGCTTTCTTCAACTTGGTGAGGACCTATGTGCGTGGTACAGAGCTGAGATCTCATTGTCCTGCCCCACCCACCACAAGGTCCCGTGAGCACTTGCTGTCATCAGATTGTCATTTTAGGAGAGGCAAGAGACAAGGGAGAAAGGAAAGGGGAAGACTGAGAATTTTCTTTAAAGAGACCAGATTCTTAAAAGGGGAAACTCGGGAAAACCCAATTCCCTTTTAAAAGTCTTCATGGATGTGTGCGTGTTCATGTGTGTGCCACATGACATGCCTCCCAAGTACACATGGAGGTCAGAGGACAAGGTCAGGCTTCAGTCCTCAGCTTCCATCTGGTCGGTCACAGGAGCTTCTTGCTGGTCTACATGCCAGACTATCTGGCTCGAGACCTTCTGAGGATTTGCTTGTCTTTTCGCCTTGCTACAGAACCACTCAGATCACACACTGTGTCTGGCTTTTGCAAGGATTCTGGAGATCTGAGCTGATGCCCTCACCACTGCACAGGCCAGCTCTTTACATGTTCCTATAACATGCCCCCTTCCCAGACCCAAATATTAATAAGACGCTCAGTTTATAAACTAAGCTGTCACCCAGACCCAAATATTAATAAGACGCTCAGTTTATAAACTAAGTTCCCATTGCTCTCTCTTCCTTCACACCCATATTATTTGGAATGGGAGTAGTGTTCAAGGACAAAACTAGATCAGTTAGGACTGACTGGCGAGATGGCTCAATCAATAAATTGCTTGTATATCGGTGAAAGTCTGTCATTCTAGCACTGGGGAGGCAGTGGGCGGTGATGAATAGTGATGTAGAAGTGTAAGCCAAATAAATCCTTTTCTCTCCAGAACTAGTTCTTGTAGACCAGACTGGCCTTGAACTCCCAGAGGTCCGCCTGCCTCTGCCTCCCAAGTGCTGGGATTAAAGGCGTGCGCCACCACCGCCCGGCCCCAATTTGTTTATTGGTCATGGTGTTTCATCACAGCTATAGTAACTCTAACTAGGACAATAGGGATAGCCAACTCTGGAATCTGCATGTATTTTATTTCATTAATTTTAAGGTTAGCCATTTCTTTAGCTAGACACAGTAATGCTTACCTGTAGTCCTAGCCACTTTGGAGGCGGAGGCAGAGGACTGCATGAGCTCAAAAGTTCAAGATAGACTGGGTGACATAGTTAGTCCCCATCTTCTTTTGTAAGATTTAATTGACTTATGTCTACGTATGTATATGTGTGAGTGCAAATGCCTGCAGAGGCCAGAAGGCTGCATCCGATTCCTGGGAGTTGTTCTTCTCGATGGTTGTGGTTGCAAGCTGCCCTGTGAGTGCTTCTCTGCAAGAGCAGTCAGTGGTGCCAGCCGCTCTTTAGCCGCTTCAGTCCCCATCTTTAAAATAGGGGAGGGGGAGTTGGAGAGATGGCTCAGAGGTTAAGAGCACTGGTGGCTCTTCCAGAGGCCCTGAGTTCAGTTCCCAGCAACCATGGGGTGGCTCCCAACCATCCATAGTGGGAGCTGATGTCCTCTTCTGACCTAAAGGTGTACATGCACTTAAAGCATGTCCACCTTAGCACTCCTCGTCCTCCACCCGTACTCTGCACTTCTATGGAATCGGTACCTAAAAGGTCCAACCGTCCTACTTGTATTCTCAGCGGTAGGGTAAATTTGAAGCTTGAAGTACTCTAATTTGAATTAAGCTCACGTTTTGAGGGGAAACTTGCCAGGCCTTCCTCATTGCAGCTCTGTATTTACACTGTTAGAATGGATCTCCGGAATTGGTTTCATAAACCTGCATCCATCATCAGTGTGTGTAGAAGATCAGTAATGCATTCCATTTATGATCTGTGCTTAGAGAAGAACAGATGAGGGGCAACGGGGTGAGGGACAGAATCTATTAGAGCATAATTCGGTACATTCTGTAGCCCCAATTCTAATTGTTGTTAATAAGAAAAGCCCAGAGGTAGCTATCGGGGTGAAAGCTGAAGGATCAGAGAAGCAGAGCAGCCACTGGAGAGTTCTTACCTCTACCAATGCTCAGACCAAAGGGGCGAGCCTGTCTCTACCAAACCTCACACTGCATCCATCTCTATGATCCTCAGACTGCATGCTCAGACTGAATCCTCAGACTGCATCCGAGTTCCTGTCTCCTCCTGCCTTATAGTCCTCTCTCCACCCAGCCACACCACTCCTGTCTCCACCTCCCAAGTGCTGGGATTAAAGGTGTGAGCTACCAGCATGACTCTGTTTCTCTTTGAGACTGGGTCAATCTAGTGTTAGAATTCTGGTCTTTAACTAAACACATGATTTCCTTGAGCAAAGCCTATAGTTTTAAAAACTTCCTTGCAGCTAAATTCGGACATAAGGCTGACTTGTGGTCAATGGAATATGTAATATGTCTCTAGAACCTTCTTCAGTGGAAGTCGCCTCATTTTTCCTCCTCTATGCTAACAGGGATGCAGACAGGGTGATGGCCCCTGGATCAACCATATTAGATCATGGAAAGACCTGAGGAATAGGGGTCTGAATACTGGAATCAAATAGAAGGAGTCTCCCACAACAGAACACGGTCTTGGCTTTTCATTGCCAAGACAACTTTCAGAGGAAATTGTAATTATATCTCTCTCGGTTTTCTGTTGTTCACAGAAGAAGAAAAAAACCTTCTAAGTCCTTGTCACTATTTTAGGGAGAATTAGCCAGATTTCTTACCTGGCCTTCTGAAATAATCTGGTAGTTGCTATCCCATTACTTACACACACCCTGCTGTCCTTTCCATCAGTTATTCTGTACACTAGCCACAGTGATTTACTGAAATTTCAGATACATTGTCAGCCTTGTGTTTCAATTGTTCTTATAGGGTACAGGCAAGCAGTTAACAGGCAAGACTATTTGACCAGGGCCCTACATTTCTCCTAGTTCTCCATACTTCACCCTAACCTTTCAGTTTCTCAACTTCCATCTCCGGGCCTTTGCGTATGTTAAAGTGGCAGGTGTGCCCAACTTTTTACCATTGCAACACAATGTTGTAAATTACAAAGTTCATGCTGGAGAACTGCATTAATGGAGTTAGGAAAAAAATGCAAAAGAAACATTCTGTCTCCAGACAAAGTTTCACACAACCCAGGCTGGCCTCAGACTCACAATGTAGCCAAGTATAACTTTGAACTTCTCAATTCCACCTCCCTTGGGCTGGAATTAGAGCTATGCACCATTGTGCCTGGTTTTAGTAAGTACTGAGAATAGAGCCCAGTCTTTAAGTATGCCAGTAAGTGTTCGATCAGCTACATCCCCTGTCCTCATACTATTTCATGTAAGCTTATGGTCTTTTGTTGTGGTTGGGATGCAACCATAGCTCTCCTCGTCTGTTTGCATCCTGCAGGAGCAGGTTAGACAGGCCATGTCTTCCCCTCCTGTTCCTTACACCAGCAAGCCTGCTTCTGTCAAATTTCACGCCAAGCATCTGCTTTCTATCTACCTTGTATTCTTCCATCTCCCCCACGTTAAGTCTGCACAGTCCCTTGTCACTCTTCTAACAGAATGTGGCATGTTGTTGAAATTGGAGTGGCAGCGGGGCTTCGTCCCCGGCATCTGGCCGCCCCCACGGCTAGCTTTACCCAAAATAATTACATGGAAACTGTATTCTTTTAAACACCGCTTGGCCCATTTCTATCTAGCCTCTTCTAGGCTAGCTCTCGCACCTGGACTAGCCCATTTCTAATAATCTGCTGTAGCCTACGAGCTGGCTTACCAGGAATGATCTTAACCTGCATCTGTCTGGAGTGGGAGAATCATGGCGACTCCTTGACTCAGCTTCTTTCTCACAGCCTTCTGTTCTGTTTACTCCACCCACCTAAGGGTGGGCCTATCAAATGGGCCTAGCAGTTTCTTTATTGTTTAACCAATGAAATCAACAGATTGATATATGACACTCCCCCATCATTTCCCCTTTTTCTGTTTAAACAAAAAAAGGAAGGCTTTAACTTTAACATAGCAAAATTATATATAGCAAAACAGTTATCAAGCAAGAATCACAGTTACAATATTTATATCTATTTTATCATTTATCATAACTAAGGAAAACTATAACTATCTATTCATTCTTCAACTCCATCAAAGACTCCAGAAGGATATAATACTACCTAACTAAACAAGAAATAAGAAAACTCTAGAAATGACAGAGACATCTTGCTGCCTGGACAGTCACCCAAAGTTCTTTTGTACCGTTGGGGCATCCATCTTCAGCCTTCAGGCCCATAGTATCCAGCAGACATTTTCATCAAGCAGGAAATTTCAAAGTCAGTTCAGTCACTATCTGCTGTGTCCTGCAGAATGTCTCGCAGACTCTTTCATGAATCAGGAACCCCAAAAGACCGTCTCACCTTTAGGCAAGTTCGGCAGTCCTCTCTCTGCGGGTTCTCTGTGTCCATTTTATGCAACAGTCCAGGCAAGAGCAGTTTCTTGCCCAAATGGCTATCAAACTCCATAAGGATCCTCTTCGATGCCCATCTTCCTCTAGAAGTAGATTGGTGCTGCCAGGAGTAGACGTGTCTCATTGTCATGAAAACCCTAAGTTATTAAAATATTTTAAATGCCATATTCTGCAGCCTTTGAGAGATATGAAGAATGCCTATCTGAAATATATCTCTATATATCTAGAAAATCTAAGTGACATGACTACAAACTTGACTATTACTTATAATTATCCATCAACAACCTATATTTCTTAATTATACAGTACATTTTTAAATGAACTACATAATCACAATACCTTAATCAAGATCAAGAAATACATATACATATAACAAAATTGACCTTAAAATCCACACCAATGCAATTTATTCATACCTATATCAGCATGTTGCCTTTATTTTGTTGAAAGCTCTTTGCTTGATGTGTATCTTTTTCCAGTAGATGATGTGCTTGTTTTTAAACCACAGTGATAACAGGAGAAACAAGAGCAGAGGTTCATTTGGCTCACGGTTTCAGAGGTTTCAGCGGATGCCTGCTGACTCTGCTGTTTCATGGTAAGAACAGAATATCATGGTAGCAGGGCATGGCAGATCAAAGCTGATCACTCCATAGCAGCCAGGAAAGAGATGGAGAAAGGGATAAGAAATGGCTATTACTCCAGTGACCAGCTAACTCCACCACGGCACAGTAATGTCATCAAATTATGAACCCATCAATAGGGTTAGTTTGCTGGTTAAGTCAGAATTCCCACAATCCAATCAAATATCTCTCTCTCTCTCTCTCTCTCTCTCTCTCTCTCTCTCTCTCTCTCTCTCTCTCTCTCTCCAGGGCTTTTCTCTGGCTGTCCTTGAACTCACTATGTAGACCAGTATACTGAAGTTTTTTTGATTGTTTGTTTTGAGCGAGGATTTCACTATACAGTTCTGGCTGGCATGGAATTTGATGTGTAGACCAGGCTGGCTTTGAACTCACAGAGATTCCCTATTATGCTCCCTCCTGTGTGCTGGGACGTGAAGTGTGCACACCACACCCAGGCAATGCAGTCATCTTTAATTATCAGATCACCAGCGGGGATCAGTCCTTTAACACTGCCTTCGGAGGGACACTTTAAGTCCAAGACAGTGCCATTGCCATCCTCCTCTATCCACTGTCCTTGCCTTCTACTATATGGCTCCAGGGGGCTCAAGTTGGCCATCAGGCATGGTGACAAGGGCGTTTAGGCATCTTAAATCTTTACACTGTAGGTCAATGGAGTTTGGGCAAGAGCAAAATCCTATATCTGTATTTAATGTTTGACTTTACCTGCAATTTTCTACATTTTTGTTTCAGGATAAATATTCATTTTTGTTTCATTGTAATAAAGTTGCCTTCTGATTGGCCAAGAATTTTGTTAAAGTTGCAGTTGAAATGGTGTGACTGTATACTTGATAAAGTGCTACCTTAGGGGCTGGAGAGATAGCTCAGAGGTTAAGAGCATTGCCTGCTCTTCCAAAGGTCCTGAGTTCAATTCCCAGTAACCATATGGTGGCTCACAACCATCTGCAATGGGGTCTGGTGCCCTCTTCTGGCCTGCAGGCATACACACAGACAGAACATTGTATACATAACAAATAAATAAACATATATAAGAAAGTGCTACCTTAGTGATATACCCTAAAGAAATAATTTAGCTTTATGGATGTTCACTGGTATAGTAATGGATGTTCGCTTGGTATAGTAATGAAAAGATTTCCAACAATGAGCACAGATTTATATAACATAACCTTTACAAATTAATATCTACTAATGAAAAATTATATCGAAAACAAGCTTCTCAAATAGCAGTACTCCAGAAAAATACAATGGTTATTTGCTCAAGGCCATTAGACAAAGCCAACTCATCTTTTTGAAGCAGGAATTTCCTGTTGACTTAGGGCGATGGCAGGGACCTTTAGTTATGCTCCTAATGCCCATTCTCCCATTCTTCCTCCCTAACAGACTGGGGTTTATGGTGGGAGGTGTTTCTCCAATTTCCAGGTGTGGGTAAGGCTTTAGGGCTCTAGTAAAATAGACACAAGTGGTTTTATGAGAGCCCTATGGGATGTTGCTTTGGCACATCGACAAGAGTGAGGAAAGGGAGTGGACGTTAAACTACTTTCTGCACTTATTCTCCTTCAGCTAACATCCACTTATGAATGAGTACCCACCACATTTGTCCCTCTGATTCTGAGTTACCTCACTCAGGATAGTTTTTTTCTAGTTCCATCCATTTGTATGTAAATTTCAAGATGTCATTGTTTTTCACTGCTGAGTAGTATTCCATTGATCTTTCCTGGAAGTGAAGTGTCAGACTTTGTAGACACCCCATGAGAAGCCTTACCCTTCCAGAAGAGTAGTTGGGGTGGAGTGGGAGGAGGGGAGAGAGTGGGAACGGGGATAGCTATGTAAAATGAGAAGATTGTATTAAAAAAAATCTTCTTTTTTTTTTTTTCCTAGGCAGGGTTTCTCTGTGGCTTTGGAGCCTGTCCTGGAACTAGCTCTTGTAGACCAGGCTGTCCTAGAACTCAGAGATCCACCTGCCTCTGCTTCCCAAGTGCTGGGATTAAAGGCATGCGCCACCACTGCCCAGCTTTAAAAAAAAAATCTTAATAAAAAAAGAAAAAAAAGGAAAAAAAACCTCCTAATAAACAAAAATAAGTTGCTAAAAGTCCTCAAAGGTCCGGCTAATTCTAATGTGAGGAGAAAAAGAGGCCGTGGGAGAACAACTGCTTTATTTCTAAGAGAATCTTGAATACGTATTGCCGAATTATCTTTGATTAAACTTACTTAGAAAAGGTTGACCAGGTTCCAATAAATCGCTGGCTGTAGAGACCATTTTCCTGATTTTTCGTGACTATTTGTAAATAGAGATCAAACCAGGAGTTAAGTTTATTTCACTTCGTAGAACCTCCACTCCCCCCTCCGAAGCCGGCCCGGCTCCTCTTCCCAAATTAGCCTAGGGTCTGTAGGGTTTCCCGGCGCACCTGAGAATCTGCCACAGCTAAAGTTTTGTCCCCAAATTGCGAATTGGAATTTGCGAACTGGGTCAGGTTGGAGGAGTTCTCTCAGGCCACCAACCCCGGGACCTGGAATGGGCGGGGCGAGGTTGCTCCCTCCCCTCTACGCAGCCAATAGTCGGGACGGGAGCCGGAGGGGCGTGGCGTGCCTGCTATCAACATTGTGATTGGCATCCTGGTTCCGGTGGCCGCGGCTTCCAGCTGCCCAGAAGCCTGGGCGAGAGAGGACCTACAAAGTTTGTCCGCTCCGGGGCGCCATACCGGCTCTGGTCCCGGCCGTCCGGGCTGGGCCGGTCTGAGCCTAGGAGACCCTGATGGCCGCAGTGTTCCTGGTAACGCTCTATGAATACTCGCCGCTCTTCTACATCGCGGTGGTTTTCACCTGCTTCATCGTCACCACCGGCTTGGTCCTAGGATGGTGAGTGTCCAGGGCTGGGAGCGAGGGGCGAAGGGACCGCCGGCCGGGTGTGGGGTCCGTGCTCGGGTGGCTCAGGCCGGGCTGGTGCCCCGGTGAGATGGACCGCTCCGGGAGAGCTTGGTCCTGTGCGGGGTCAGAGTGCGGGTCCCGAAGGCTTTGCCCCGGGCCGGGGCCTCCTCCGTGCCCAGTGAGACTGGTCACCGGTCCCACAGGGCCCAGATGGGTTACGAATGAACTTGACTGTGTTTCTCACCTGAACTGCTTGGTTTCAATATCGTTCGGAGGAACTTTTACCCGAATTCTGTAGCTACCATTCGGTAATTGAATGACTTGAAATGAATTGAAAGCAGTCCACTTTTTTGAAGTGATCTTTAGTTGAGAGCACAAATTTTTAGGGTAGCGAGATTTTAGGAGTAAGTTATTCTGTGGGTTGGAGGCATTTTGCTCCTCGGAGAGTTACATAACCCCGGAGAGTCTCCGGTGTTTCTCTAAAGGAGATGTGTCTGTATCCTCTTTAGGCCAGCCTTATCAATACAGCTAGTGGAAACCATGGAACTAGCCAGGGGTTGTTCTAGACTGTAGCCTTCATAGCCCTTGAAAAGACGGTGGATCCAAATGTGTTGAACACTGTTTCTAAGTGAACAAGAGTTATGGCCGGAAGAGGACCTTACCGAAGAGACATGAGCTACAGTTGGAGAACAAGGATTTTGAGGGAAAAACAAACAAACAAACCCGAATGCATTTTCATGCATTCCGCATGAGCAGAAAGCAGAAGGATTGGAACTGAAGCGGGCTTTGTAAATCAAGCTCAAAAATACCACTTGATTACATATTCATCATCACTTTAAAGACAGACACAGGTCCCTGTCAGCTTCTGAAAATAGATACCACCTTTGGAAAAGAAGGAAAACGTAGTATTTCCAGCTGACACCTCCCCCCATGGTACAGCATAAAACTCCGCGATGTGAGCCGGGTAAGATGAAGCTCGGTCTTACACAGATTGTTTATTCTCTTTAAGATAGGTGGTTTCACGATAGCATATGCATGCAGTCCTCCCAAGTGCTGGGATTATAGGAGTGTGCCACTATGCCTGGATCCTAAAGTGTTATTTATTATTAGCCTTCCAGGTTCTTTGTTGTTGTTTTTTGAGATAGGGTTTTCTCCCAAGTGCTAGGATTAAAGGCGTGGGCCACCACTGCCTGCAACCTTTCAGGTTTTAATTGCTGTCATTTACTTCAAGGAAGCTTGTAATTGGAATTAGGAAGATGTTTCCCAAGTGAAAAAGGTAATCATAATACACAGTTTTTAAAGAACTATAATACTAATATAATGTATAGGGAAAATTGGTATCTAGTTGATAATTACATTATGTGTTGATAAATAGGCCACTAAGTTCTATCTCTTAGATATCTAAGAGAAAAGGGTGGAATTCATATTGTACATAATGCTGGCATCCTAAGGTAAAGGGAAGCCAGGAGTGCGCTCTCTCTCTCTCTCTCTCTCTCTCTCTCTCTCTCTCTCCCTCCCTCCCTCCCTCCCTCCCTCCCTCCGTGTGTGTGTGTGTGTGTGTGTGTGTGTGTGTGTGTGTGTGTGTGTTGGTTAAAAGGCAGACACTGGAGTCAGACAACCTGGCTCTGCCAGGTCTAAGGCTTGATTTGAATGTACAATGACTATTTGACTATTTCACTACCTCTTGTCAGTGTAAGTTTCAGGAGTGTTGCAAGTGTCTATTGACTTATTGTTTTTTGAAGTCTGGGCTGAGCCCTACTTAGGATGCAAGAACTTGTAACCTGATTTGGACCTAACCAGTTATGGTGAACCTAAGCAACCATTCCTCGCACTTGGCTTGGCTTCATCTGTATAGATAAGCTTTTTATGTGCTCTTTACAAACTAACCCAAAGCCAGATTTATCGACTAGAAATGATGATAGCTTGGACACCATTTTAACCTTAGGAACATCCTTCTCAAATCCCAGCCAAGGCAACAGAGATAAACTGTTAGGTGCTACACTTTTCATCCTTGTCATCTCGCTTTGGTAATGGCTGCAGTTGGATCTTTACTGGTTGTCTGTTTCTCGAAGTCATGATCTTTACCCCTTACAGCTGGGGTTCTTGCCTGTTGCTTCTCTCCACCGTGCTGTGTCCACCTGTAATGCGCAAAACAATCCCACACCAGTTTGGATTTAAAGGGTTGTTTATTTGAGGGGAAAAAAACTTACAGAACCCTGTCCTACACAACAGCCAGGAAAGGAGTCTAGTTGCTGGAGCAAGAGAGCCAGCGGAGGGCTGCCGCTGCTTTTTAAAGAGAAAGAGACCATGCCCCAATGGGCTGGTAGCTCAGCGGCTATTGGCTGAAGGAGTGGAAGGAGCTCCTGCAGCACACCTGTGCTGGTGAGCATGCCCAAAGAACAGGAGCCTCTGATTTCTAGATCCCAATAACAGTAGAAAAAAGAATCACACTATAGGAACTATATGTCTTTTAGTCTCCGATGGCTTTTGTGAGCCCCAAAGCATCAGTCAGGTGAGATGTGGGATTCCCCTCTGTATGCTGTGGATATGTTTTATTACCATTGATTATTAATGAAGCTTCTTTGGCCTAAGGCAGGATGGAATATATCATTTCATCATCATTTATGCCCCAGCAATGCTTAAGCATGCATGAGCATCCGTTTATGGTGGTTCTCCAGCTGTTCCTATCCTGGGCAGTCCTAGATGCTTGTGTTATTGTCATACCCAAGGTTCCAGTCTTCCTTTATGCTGTCTATCCAGTGTTTTTTGGCCGTTCCTCTTCGCCTTATCCCGTGCACTCCTCCCAACAGTGCTATCTTCAGGAATCCGCGTCATTCATTCTCATAACATGGCTGAAGTATCTCAAGCACCTTTGCCGTATCCTGTAGTTTACTTCCTTCTGTAGATGGAGATGTTTCTTAATGTCATCACTGTGCAGCCTATCTCTTCGTGTGACACCTAGAAGTCTCCTGAGACATGCCATCTCAAACACATTCAGCCACTGTTCAGGGGAGTGTTTCACTGTCCAGGTTTCAGAGTTGTAAAGAAGGCAGCTCAAGACAAGTGTCTCACATACTTGTAATTGTTGTCGTTATGTCTCTTGCTGACCAAACCTTTCCTAGTGCCTGGAATGCAGTCGTCTCTATCCCTATTTCACCTCTTGGTGTCTGATCTGAACTAGTTCTCTCCTTTGAACTGAGGTTTCCTCCCAGATAGACAAAGTTGACTGTTTGCTTGAGATTCTGATTCTTTCTTACAATGTTAACATCCTTGTGCGCCCTTCCCATGTGTTGTATCTCAGTCTTCTCCAGGTTTACTTTCATACCAAGTTTTCACTGACTTCCACCACTCTGTTTACCACGGCCTGCAGTTCATTTGGACTTTCAGCAAGTAGTGCTGCATTGTCAGTGAAACACAAACTATTGATTCTCACACCACCTATCTGCACACCTATCTCTTCATCCCCAGGGCTGCTGCTATTATTAATTCTGAGTAGTGGTGAGAGGACGCACCCCTGACACTCCTACTGTTGTCTCTAGCTGATCACAGTCCTCCACAGACTTTGACTGATGCAAAGGTGTCTTTATAGGCATTTTCTAGTATTCTTACAATTTTTCTCTGGGTACCTGTAGAACCTCATTGTTTTCCAAAGTCTTTTCCTCCAGATGCTATCGAATACCTTTCTGAAGTTGATGTAACAGACATGTAAGAGGAAATCCTAGCAGAGGCCCAGTGCAGATTCAAAGCTAACAGGAGCTCAATTGATCAGATTTTCACTTTGAGGCAACTGGCAAAAGGGCAGAGAAGAGCTAGGTGGGGAATCCAAGCAGAGATAGAAGAGGAAAGAAGGCGGAGTCAGGCAGATGTCATGTAGCTACTGAAGGAGAAAGACACCAGAATCTTACTGTAAGCCACAACTTCGTGGTGATACACAGATTAATAGAAATTGGTTAATTTAAGATGCAAGAGCCAGCTAGGAATATGCTTAAGCCACTGGCCAAACAGTGTTGTAATTAATATAGTTTCTGTGTGAATATTCAGGTCTGGGTGGCTGGGAAACAGATTAGTCTCCGTTTACACAGGTGTCCTCAAGTGCTTTATACAAATAATCATAAAAAAAATTCACTTGGCAGTGATTCCCTGCCTCCTCTGCAGCACAGTTTAGTAAGGTTGGCTGTCAGCCTTACAGCTCTCCGTACACTCTGCTTGTGAACTGGGACAGAACTCTAAACCACTGTTTCCTTTGCTAGCTGTTTGCTGATAATGCTTCTCCAAGAAAGGATACAGACCGAAAGTCTAGGTAGCACTAAGGGGCACAGTGTTTCTGTGATGACGTAAGTCACAAAACAATCCCACTGCAGTTCAGAACTATGGCTAATAAAAGGGTTATTTATTTAAGGGGAAAACTTACAGAGAGCAGCATGTGCTTTCCTCTGCTGTTGCTGTAGAAGAGACCACGCTCAAGTGGGCTGGTACCTTAAAGGCTATTGGCCGAAGGAGCAGAATGTGCTCCCACAGCAGTTTCTGACTGGTCCTTGTGTATCTTCTGTCACAGCAGTGCTCCATTCTGGCAGTGGCTCTGGGCCCAGTTTATAGTGTTCCACTTTCCTACGTCAGCCCCATTTCTTTGTGTTGGAGTTGCAGCACCATGGGGTCCCAACTCCAAATTTTTCTTTCTTTGGTGACTTTGTCTCAGGGATAATAGCTGGTGACGGGGTCGCCTACTGCTAGGCAAGCCCCCTTCCACTGGGTTACATCTCCAGTGCTGCTTAGTAGTTTTCAGTACATTAATTGCTTTCTGCAAATAGTTCATGTGCTTCTAGTCTCCTGAATAGACTGTGACTGATAAAGTATTACTCAGAAGAGGATTCTTGAACAAAATCCCATCAAAGATAGAGCTTGAGAGTTGGGTTGATTATAACCTGGACACCTAATTGTTATTGGGATAGTCTTCAGTTCCTTGCTAATGAGAAATGAGATCTCAGTAATCCATGGCATGTAATGGCTTTGGGATGAACTTAAATAGAGATGCCTTTGGTTGATTGTGATGAAGTGGTCTCTGGATTAGGTACTTTGGGGATCAAGTCTTTATAATACTTGTCTGTCTGGCATTGGAGATCTGCGGACTGTGACTGTACGCTGGTGCTATGATGGGATGCCCTGGGCTTGTTGGAGGACTTATAGGAAGTAAGCAAACTTGAAACTCACACACTCTCTTAGAGAGTCACAGAGTTTCTGAGGGCTCTAAACCCTTTGTTCTGTGTCCTGTAGTCAACCTTGTTGAAATCTGGCCTTTTTTTTTTTTAAATACAGTGTTCTGCCTCCATGTGCCTGCATACCAGAAGAGGGCACCGGATCTCATTATGGATGGTTGTGAGCCACCATGTGCTTGCAGGGAATTGAACTCAGGACCTCTAGAAGAGCAGCCAGTGCTCTTAACCTCTGAGCCATCTCTCCAACCCTCACATGGTTTTTTCAGTGTTACATGTTCTATAGCCCAGGTTGGCCTAGAACTCACTAGGTAGACCAGGCTTACCTTGAACTTGGACAGGTCCTCCTGCCTTAGCTTCCCTCTAGAGTGCTGGTATTACAGGAATGAGCCACCAGGTCCAGTTTAAAGCTGAGAGCTCTGAGCTTCTTTTACTTATGGATGCAGCCTGCTTACCATGAGTGGGAAAGTCAGTGTTTCCTGGCGTGAAGATCCTGTGGCAGGACCATTGGGACAGCTGCTTTCTAAACAAAAGAGTCCTATCATTTGTCCCAATCCAAGATCCCCATCCAGTAGGACAAAAACCTGACCTTCTGAGAAATAGCCCATTCTACTTGTAAATCTGTGTCTATAGCAATGGTTGTTAACCTGTATGTCTCCACCCATTTGGCAGTCCAGTGACCTTTTCACAGGGGTCACTTAAGACCTCTGAAAAACACAGATATTTATTATGTTTTGTAACAATAGCAAAATGACAGTTATGAAGTAGCAATGAAAATACTTTTATGTTTGTGGGTCACTACAACATGAGGAACTGTATTAAGGGGTCACTGTAGCATTAGGAAGGTTGAGAGCCCCTGGTTTATAGAAACTGCACTCCATAGGAGACATTGTTAGGGTGGTTAGAGAAGGATAGGATGTTCCAAGGCCAGATACATCTGTTTGGATATTTGCTCCAGGGTTCCTGGAGCCCCACATACTTGTTGGACTGATTGAAACTTGGTTCAGTAAGTTTGAGACAGCTCAAGGTTTCTCTTTTTTTTTGGCATCTAGGTTTTCCTCTTAAGTACAGCAGTATCAGCATCACACAGAGTTGATACCTATGTTTTAATTTTTAGCCAGTTCAGAATCTTAGATGTTTATAACCTATAGGCCAGAGTTGGTCTGTCTTTACTAGTATAGTAGAGGGTGGTCCTCCCTGCCTGTTGGTGAGATACTATGTAACTGTCAACAGGTCAAACAGGTTGATAGTGCTAGTCAAGTCCTTGGTCTCCTTACTGATTTTCTGTCTCTTGGTTGGTGCTACCAATTATTGCATTGGTTCAGAGTATTGAAATCTCTGTGTATTTTTCTCTATTTTTAGAGTTCTCTCTGCCTCTCTCTGTCTGTCTCTCTCTTTGTATTTTGAAGTACTATCTGTGGATGCATAAACATTTAGAATTTTGTGTCTGATAAATTAACTCTGCTCTCATTATGAAGCAGTGCTATTTTTTCCTCTTATAATCTCTGCCCTGGTTTCTGCTGTCTGTTATTAACATAGCCCCTACAGCTAGCTTGCTCATTTTCTTCCTCTCCCAGCCCTCTCTCTCCCCCTTTTTTCATTTTTTTCTTCAGGATTAAATTTAGCATCTTAAGCATTTAGGCATACTACCTCTGAGCCACATCCCAGGACTTCAGGCTTTCTTTTGGTTGGTATTAGCAAGAATATCTTTTTTCATCCTCTACTTAAGATCTATTTTAAGTGAGTTTCTTATATGTCTCATTTACCTAGCATTACATTTTTTTCCAGTCTGAACATCCCAATCTTTTAGTTAGGGAATTTGAATCATTTGCATTTGATGTGATAATTAGGGTGGTTGGAGTTAGGTCCATTATTTTAGAATTTTTTTTAAAGATTTATTTAGTATACAACATTCCTTCCATGTGTGCCTGCAGGCCAGAAGAGGGCACCAGATCTCATTATAGATGATGGTGAGCCACCATGTGGTTGCTGGAAAATGAACTCAGGACCTTTAGAAGAGCAGCCAGTGTTCTTAACCACTGAGCCACCTCTCCAGCCCCTTACAATTTGTTTTTATTTGATTTGTCTGGATTTGTTCCTTCCCGTTACAAAGAGCTGCTGCTTGTTCGTTCCTGGCTGCCCGGCTAGCTTTGACCTGAAATCACAGAGAAACTATTAATTAAAACACTGCTTGACTCATTATCTCTAACTTCTTATTGGCTAACTCTTACATCTTAATTTAACTCATTTCTAATAGTCTGTGTATCACCACATGACAGTGGCTTACTGGTTAAAGTTTCAGCATGTCTGTCTCCAGCGGCTCCATGGCATCTATATGACTCCTCCCTTCTTTCTCCCAGCATTCAGTTCTGTCCTCCCTGCCTACCTAAGTTCTGCCCTATCAACAGGCCAAAGCAGTTTCTTTATTCATTAATGGTAATCACAGCATATGGAGGGGAAGGGACTCCCACATCACCTTCCCCAACCTGTTACTCTTCATTTGCATGCGTTAAATGACCATGTTGGCATGTTAACAACAACTTTGAGTTTCCTTTGAGGATTTTAGTCTGTCTTTAATTTTCACTTAACATTTTAAAGATTTTGGTTACACTTGTCCCTTGGATGTTTCATTTTTGTTCAATTTTCTTTTCTCTTTCTGTTTCATTTTGAGAGACAGAGACTCTGTCTGCCTAAAAAGTCTGTCTGTCTGTGTTTTCCTGGGAATTGAGCCTACAGCCTCATTCTTGGTAGGCAGTGTACCCCAAGGAACCCTCATAGCCCCAGTATGGGGCACTTTTATTGTAGTGTCTTCACATGGCTTCCTCTCCATTCTTCAGTGTCTGATCTGTTGTAAAGCCTGACCAGCATATTCTTTATCTCAAACATTGCCTTTGTCATCTGTTAAAACAGATTTGAGTGTTTTGAACTATTTTCTATGTCTGTACAGTTTTCAATCTCCTTAGCATTCTTGAGCACATAGAATACAGTCCTGACAATTATGGAAATGTTCCCAGTTAAAAGATAAAAATTATCAGCTTGAAGCCAAGTGGTGGCAGTGTGCGCCTTTAATCCCAGCACTCAGGAGGCAGAGGCAGGCGGATCTCTGTGAGTTCGAGGCCAGCCTGGTAGATCACCTTGTATAAAAAGAAAGATTCTAACATCTTTAGCATTTTTATACTTTTCTATAGATTCATTTGTCTCCTCTTTATGGTTAATATTTTCTGCTTCTTTACAGGCCAATTAACTTTTTAAAGCACGATAAACATTGGAAAGCCTAAATTTTCCTCAGGGATTGTTGGGCTATTATCCTATTATCTTGCACATATTCTTACGCTTTGTGCTGGGTCAGTTAATTTCCTTAGAAACAGTTTGATCTACTAGAGGCTTACTTTTCCTCTTCTTTGCTGGGCCACAGAAGCCTCATCTAATTCAGTAAAACCAGGTCCATCATCTTAAGTAACTGTCTATTCTGCTTGTTAATTTTATTGGCTTCCCTTTGTCACGAGATTGATAGTTTATTCTAAAATTTTAGTTTACCATCTAAATATTAGTGGAAGGTTTTTTTTCTCTTCTTACCTTTACTGTTTTACTATTTTATAATTATCTATTGCTAGATGCTTAGACATCCAGCCTAGGACAAGAGATTGCAGTGACACTCTGTTGCAGATTGACACTGACCCAACCCGCTCTCGGTGTGAGCCTTGTCCTAACCCTTGCATTGCATGCATGGCCTATACTGGCCTTTGTAGACTTAGTTTCCACCACCTGCTCCAGGCATAGATCCCAACAGTCCATGCCAATAGCCTTGTCCAGTGCATTTTCCCTAAAAGTAGTTGCCTTTAAACCCAGCTAGGTCTCCTTTTCTTCAACTTTTTATTATATGAATTTTCAAACATTCAGGACCCAGGGAAAAATAACATAGAGAACATACATAATTAGTTCTGCCATCAACATTTATTACACTACATATCTGCCTATTCATCCCTTCCTACTCTCCAATCATGTGTTCATCTTATTTCAGGACGTACCTCAAAGTAAATTGTTTTCTTCACCCCAAAGTTCTAGGATATGACTATCACCAGCTAAAGTTCAATGTAATTGGTGTTTCCTGTCCCAACTGTCTGGGCCCAAATAACGGGCTCAGATGCTGGATGTGAATTATAAATGCCCAGCTCAGGCTTCATGTTTGTTACTAGCTAACTCTTACACTGAAATTAACCCATAATTTTGTCTGTGGTTTGCCACGTGCCTTGGTGCCTTTTCTCTGTTTAGCATCATCATTTTGCTTCTCTGCAGTTGCTGCAACTATCTAACTCCACCCTTCCTCTTCCCAGAATTCTCTTAGTCTGATTCTCAAGGTCAGTGTCATTCTGACTGGCTATCTGCCAATCAGCTTTTTATTAGCAAATGAGAGTATTGCATATTCATAGTATAAAAAAAGATTATTCTACAGCGGTGCAGTGTTTTGTTTCTAGTAGTCTTTAATTTGTATGTTCAGTGCCTCCCTGTGTGTGTGTAGATGCGTGCATGTTCCACGGTGTGCACCTGAAAGTAAAAGGCAGCCTCCTCCAGGGAGTCCTCCCCTTCTGTCCTGTTTGAGACAGGATCTCTTTGTTCCACTGCCTCTGCCAGTCTAGTTGCACCGCAGGCTTCTCCTGTCTCCTCATCATCCTGCTGTTGGAGCACTGCACAGACACACACTCCCACGTCAGCTTTGCATGGATTCTAGCTCAGGCCCTCACACCTGCTCAGCTCTTTACCCACTGAGCTGTCTCCCCACTCCCCAGTGACCTAACCCCTCTGAGATTTTTGTTTGTTTGTTTGTTTTTTGTTTTATCAAGATGTCCCCCCCCCCCAATGGCCTGTCCTAGAACTCTGTAGACCAGGCTGGCCTTGAATTCTGAGATCTGCCTGCCTCTGTCTCCCAAGTGCTAGTGAAGTGATGTTTACCTTCAGTGGAATGTGCAGATCTGAAGATGCTGATTGCCTGCTGTTACCAAATACATCTAGACAATCCCAAATTGAGCACCACACACTGATAGGTTCTTCGGGCACTTGCCCAGGTACCCCTGCTGTATACACTCAGAAACAACCTTGTTCTTCTTATTTCATAGGTTAGCTTAGCCTCTTTTAGAGTTTCATATTAGATAATCTTACAGCATCTCTTTTTTTTGATACTTTTTTGAGAATTTTGTATGTGGGTGCTTTGCATGCATATATGTATGTGTGCCGTTTGTGTGCCTGGTGCCCACAGAGGTCAGAAAAGAGTGTCGGAGCCTTTACCGACAGTTATGAGCTGCCATGGGGATGCTGGGAGTTGAACCGCAGGCCCTCAGGAAAAGCAGCCAGTGCTCTCAACTGCTGAGCCTCTCTCCAGACTTCATATTTTTGAAAGTTATCCACATGGTTCTAGCAATGTACTACCTCTTTTCAGTGCTGACTATGAATACACTCTCCCTGGATTATGCCAGTTTGTCAGTTGTTTCTTTTTTCTTCCCTGTCAGTGCTGTCTATTTGGAGAGAAGGATGTAATCAGAGTGTGAACATAGCTGAAGTCCACTGATTCAGCTGCTGAAACATGTTAGGGCACTCTGGGTGAAGTCCAGTGGTCCAACTAATAGGTTTTCTGTAGTCAGGTAATAGATTTCTCTGCCAATGCAGTAAGCCAGATCAAGTTGAATTGAAAAAGTAAAAGAACAGATTTATTTGCAAAGCAACTCCTGGGTGAGGTCTCTAGTCCCAGAGATCAAAGCCCGAGAAGTCATGCACCCTGAACTAAAGCATGAAGGTTATACACCCTGTAGGTGGGGGTGATGACCTGTCGGCTACAAGCTGGGGTTGTGCCCAAGTGTGGACAAAAGCTGACTGCTTTAGGCACCTTCAGGAGAGGAGCTGCCGCAACGGTTTTGAAAGTGGTGCTGGGCTTTTGGTACCTTTCCTTTGTTGGAGATTCTCTGAGAGGGTAGGATTTGGAGAGTGGGGGGAATGGGGCTTCTCAGATTGTGCAGAAAAGAGCTGGAGGTTCTAACCAAGCACCAACTGTGGATTTATTTTAGGGCACTCTGTTTAGGCTGAGTAAAGTTGCCTGGTTTGTAATTTTACTAGATATTTCATTTGGTTTCTTTGTTTGGAAGCTTGTTGTGTGTGGATTGTCACAGTTCCTGCTCTTGCATAGTGCCTTTGACCTTTAAAAGACATTATGTGAATGAAAGTCTGTATTTGACATTTTGCTTTGTTATTTTAGAAATTCTAAATGTCTATTTGATATTTTGATAGTTCCTGGGCCTCATAAATCATAACATAGTCTGTATATTGAGTAAACATTTGTTTTTTATATCTTTTGAGTATTTGGTTCAATAACGGCCATGTAATTTATTCTAAGTATAACTCACCTATAATCATTGAGCTCTCACGCTGTTATCCACAATTCAAAGGAAGAGCTGCTTATTTTCGGGAGCATGCTGATTTATTCAGCCAAATGATACACTGCAGTTCTGAGAGACCTCTGACCTCCTTCAAGTCTAGGTTGGTTCTGCAAGACAACAAAAATAAGCGGCTGAGCCTCTTTTCCTGGTGCTTGTTTTTAGAAGGAATATGTAATGAAGCCTAATGTACTTTTTTAAAAAAAGACTTTTTAAATTTATTCTTTGTGGATTTCACATTGCTTATCCCTGTCCCATCCATCTCCCCATGACCCTTCATAGCCACCCTCTGCCCTTGAAACCTCCCCCCAATAAAATAAAATTTAAACAACAACAAGAAAAAGCCCAAAATGCAAATCAAAACTAACTAACTAACATACCAAAAGAGAACATCAATGACAAAGAAAGTCTCAGCGTGGAAAACTATATGGCCAGAATTTCAGATTTGTTGAAGCTGTGTTTTATGTTTTCCTTTCTGTAGGTTTGGTTGGGATGTTCCGGTAATTCTGAGGAATTCAGAAGAGACCCAGTTCAGCACAAGAACTTTCAAGAAACAAATGAGACAAGTCAAGAACCCTTTTGGCTTAGAGATCAGTAACCCGTCCTCAGCTTCCCTAGCAGGTTGGTGGCTCTTCCAAAGATTTCCCTGATCTCTAGTCCCCTGTCGTTAACCCTTCTGTTTTCTTTCTCTATTGCTTTCTCTTCATTCAACTTTACCATTCACTGAACTGCATGCTGCACCGTAAAGATTAAAGTTCATAAATTTTCTCCTGGGAGTGTTTATCCACTAATAGAGACATGTGTGCATAAGGAGGAGAATGCAGCATTTCAGGGTAGTAAACAAGTCTGTTAAGACATGGCGCCACTTTTGTGGTCTTCAGTGAAATGAAAACTGATAAAATGTTTCTGAACATTAAGTTTGAGGTTGCTCACCTTTTTAAGAACAACTGATTTTTTAATCTGATATTATGATATTTTAGTATACATTATTTTCATATAATATGGGATTTGTTTGTTTAGTTTTTGTTTTTTCGAGACAGGGTTTCTCTGTGTAGACCTGGCCCCTTACTGTTCTGGAACTCACTCTCTAGACCAGGGTGCCAGGCTGGCCTTGAACTCAGCAATCCACCTGTCTCTGCCTCCTAAGTGCTGGGATTAAAGGTGAGTGATACCATGCCTGGCTATAATATGTTATTTTTGATGTGATAATTACAGTTGGCACGTTTGTTTCTGTGTTCGTTAGGTCTACTTAGGAGCCATTAAGTTGAAATATAAAGGCAGAAGCGTTGCATTTGGTGCAGTAGAGATGTTTAGGAAGTCTTGTAGAAAAAAGTGTGTGGACGCTCCTGTCCCCCTTCTAAGCAGGTGATTGCTGGGGGTTGAGGAACCTTCTAGGTGGAATGAGAACAGAGCACCCAAGTAAGTGAGGAATATAGCGCAGGAGAGAACCAAGAGGCCGTTTGTGGCTCCAAGACAGGATAGGGCGGGTGTGAAGGTCTGTGCTAACTGTCAACTGGACAGAATCCAAAATGACTTGGGGATGGGCCTCTGGGCATGCCTGTGGGGTTATCTTGACTGTGGTAATTGAGAAGACTGCAAGTCATGCTTGGCCTTGATCCTTGGCCCTAATCGTGAACAATTGTACAAAGAGAAGTAAGCTCTCGTTTCTGATGTGGGGGTCATGTGACCAGCTGCATCCTTCCTCCCATGATGGGCTGCACCCTTGTACTGTAGCCAGCCTTTGTCCCTAAAGTTGCTCTCAGCAGGGCACTCTAACAGGGAAAGAAGCTAAGACACTAGGTAAGAGAGAAGAGTCTAGAAGACTTGACATGGGTTCCAGAGACAGCTCCTGTTACAGGGATAAAACCGGAGGAATGGTGGGTTGGGAAGAAAAGTATTGAATTTGGGTTTGAGCCTGTGGGCTTTGAGATGCTTTTGTGATGTTCAGTGGAGATGGAGAGGAAGCAGCCCCAGAATCTGGGCAAAGGTGCCTGCTCCCGACACCTTTCAAATCTTAACAGGAACTCTAATCTTTGTAGCTTTTCAGCTTATTCTTGCCACTAACTCATTTTCTTTCCCTCAAAACTGTGAAAACCACAAACAAACAAACATAAAAACTTCAAATTTGGACCAGAGAGATAAAAGTGTGAGGACCAGAATTCAGATCCCCAGGCCCCCACAAAATGTCAGGAGGGTGTGGTGGCCCATCTGTAACTCCGGCTCCAGAAGGTAGAGATGGGGTTCCAGAGCAAGCTGGCCAGCAAGACTAGACGTGAGTTGTGGATTTGAGAGATCCTGCCTCAGCAAAGAAGGCCGAGGTTCTGAGGAAGATTTTCAGCATTCACCTTGAAAAGCCGTGTGTAGGCACAGGTGCACACATGCTTGCATACCACACACACCCATACACGCACAGTGCACACACGATTGTGAAATGTGCTCTCTCTCTCCATTTACTCTCTGAACGACTTAGTTTTCTTCCCCTAAGTGGCTCTACTGAAGTGGCTGTAGCCAAGGTCACTGGTTGCCTCCTCTGGGTCCCACTTGCGGCCCTGCAGCGGAAGTCCTGGGCTGGAGAACACACTCACCTCCAGAGCTGAGCTTCCTTCTTCACAGAGTGCCTTGTGGACCATTCTTAGTCAGTCTCATGCCTGTCACTCCCAAAGCTTGTCCCCTGACAGGAAACCGGTTCCTTAGTCAGCATGAGCCATCGGCCACCATCTGAGTCGTCTCCTTTGTTTGTTTGGTTCACAGGACCTTAAAGGTTGGTCTGGAATTCATAATATAGCCCAAGTGGGCCTCAGCAAGTAAATCTTGACTTACAGTTCTTAAAAAGTATGTAATTCCTTATTCTTTCTCCTTAACTATAAATAATACCACCCTATAAATTGAAGGAAATGAAGATCCTTTTCCCCCAAGAGTATGTAAGTGTTTATTCTGACTTTTTTTTATTTTAGAAAAATAAATTTTAAGATATGACATAAAGAATACCTCTCTGGGAGATGGTGGTGCACATCTTTAATCGCAGCACTTGGGAGGCAGAGGCAGGTCAATCTCTGTGAGTTGAAGGCCGACCTGGACTACAGAGTCAGTTCCAGGACAACCAGGGCTACACAGAGAGACTCTGTCTTGAAAAACCAAAAAAAGAAAGAAACTACCTTTATTAAAACAAGACAAGCTGGGTGGTGGTGGTGCATACCTTTAATCCCAGCATTCGGGAGGCAGAAGCAGCTGGATCCCTGTGAGTCCGAGGCCAACCTGGTCTACAAGAGCTAGTCACAACAGGCACCAAAGCTACAAAGAAACCCTGTCTTGAAAAACCAAAAAAAAAAAAAAAGTACGACAGTAGGTCATACATACATTCCTGATTAAACTATACAGTGATGGTTTAATCCCACCCCCACCCCTCAGCAGCTTTAGATTTTAACGCGCTACAAAGTCTCATCTGGTTCTTAGGTAAGGACTGCCTTTAATAAAACAGTCAACCGTGTCTTCCTGCCGTGCAGTCCTCCAGTCTGCAAGTCCACTGAGAGGGAGAAGAGCTGGGGGCACTGTGAGGAAGCACACACTCCTCTGGAGCTAGAACTCAGGAAGTCATCCCCACCACTCAGGCAGAAGCAGTCTCAAGGAGGGCCGGCTGCCAGTGCCTGAGCAAGTGAGAAGACAGCCAGTCAGGGGAGCACTCAGCCTGCCGTGGCCCGACGCTCTCCACTGATGGAAAAACAAATGTGTTCACTGAGAGTGGAGCTCCTAACAGAACTCACTTGAAAAAAAAAATCATTCCTTCTTTGTGTTCTATGGGGAGAAAAGGATTTTGGTGGAAGTTATAAGAACAAGGCCCATGGAAAGGTAGATATCCTTAAGATGTCTACAAAGTGGTTTTAAGGTTATTTTCTTTCATACCCATATTTTTTTTCTCACCACTCCATCCCAAGTACCTGACAGATTGCACAGGAGAGAGAACAAACCTCTGGATGTGGTGTAACTTGAAACAAAGGAGAGGCTCCCCAGCACAGGAGAGAGAACAAACCTCTGGATGTGGTGTAACTTGAAACAAATGAGAGGCTCGCCAATCCGTTTGCTAGAACAGGCTGCTGGGATTTTGTTATTGTATAACAGTGTTGCGTTTGGATTTTTGTTTAATTCGTGTCCCCAGATGAAGGCTTTAATGAAACTATAATTTAGATATCCAGTATCTATTAGTTGAATTGGATGAATTTGCTTCAGGAAGACGTTGGAAGTAACCCCCCTATTCCAGCCCACTTTGTTTTAACAGATCCAATAAGAGCTAACATAAAACAAAAGACTTAGGGAAAACAAACATTAGCATTTGGAGAGTGGTTTCCTGCATCCTGAACTTTTCTCTCCAGGACACTTTCCTCTCCTGTCTCATCATCGTCATGCATGGCGTCACAGGAGCAGGATGGTTTTCCTGCCTGTGCTGCTCTTATTAAATGGCTCAGAGCCAGGGATGTCTCCGGCGCTTTATGCTGTTAGCCTAGCGAAGCTGTGCTGGATGAAGACAGTTGAAAGAAGTCGTACCCACTTGGCTTTGACCTTTCTGATTCACAGCTGCCCAGCTTTGTTAGTGATAGTAATGGAAAACAGTTTTGTGTATGCGTTGCAATTTGGAGGAACAAGCATGTGTGAAAGGGGGAACCCCCTGCAGGAGAAGTGGGGAAAGGGGAGAACAGTTCGGCAGAGAAGTGCCTGACCTCTCGGCAGGTGGTGTCCTCTGTAATGGCCAAGGTTGAGAGAGAGTGGAGGAGAATCTGCGGATGCTGCGGCTCCTTTCCATTTCCTTCTAGTGCTAGTTCTAGTGACATATTAAAAGTGTGATTACTTTTCCACTGTCAGTGAATTAATACCTGGTGAAATAAAATAAATACATTTGAACTAGAATTTCTTTCCAGTTGGCTTGCAGAGTTCCTGCTAATTAAAATTTGAACTCATCGTGGTCTTGGGTCACTGCTGTCACACTCTGTCACACACCAGCAAAGCAGGGAGGAGCAGGGGACCATCTTGGTCACCCTGTGGAGCATGTACTTGAATTTGTGTCTTCTCACAGCATCTTCTCCTGATCACATGTTTAAAATAGGTAACAAATCAGTCACACTTCCTGTTACAAGCAGCAGAAAAATCTTCAATAAAGGCGCCCTGAGCCCTGCAGAGTTGCTGGTGGCCCCCAGCCTAGGTTCAGAAGCTAAGCTGCTGCACCAGGAACAGTGACCCAGACTGCATGTAGGTTCTAGTCAAACATATCCCGCCTCTGAGCACGGGCTGTGGTAGCTTCCCCTCCAGACAGTAGGAGACCCCAGAAGTCTTGCCACTTGAACTTGGTATGCTTCAACTGCCACTAATAGGGAGGGGAGAAAATCATATTGATAGCACTTAAAGTACTGTGTAAGCATAAAATCCATACATGAAACAGCACGTACAATCGTATGTCACTTAGTTATCCTCTTACAAGTCCACTGACACTATCACCTCCTGTCTTTGAAAGCAAGGAGAAAACGAGAGTATTGCTATTAGACTTTCCATGGTTGGCATCCCTAGGCATTCCTCAGGCTGTGTTGTATTCCGTGGAACATTAACTGTGTGACGGACATTAACACTGCCATTGTGTATATTAATAATAAAGCTCAGCTTCTTCTTAGTGTTTTTCTTCAGTGATCGCCATCCGACCCCATGGTTTCTGTATACCCATTTCAGATGTTTCTGTTCTCCTGTCTGACCCTTGTGCTGATCACACAATGATTGCATATATTGTTGGAAAGAGGCGGTTATAGTTACCAAAAGGAAAACTGGGCCAGTCATTCTAAAGATAAATTATAATAATGAAGTTTTGCTGTATTGCTGAAGTTCTGCATAGCTATTGGCATTTTTATATTTGTAGATACATATCCTTCAACAACATTTAAAACTGCCATCAGCTTGGCCACCACCCAGAACAAAGCCTGTGTTTCTTACCCTTGTTATTATTATATTAGTGACACCCATCTCTTTCTGGATTGTTTTCTGCAGCTGGCATGACCTTGACAGCAGATTGCCTTGAAGATAGCCATCTCACGTGCTTTTGGGGGTGCAGTGTCCAAAAACTCTACGAAGCTCTTCAGAAGCATGTTTACTGCTTTCGGATAAGCACCCCGCAAGCATTGGAAGAAGCACTGTACAGTGACTACCTCCACCGAGAGCAGTATTTGTATCCTTTTCCCAGGGGCACCCACTGCACAGAAAAGTGAGACTGGATGCAGTAAAATGTTACCAAGTTATTGACTCTTTAAGATATGTTTCTTCTTTCGGCAATTTGCCTTTACATATTTAAAAGTATTAAAAAACACAGCAAAGAAGAACTATATTGCCAATTACCGAGCGATACTGAAATTGACGACTTTGGTCCAGTGCCCAGATCTCGTTATCCATTGGTAGCTCTGTTGACCCTTGCTGATGAGGAGGACCGGGAAATTTATGATATTGTAAGTAACTGAAGCATCCGGAACACTTTACGTTTACAAGATTTGGGGTGATTCTTAATTA
Source organism: Microtus pennsylvanicus (assembly GCF_037038515.1). Lineage (NCBI taxonomy): Eukaryota > Metazoa > Chordata > Mammalia > Rodentia > Cricetidae > Microtus > Microtus pennsylvanicus. The sequence goes on along the minus strand of NC_134593.1, from coordinate 10,033,757 downwards.
TTTCTGAGATAGGAAAAAAGATCATTTCTGAAAACATATTTGGTCTTGGACATACATGTCTTAAAAAATTAAAATATGGATTTGTCCCTGTTTAATTTTTGTACCTATAACACACCTTCAGACTGTGATGATCCCCCATCTCCCCACTCCCTGTAGATGACAACTACATGGGCTTATTTATAAAATAAAAGGTAGATTGTTGTTGAACTCAGTTAATATCGTCCTCTCTGTTAGGTAATATTTGCTTTAGAGAAAATGTCCTTTGGGATACGTGTCTGAGTTGATCAGGATCACTATGACCTGAAGTGCCTGGCTTTATGACCAGGTCTGTTCTTCTCGGGCCATAGTTTTGTTGCCTGTGTCCGTTGGATTCCTTGTTAAGCCTGTGCTTTCCACTTGGGATCTCTGTGTGCAGTCATTTGATAGTCTTGTTTTCTCACTATGTACTGATTTTTAAAAAATATTTATTATGTATATAGTGTTCTGTCTGCATGTATGTCTGCACACCATAAGAGGGCACCAGATCTTATTATAGATGGTTGTGAGCCACTATGTGGTTGCTGGGAATTGAACTCAGGACCTCTGGAAGCACAGCCAGTGCCATCTCTCTGGCCCTACGTACTGGTTCTTTAGAATGGTAGTTTGTTCCCTGTTTGGAGCATAAAAGCATCTGAGTGATCAGAGAGCCCCGAGTCTCCACCCTCTGTGAGAGATGGAAACGTACACAGGTTGAGCATCCCGCTCTGAAAACTGGAGATCTTTTGAGCACTGAGATATGCTACATGTAGGAAATTCTAACCCGCCCTCACTCACCAGCCACAGTTAAGTGTGTGTGTACCAAACGTGCTTTTGAAAATTATCTTTAGGCCATGTTTCTAAGATGTTCTTAAAGCACAAATTAATTTCCTGGTTAGACTTGGGGCTCATCTCCTTCTCTAGGATAGCTCATTGTGTATATGCAAATATATCCAAATCTGAAAAATCTAAAATCTGGACCACTTTTACTTCCAAGCATTTCTAATCAGAGAAACTTAACTCATATATCTACAAACTTTTGGTGAACTCTTGGCAAAAGCAGGTATGACGGTGCACGCCTTTAGTTCCAGCACTTGGGAGGCAGAGACAGGCAGCTGTGAGTTTGAGCCCAGCCCCGTTTACAGAACAAGTTCTAGAGCAGCCAGGGCTACACAGAGAAACCCAGTGCTTGTATTTGCTCATTAGTAAAGATGCAGTGACATTTTAATGATACTTTTGTGTATAATGTGCAAAATATATTCACTAACATGAGCCTGTGGTTTCCTTTCAGCAACAGCCTAGGGTGTTAGCACAAAGGTCTCTATTAGACTCAAGCAGAGCAGAGAAAAATCCCAGCCCTGCTCTCCCCAGGTCAGACTCTAGGCCTCATCTGTGATAGGCAAGTGCTCTACCGTTGAGCCGGCTCCCTACTTTTACCCTTCTGTAAAAAGCAGAGTATTGCTGGGCACTGGTGGCGCACACCTTTACTCCCAGAGCTTGGGAGGCAGAGATAGGATCTCTGTGAGTTCAAGTCCATCCTGGTCTATATAGTGAGTTCCAGGATGGCCAGGGCTACACAGTGAAACTGTTTGTCTCAAGAAACAAAAACAAAACAGCAGAGTATCTTCATGAAATAAGTGTGTGTTGAATTTTGAAAGGTACAGACCCTTATGGGAAAATATAACTTGTTATTTGCATATAAGTATCTCAAATTTCATTTTATTTATTTATTGCTTGTTTGTTTGTTTTGAGGTTTGTTTGTGTAGCTATAGCTGTCTTGAAACTATGCAGACCAGGCTGACCTCAAACAATCCACCTGCCTCTGACTCCTGGGTGCTGGGGCTAAAGGCGTGCACCACTATGACTGGCTTCAAATTTTATCTTTTAAAATCAAACCGAAACCTTTTTGATTTTTTTCTTAATTAATAGAGCCAGAGGGGGAGGAATGGAGAAGTGTAGGTGGCTGCTATAAAGCTTCAGGTGTGGTACCTAATATGAAGGCTACAGTTGGTGATATTCAGAATATTTTGGAAGAGCATGGGTGTTCTTGCCACAGAGAGGGAGAATCGCTGTAAAGTAATGGGTGTGTTAGTTTGCTTGACTGTAACGACCATTTACTACACATTCCACAGCAGCACATGCTGTTGTATACCTCAGATAAGTACAGTTGAAGAAAAGTCATTCCAGGTTGTTCATCTGATAAAATGCTGGTCTGTAAGCCAGGTGACGTGAATCCAATCCCAGAAACCATTTACCTTTGTGTGTGTGTGTCCAGAGATCAGCGCTGAGCGTCCTCTTCAGTCACTTTCCACTTATATAAGTGTGTTCATGAGTGTGTGCATGTGGGCGTGTCTTGTGGAGGTCAGAGGTCAGCGTCAGGTGTTTTCCTCAGTTGCTCTGCACCTTATGCTTTTGAGGCTGGGTGTTTGGCTGAACAGAGCTCGCTGATGGGCTAGACTAGCCAGCAGACTCCCAGGATCCTCCATGTGCTCTTCCCCAGCCCTGGTATCACACAAATGTGCCATGTGAGGCCGTCATCAGTTACGTGAAGTCACGTGTGCCATGTGAGACAGTCATCAGTTACGTGATGTCACGTGTGTGTCATGTGAGACAGTCATCCGTTACGTGATGTCACGTGTGCCATGTGAGACAGTCATCCGTTACGTGATGTCACGTGTGCCATGTGAGACAGTCATCAGTTACGTGATGTCACGTGTGCCATGTGAGGCCGTCATCAGTTACGTGATGTCACGTGTGCCATGTGAGACAGTCATCAGTTACGTGAAGTCACGTGTGCCATGTGAGACAGTCATCAGTTACGTGATGTCACGTGTGCCATATGAGACAGTCATCAGTTACGTGATGTCACGTGTGCCATGTGAGGCCGTCATCAGTTACGTGATGTCACGTGTGCCATGTGAGACAGTCATCAGTTACGTGATGTCACGTGTGCCATGTGAGACAGTCATCAGTTACGTGATGTCACGTGTGCCATGTGAGACAGTCTTCAGTTACGTGATGTCACGTGTGCCATATGAGACAGTCTTCAGTTACGTGATGTCACGTGTGCCATGTGAGACAGTCATCAGTTACGTGATGTCACGTGTGCCATGTGAGACAGTCATCAGTTACGTGATGTCACGTGTGCCATGTGAGACAGTCATCAGTTACGTGATGTCACGTGTGCCATGTGAGACAGTCATCCGTTACGTGATGTCACGTGTGCCATGTGAGACAGTCATCAGTTACGTGATGTCACGTGTGCCATATGAGACAGTCATCAGTTACGTGATGTCACGTGTGTGCCATGTGAGACAGTCATCCGTTACGTGATGTCACGTGTGCCATGTGAGACAGTCATCAGTTACGTGATGTCACGTGTGTGTCATGTGAGACAGTCATCAGTTACGTGATGTCACGTGTGCCATGTGAGACAGTCATCCGTTACGTGATGTCACGTGTGCCATGTGAGACAGTCATCAGTTACGTGATGTCACGTGTGCCATGTGAGACAGTCATCCGTTACGTGATGTCACCTGTGTGTCATGTGAGACAGTCATCAGTTACGTGATGTCACCTGTGTGTCATGTGAGACAGTCATCAGTTACGTGATGTCACGTGTGCCATGTGAGACAGTCATCAGTTACGTGATGTCACCTGTGTGCCATATGCGAGTCATCAGTTACGTGATGTCACGTGTGCCATGTGAGACAGTCATCAGTTACGTGATGTCACGTGTGCCATGTGAGACAGTCATCAGTTACGTGATGTCACGTGTGCCATGTGAGAGAGTCATCAGTTACGTGATGTCACGTGTGCCATATGAGAGTCATCAGTTACGTGATGTCACGTGTGCCATGTGAGACAGTCATCAGTTACGTGATGTCACGTGTGCCATGTGAGACAGTCATCAGTTACGTGATGTCACGTGTGCCATGTGAGAGTCATCAGTTACGTGATGTCACGTGTGCCATGTGAGACAGTCATCAGTTACGTGATGTCACGTGTGCCATATGAGAGTCATCAGTTACGTGATGTCACGTGTGCCATATGAGAGTCATCAGTTACGTGATGTCACGTGTGCCATATGAGAGTCATCAGTTACGTGATGTCACGTGTGCCATATGAGAGTCATCAGTTACGTGATGTCACGTGTGCCATGTGAGACAGTCATCAGTTACGTGATGTCACGTGTGCCATGTGAGACAGTCATCAGTTACGTGATGTCACCTGTGTGCCATATGAGAGTCATCAGTTACGTGATGTCACGTGTGCCATGTGAGAGTCATCAGTTACGTGATGTCACGTGTGCCATGTGAGACAGTCATCAGTTACGTGATGTCACGTGTGCCATGTGAGACAGTCATCAGTTACGTGATGTCACGTGTGCCATGTGAGACAGTCATCAGTTACGTGATGTCACGTGTGCCATATGAGAGTCATCAGTTACGTGATGTCACGTGTGCCATATGAGAGTCATCAGTTACGTGATGTCACGTGTGCCATATGAGAGTCATCAGTTACGTGATGTCACGTGTGCCATGTGAGACAGTCATCAGTTACGTGATGTCACGTGTGCCATGTGAGACAGTCATCAGTTACGTGATGTCACGTGTGCCATGTGAGACAGTCATCAGTTACGTGATGTCACCTGTGTGTCATGTGAGACAGTCATCAGTTACGTGATGTCACGTGTGCCATGTGAGACAGTCATCAGTTACGTGATGTCACCTGTGTGCCATATGAGAGTCATCAGTTACGTGATGTCACGTGTGCCATGTGAGACAGTCATCAGTTACGTGATGTCACGTGTGCCATGTGAGACAGTCATCAGTTACGTGATGTCACCTGTGTGTCATGTGAGACAGTCATCAGTTACGTGATGTCACGTGTGCCATGTGAGACAGTCATCAGTTACGTGATGTCACCTGTGTGCCATATGAGAGTCATCAGTTACGTGATGTCACGTGTGCCATGTGAGACAGTCATCAGTTACGTGATGTCACGTGTGCCATGTGAGACAGTCATCAGTTACGTGATGTCACGTGTGCCATGTGAGAGTCATCAGTTACGTGATGTCACGTGTGCCATGTGAGACAGTCATCAGTTACGTGATGTCACCTGTGTGCCATATGAGACAGTCATCAGTTACGTGATGTCACGTGTGCCATGTGAGACAGTCATCAGTTACGTGATGTCACGTGTGCCATATGAGACAGTCATCAGTTACGTGATGTCACGTGTGCCATATGAGACAGTCATCAGTTACGTGATGTCACGTGTGCCATATGAGACAGTCATCAGTTACGTGATGTCACGTGTGCCATATGAGACAGTCATCAGTTACGTGATGTCACGTGTGCCATATGAGACAGTCATCAGTTACGTGATGTCACGTGTGCCATATGAGACAGTCATCAGTTACGTGATGTCACCTGTGTGTCATGTGAGACAGTCATCAGTTACGTGATGTCACGTGTGCCATGTGAGACAGTCATCAGTTACGTGATGTCACCTGTGTGTCATGTGAGAGTCATCAGTTACGTGATGTCACGTGTGCCATGTGAGACAGTCTTCAGTTACGTGATGTCACGTGTGCCATGTGAGACAGTCATCAGTTACGTGATGTCACGTGTGCCATGTGAGACAGTCATCAGTTACGTGAAGTCACGTGTGTGTCATATGAGACAGTCATCAGTTACGTGATGTCACGTGTGCCATGTGAGACAGTCATCAGTTACGTGAAGTCACGTGTGTGTCATATGAGACAGTCATCAGTTACACATTTTTCCAAATTGTTATCCAGTTGTCTCTAAACTATTTATTTAAAGAAAATAAACAAAACTTCCCTGTGCCTTGTAGTTCAAGATGACACCTTCTTTGTATTTTTGCACATAAGTGTTTTGTTTTGTTTTTTATTTTATTATTTTTTTCTGGGCTGTTTCTTCTGTCTCTTCCGTTCATCTACTTATGAATCAGTTCAATACGACTTAATATTTAATGAAGTTAGGCTGCTTAGGACTATTGAGTACCTTCCTACCTCTTCTTATATGTTTCTTCTTCTACGCTGATTTTATTGGGACCACAATGAATCTGTAAATTTCAGTATAATTAATATGTGTCAAAAATCTGTCAGTGACCGTTCCTTAGAGTGCTGTGATTTATATAAATTAGTGTAAACATTCTAATATATCTCTTATTTGAGAAGCATTTATTTTTTTTCACTTTTCTGTGAAATAGTTTTAAGTACTGACTTATGTCCAAATTTTATTTTAGATTTCCATGGTGTCAGTAATTCATATTCCTGATAAGACTTACAAACTTCCCTGCAGAATATTGTATCAATATTTACTCCTGGCTCAAGGTCAATTTTATGATCTTAAGGTAAGTCCTACGAGGTAGTGTTTGTTGGTTTTAGAGCTGGAGGAATGGCTGTCTGTAAAGAGAACTATGGTTTCTCATTAGCTGTAGAGTTAACTAGTCTTGCTGTTGGGTTTGCTAGCTTTATGACTCCGGCTTCACGGAGCGCCTGTTGTTCACAGTTGCCTTTACACTGCTTCTTTGCTTTTCAGCAACTTTTCATGTCTGCCAACAGCAGCCCCAGTCCCTCCAGCAGGCCCTCTCCAGCAGATAGAAGCGCCGAGCAGAGCTTGTTGGAGAAGGCAGGACTGGCCGGGAGTGACGTGGAGCCCGTGGAGGAGAGCAGCAAGGACTGTGTGGTGTGCCAGAACGGGGGCGTGAACTGGGTGCTGCTGCCCTGCCGGCATGCCTGCCTGTGCGACAGCTGTGTGTGCTACTTCAAGCAGTGTCCCATGTGCCGGCAGTTTGTGCAGGAATCCTTCGCGCTGTGCAGTCAGAAGGAGCCAGACAAGGACGTGCTGGAAGCCTCCTGAACACTTCCTAGCCGGAGCGTGTGCAGAGCCTTGTGTCCTTAGGGTCATCATAACAGAAGCTGCAGCCATGACGGCCAGAGGGAATGCTATTTTCACTTCATACTGTACCCTGTGGTGATGTGAAGTTCTTCCTGCCCAGCATGGCGAGCCCTGGAGTTCTGCGTTCGTTGATACCTAAAACTTGACCCAGCTCTTGAGAAGAATGTGAATATCTGGCTTTTCCAGCTAGAAGATTTTGTGTAATGTGGATGAGGAAAATCACTCTGGAAATCCATCCACTGACTTCCAGGAGACACAGGTTCAGGGTGGATGACCGCTTTTCCTCTAATGTAATCTGGAGTGAAATAGAAGACTGAATTCTGCTTAAAGTAGTTACATGTCTCCCAATTTGCAAAGTATTTGGAAGGGACTTTTTACCTTCCACGTCTCTGAAATACGTTTTATAAATATTCATTTGGTTTCAAATTTTCCTTATTAGAGTTACATAAATTCATGTCTTAACTTTTCCACATAGGTTCTGAAGTCATAAACAAGGCACGGTTCTGATTGTTCCTGTGCGTCATGGATTAGTTGGCTCTCATCCTCAGGGGGCAGACACATAACACCTGGATAATAAAATCTCATGGGTCATTCACTTATGGGCTCTGTTGTCAGATGTGATTAGATTAGCAGCCTGTGCTCTGCCCAGGAAGGGCAGTGGGGCCCTCACTGCCTTGCTCATTTCTTCCTTTGCGACAAATCTCCCCAGACGTTGTCTTCTAGAGGGACAGAGCTAGAAAGAAAAACAAAAACGGAACAACAAATAACTTTTCTTTTCTTTTCCTACCATTTTCTATCCCAAATAAACCCAGTATCCCATATTCCTCATTATACCTTGTAAGCATTGAACTGGATGGACTTGCCCACCCCACCCCCACCCTTGACATTCTTTCCAAGGTAACAGAAAGGGAAATTGGAGCTTCCTGGGAAAGTGGGTCACACTTAGTAAGCTGAGACTCCTAGGGATATGCTAAACCCTCTTCTGTGTAACCTTTCTGTGAAGACACCTGCTGTCTGTCTGTCTGTCTGCCTGTCTATCTCTCTAATCCATCCATCCATCTTTCTATTTATCTACGTTTTTTTGAGGCAGGGAACTCATTCTGTAGACCAGGCTGGCCTTGAACTCAGAGATCTGCCTGCCTCTGCCTTTGAGTGCTGGGATTAAAGGGATGCTTAACTACCACCAGCTAAAATTTATTGATTTATGTTATTTTTAGGTATGAGTGCTTTGTTTCTACTGATGCCAGAAGAGGGCATCAGATCCTGTTATAGATGGTTGTGAGCCACCATCTTGCTGCTGGAAATTGAACTCAGGACTTCTGGAAGAGCAACCATTGCTCTTAACCACTGAGCCATCTCTCTAGTCTGTGTCACCTCTTTTAAATATCATTTCCTTCCATTCACGTACAATACTTGCAAGAAAAATCTGTTCTTCATTTTATAAACAATTTAAACTTTCCTCTGCATTCCATAGCTTATGTAATTAATATCTTCTAGAGTCAGGCATGGTGGCGCATGCCTTTAATCCCAGCACTTGGGAGGCAGAGGCAGCTGGATCTCTGTGAATTCTTATTCATCCTGGTCTGCATGAGTTCCAGGCCAACCAGAGCTATGATATGAGATTCTATCTCAGAACAAACAAAAGCCACCGAGCCTTCTGGGTCTGGGCTGCGGTGGAGCAGGCTCAGTAGTGTGTGCCTAAAGGGAACATAGATGGTTGGCTGGAAGAATTCCCATGCCTAGCAGAGGCTGCTACTGTGGTAGAGCAGGCTTGTCTACAGTACAGCCCCTGCTGCAGCCAGCAGTGTGTGGTCCCTGAATGCTCACTCCACCCTGACACATGGGAGAGTGCTCAAGACAGCCTCCCCCTTAGCCTGGTGTCTTTAGTGCCCAAATCATCCCAGACTCACGATTGTTTCTTGTGGAGGTACAGTTTTCATCACTGCAGTTCTCTCAGGAATGCTATCGCATTTTTCATTCTTGTGTGAAGTAAAATACATACTAGATAGAATCTACTGTCTTATGCATTTTAAGCATACATTCAGTGGCGTTGCGTACTTACACTGTGAACCCATCGCCACTGCTCATTTCCAGAACATTCCTACCCCAGCTCTACCTCTGCATCTGCTTGCCCCAGCCTGCCCCCGCCCCCCAGCCTCTGAGCCGCTGCTCGCTGTGATGGCTGCGATTGAACTCTGCTTCCTGCAGGTGGAATCTCTTAGTGTTTTCAAGGCCTATCCATGCTGCAGTTTACACTACACTTCCAGTCTTTTGGAAGACTAAATCATATTCTACATTTCAATATCTATTTTTTTGTTTATTTTTAATGATTTGTAAAGATAAGTTGCCTTGGTTTTCCTTGCTGCAGCTAAACTAATCATTTGTTTTTTCTGCCCTCAGTGTGAAGAACTTGGTGAGGTAGTCAGGGAAGAGTATAGGGAGCCACACTACGACTACTGCTTTCGTGTCTTTCTTCGTCTTTTTTTCTCTTTTTCTCTCTTTCTTTTCTTCTTTTTGAGACAGGGTCTCTCTATGTAGTCCTGACTGGTCTGAAACTCACTTTTTAGACTAGAATGGCCTCAAACTCCCAAGATCCACCTGCCTCTGCCTGTGGAGTCCTGGGATTAAAGGTGTGCACCACAATATCCATTTACAACTTCTAATGATGCTGCTTAGGAAATTTTGGTTCACAATGTAGCAAAAGTGATGAACAGCCAGTAGAAGCCTCACTTCAAGTGTTAGCTTAGGGACCTGCAACCTGACCTGAGGCAGTACATAGAATCTGCTGGAGACAGAGCTCCCGGCCACCCCATCATGGGTGTCCTGCTGTGCTGTTCAGGGAGAGGGTTGGCCAGAGGAGGTGTATTCCACGCGTGCTCTGTGTGCAATGTTTCCAACTTCTCTTTTGTTATCAAGACAGAACTCATAAAGAGCACTGTGGGTGGGAACCTTGTATTATTACTCCATTTTTCATAACTTCGTGGTAGTAAAATATACGTTACATAAAGTTTAAGCATTTTAGATATAAAATTGATGGCATTAAGTATATTCACGGGCTCCTCAAGGCTTCTGTCAGAATTCGCCAATGAACAATGACACTGTGTGAAACATCTGTGTGAAAGTGTTTGGTTTGAGTGTGTTATTAGAAAGAGATAACGTTTGATCCTGTTGAAACCCCCCCTCAGTCTTAGTAAGCAGCTTCACGGGTGCTAGTCACAGGGCCCAGGGCTCTAAGAACAAGTGTTTGCAATGATTGTACACAAAGTTTGTTTTGTTCATTTAAAGGATTGTAAAGATTTGAGCACCCCCCCCCAATACAATTTAAAGTCGCTTTTGCATGCTCATGATGCTGCACGCCCGTTCACCATCAATTTCAGAACGTTTTCCATTACTTCATAAAGGAACCCCTGTAGCTGTCAGGTTAGCCCCAATCCCCCCACCTTCTCCTAGCCCTTGGCAAGCACTAACCTGCTTTCTGCCCCTATACATTTGCCTGTTTGGGTCATTCATGAATGGGCTCACATGCAGGGTCAGATGATAAGGCACCACTAGTGATGGCGTGTGGCTGGCTTCTGTTTTACTTACCACAGTGATCTCAAGGCTCACCACATTGTAGCCTACAGCAGACTGCTGTGCTGTGGGGCCGATAGGAGCAGTTGCTGGCCTTTGGCCCTTGAAAAGCAAACACATATGCATGTGCCTCTTCTCTGGCATCTTCAACTTGCCTTATTTCTTTCAATCTTAATTATTAGCTTTAAATGTTACCATTTAAAAACACCTCCCAACTCCTTTCTCATCCAGTCCTCTGACTCCTTCTTAACCTCTGTCCGTCTTCTGTTTTCCTTACTATCGAACACCTGGAGAAGGTATTTGACTTCCGTGCTTTCAACGCTGTGATTTATCCAAAGCCTGGGCACATTGAGCCCCAAGTTCCCTAGGCAGCCATTGCTGCCTCCCAAGGCTAGAATTACAGTTACTTTTGTTGGGTTCCATTCACTGTCTGGTCTGTCTCTTCTTATCCACCTGGTGGGGGTTGTATGCGTGCAGAGAGCTCGTTAGCCTGTCCAGTAATCTTTTCCTTGCTCCGTGCTCTATGACCCCTCTGAAGGGTCATGTACACCTGCTTCCTCTTCCCAGAAACCCACTTCCTTGGTTCACCTCATTACCACCCACTGACTTTCAGTGTTGTGGAGAACTGCTTCTGAGGAAGATGGAACAATGCATATCTTCATATCCATCCTTCTTAAAACTCTGATTCACTAGCTCTGGAATTGTCACCAGCCAGCTTATGCCAGCTTCAGAGACTTGTGTGATCCTAGTACCATCACCATGGGATGCTTTGTTAACTAGCTCTCTGCTCAGGCTGCCCATTGAATGGAAATGGGTAGGTATAGCCATCCTCTTCCAGTACCTGGCCTTGGGGGTGCTTGGTCTTTTATAGCTCAGCTTAAATGTTCCCCTCGCACCCCACCAGTCAGTGTTCCCTGTTTAAACACCATTGCTATGATGTGTGACCCCAGAGAGTACACTACGCATGCTCCCTGCTAACTGAGTCTAGCCCTTACTCCCAGGTTGACTCTCCTTCTGTATGTTTCTCTACTCTTGATCTTTTTACTGACACCCAAACTTTTACTTCTCAACGCTCAATGAGTAGTTCTACGCATCTCTCCCAAACACTACCAACATAACCAGAGTGTAGCAGCTTCCTGTAAAAAGCTGTCTCCCATCTTCCCTTCCTCAGCCTGTGACATGCTGGCTTCCCAACTATCTAAAGCCCCCAAATTCCACTCCTGCTCCCCCGTTGCTCCCCTTGCCTCTGATACATTCGCAGGTCTTGATTTCCCACCGTTTTACTAATTCTGGTGTTGGCCTCCTTTCTCTACATTCTGTTACCCCGCTGTCTGCCATGCCTCCCCCAGGCACACTGTTCTTTCGTTGTGAGCTCCCTCCAGAGTCAGACCTCAGGAACCCCTTCCCTACCGCAGCTGCTTCCACTTGCCACTGTGCTCAGGGGCTCTGTGTGTCTCAGGAGCAGAACTTTCTCCTGGGCCCTAGACTTAGACCTCCGATCTCTGTCTTGCTGGCTCCTCAACCTCAACATGTCCAAAGCTTAGCTCCTTCCCTTCCAGGGTCACTCAGTGAAGGACAGCATCCGCAACCTCATTCCCAAGCCAGAAGTATCCCAGCGTTTCACGCCCCCTCTTCCTCTTCTGCATACGCCTATCCCCCCTGCATGCTAGCACCCCAACAACTAAATGACTTCATCCCAACACTTGTTTCCTACACTCAACCAAGGAATGCCTTTATTATTTTTTTGTTATTTTTATGTATACCAGTGTGTGTGTGTGTGTGTGTGTGTGTGTGTGTGTGTGTGTGTGTGTGAATTCTGGTGTTCTTAGGGGCCAGAGTTGTCATATCCGCTGGAACTGGATTACAGGCAGTTTTGAGCCACTGAGCATAGGTGCTGAGGGCTTGTACAGAAATAGTATACTTTCTAAACTACTGAGCCATCTTTACAGCCCATTTTTATTTTTTAAAGCCTCCCTGTTGTTTTTTTTTGTTTGTTTCTTTGTTTTTCAAGACAATGTTTCTCTAACTGCCCTAGATGCCCTAAAAGCCCCATTTTGTAGACTGAGCTGCTTTAAACTTACAGAGATCCACCTACCTCTGCCTCCCGAGTGCTGGGATTAAAGGCGTGCACCACTACGCTTAGATTTAAAGCTACTTTTGGTTAAAATCTTTCATTGGCTTCTCTTACCATCAGGGAAGAATTCCAACCCATGCTTGTCCTCTTTGTGGTTCTCACCTCCGTTGATCCCCGCAGGCTCGTCCCTGTGTTTTCCCCTTCACACGCTGCACTCCAGCTAACCTGAACGATTTCCATGTCCCATGCATACTGTTCCTTTTTCCTGTGTAGCACCTACTGTCTCTCACGTGTGGCTCCTGTCATCTCTGGAACACTCTGCCTCGTGTCCAAAGAAGGTTCCTCTTCCTTCTCCTCACATAAGATGTGCTGCTTACAGTCATCTTTGCACTGAACATTTTCTATTTTGTTTGCTTCTCTATGTCTTGGTGTCCTAACACACTAGAACTGCTCAGGACAGGACCTGCCTGGGTTATCTGTGTTTTTATTGCTTTGCACAGAGTTCACCATTTGACAAATATCAGCTGATGAATATCTAATGATTAAGTGTATTTTTTCTTTTTGAAACAGGATTTCTTTTTGTATCCATGACGGTCCTAGAACTCGCTCTGTAGACCAGGCTGGCCTCGAATTCACAGAGATCCTCCTGCCTCAGTCTCCCAAGTGCATATTTGCACCTTATGGCTCAAGGTGTGGGCATTAGGGAAAGAATAAGATTTAGAATTAGAATTCATCATTACTTTTATCTACACAGGACATTGGATTTTACTAATTTCAAGTTGGCCATAGGCCACAACTTACAAATGACTCTACAAATTGGCAGAAGAGTTTAGTATTTGAAGTGGGAGAGTTTGAGGCAGGAAAACCAAGATCAAGGCAGTATTACAGTGACCCAGATGAGAAGATTAAGGCCTAAACATTCCATTGTTGACCGGGTAATGAGGTCTAATTTATGAGTTGCTCATTTAAGGGTAATTAATTTAAAGACACTGTGCTTCTGGCTTGGCAGAGGGAGTGACTGACTGTAAACTCGGGAGCACATGCTCACTGCCCTGGCTTATGGATATGGTTTGAGTAGCTCCCAGTGTTTCACGTGTTCAAATCTAAGCCCTCCAAAGAAGCCTTTAAACAGGCAGAAACTTATCCATCTGTGGTCTTTAAAGATGGAGCCTTTGAAAATGACTGGAAAAGACGCACGCGGTGAAAGCCTGCAGAGGACGGGGGGATAGTCCAAGCATGAAACAGTGAAGCCCACACTGAGAGCAGATCGCCCCACTACAACTAAATCAAGCACGTTTTTGGGGGCCTGGCCTGCAGAGTGGTAGACCTTTTATTGGCGAGGTCCATGGGCGAACGGGGAGCCTGGTCCTGTCCCTGAAGACCACCCTGAGTCGGGAGAGTGTTCTTGGCCTGCAGCGGGACACAGGAAGGACACAGGAAACGGGGCCATTCCCCGAACCCCTTGACACCCCCCCCCACCCCGTTAACCTGCGAGAGCTGGTACCCTCTGCTGGGGCTGCTCCTCCTCTGCTGCTACCTCTCTCTCCCTGGCCCATCGCAGCTGGCGCCCAGGGACCTCCTTCACTCCCCCTCCCTTCCTTGGGGCCACGGGATAACCCACTTTAGCCCGTTTGGGCGCTGGATAGGGAGCTCAGGGCAGAGGGCAGCGGGAGTTCCTCTGTTTTAGTGGCTGGCCTGCAGAGGGGTAGGCCTTTTGTTGGCGAGGTCCCTGGCGAACGGAGAGCCTGGTCCTGGTCCTGAAGACTTTTCTAAGTGGTGAAAGAGATCTCGGCCAGCAAGGGGACCCAAGAAACGAAGAGAAGGTATTTTGTAAGCGGGGCCCCTGGCCAGCAGGAAAACCCATTCCTGTTTTAAAAGACCCATTAGATAGCATCGATAGAAGGAGATGGGCAGGCGCCAAGGCAAGAATTCACCCAACAATCTGAAAAACAACATGAAAACACCAGAACCCAATGATCTTACAACAGAAGGACTTGAACACCCTAACACAAAAGAAGTAAAAAAAATTGACTTTATGAAAGCAATAGAGTCCCTTAAACAACATGTAAAAAAATGCCCTTATAGAAATGGATGAGAAGTATAACAAAAAGTTTGAAGAAATGAGTAAGTGCGCAAATGATACCCTGGGAAACCAAGAAAAAAAACGATCAAACAGGTAATGGAAACAGTTCAAGAATTGAAAACTGAAATGGAAGCAAGGAAGAAAACACAAACTGAGGAACAGCTGGATCTGGAAAATCTAGGTCAACGAGCAGAGACTACAGAAACAAGCATAATCAATAGAATATAAGAGATAGAAGAAAGAATCTCAGATGCTGAAGACACCATAGAGAAAATAAACACACTGATCAAAGAAAACAGCAAAGTCAACAAATTCTCATCACAAAACATTCAGGAAATATGGGACACAATAAAAAGACCAAACCTAAGAATAATAGGAATAGAAGAAGGAGAAGAGTCACAGCTCAAAGGCCCAGAAAATATTTTTAACAAAATTATGGAAGAAAACTTTCCCAACATAAAGAAAGATATTCCTTTGAATATTCAAGAAGCATACAGAACACCAAACAGACTGGATCAAAGAAAAACATCCCCTTGCCATATAATAATCAAAACACAAAATATACAGATTAAAGAAAGAATATTAAGAGCTGCAAAGGAAAAAGGGCAAGTAACTTATAAAGGTAAACCGATCAGACTTACACCTGACTTCTCTATGGAAACCATGAAAGCCAGAAGGTCCTGGATAGAGGTACTGCAGAAACTAAGAGACCATGGATGCAAACCCAAACTACTATACCCAGCCAAGCTATCGTTCACTATCAATGGAGAAAACAAGACATTCCAGGATAAAAACAAATTTAAACAATATGTAGCCACAAATACAGCACTACAGAAAGTAATAGAAGGAAAATCACAACCCAAGAAATCCAACATAGCCAACACTGCCTACAATAACTCAGGCAACTAGTGACCCTTCACCAGCACAACTCAAAGAAGGGAGACACACAAACTCTACTATCAAAAACAATAAGAATAACCAGAGTAAACAACCACTGGTCATTAATATCACTTAATATTAATGGTCTCAATTCACCTATAAAAAGGCACAGGCTAAGAGATTGGATACGAAAACAGGATCCAACATTCTGCTGTTTGCAAGAAACACATCTCAACCACAAAGACAGGCGTCTACTCAGAGTAAAGGGTTGGGAAAAGGTTTTTCAAGCAAATGGTCCTAAGAAAAAAGCAGGTGTGGCCATACTAATTTCTAACAAAACTGGCTTCAAACTAAAATCAATCAGAAGAGATCGAGATGGACACTTTATACTCATAACAGGAACATTTCATCAGGATGAAGTCTCAATCCAGAATATCTACACCCCTAATACAAAAGCACCCACTTATATAAAAGAAATATTACTAAAACTCAAGGCAGACATCAAACCACACACACACTAGTAGTAGGAGACTTCAACACACCTCTCTCACCAATGGACAGGTCAATCAGACAGAAACCTAATAGGGAAGTAAGAGAATTGTTGGAGGTAATGAAGCAAATGGACATAACAGACATCTATAGAACATTCCACCCAAATAGGAAAGAATATACCTTCTTCTCTGCAGCTCATGGAACCTTCTCGAAAATTGACCACATACTCGGAAACAAAGGAAACCTCCACAGATCTAAAAAAAAAAATCAGTGTCCACCTGTGTCTTATCAGATCACCACGGACTAAAGTTAGAAGGCAACAACAATGCTACCCCCAGAAAGCTGACAAACTCATGGAAACCGAACAGTCAACTACTGAACCACACCTGGGTCAAGGAAGAAATTAAGAAAAAAATTAAAGTCTTCCTTGAATTTAATCAAAATAAAGAGACAACAAACTCAAACCTATGGGACACGATGAAAGCAGTGCTAAGAGGAAAGTTCATAGCACTAAGTGCCCACTTAAAGAAAACGGAGAAAGCATACATTGGGGACTTAAGAGCACACCTGAAAGCTTTAGAAAAAAAAGAAGCAGACACGCCCAAGAGGAGTAGAAGACTGGAAATAATCAAACTGAGGGCAGAAATCAACAAAATAGAAACAGAGAAAACAGTCCAGAGAATCAATGAAACAAATCAATGAAAAAAGTTGGTTCTTGGAGAAAATCAACAAGATCGACAAACCCCTATCCAAACTAACTAAATGACAGAGAGAGAACACGCAAATAAATAAGATCAGAAATGAAAAGGGGGACATAACCACAGAAACAGAGGAAATTCAGAGAATCATTAAATCTTACTACAAAAGCCTGTATGCCACAAAACTGGAAAATGCAAAAGAAATGGACATTTTTTTTAGATAAGTACCATATACCAAAGCTAAACCAAGACCAGGTGAACGATCTAAATAGACCTGTTAGTCGCGAAGAATTAGAAACTGTTATCAAAAATCTCCCTTCCAAAAACAGCCCAGTACCAGATGGTTTCAATGCAGAATTCTACCAGAACTTCCAAGAAGAGCTAATACCTATACTCCTAAATGTATTTCACAATATAGAAACAGAAGAGTCACTGCCAAATTCCTTTTATGAAGCTACAGTTACCCTGATACCAAAACCACGTAAAGACCCAACCAAGAAAGAGAATTACAGGCCTATCTCACTCATGAACATCGACGCAAAAATATTCAATAAAATACTGGCAAACCAAATCCAAGAACACATTAGAAAAATTATCCATTATGATCGAGTAGACTTCATCCCAGAGATGCAGGGCTGGTTCAATATACGCAAATCTATCAATGTAATCCACCATATAAATAAACTGAAAGAAAAAAACATATGATCATTTCATTAGATGCTGAAAAAGCATTCGACAAAATTCAACATCCCTTTATGATAAAGGTCTTGGAGAGATTAGGGATACAAGGGTCATACCTAAATATAATAAAAGCTATTTACAGCAAGCCGACAGCTAACATTAAATTAAATGGAGAAAAACTCAAAGCCATCCCACTAAAATCAGGAACACGACAAGGATGTCCACTCTCTCCATACCTCTTCAATATAGTGCTTGAAGTTCTAGCAATAGCAATAAGACAACATAAGGGGATCAAGGGGATTGAATTGGAAAGGAAGAAGTTAAGCTTTGGTTATTTGCAGATGATATGATAGTATACATAAGCGACCCAAAGAACTCCTACAGCTGATAAACACCTTTAGTAATGTGGCAGGATACAAGATCAACTCAAAAAAAAAATCAGTTGACTTCCTATACATTAAGGGTAAGGAAGCAGAGAGGGAAATCAGAGAAACCTCACCTTTCACGATAGCCACAAATAGCATAAAATATCTTGGGGTAACTCTGACCAAGGAAGTGAAAGATCTATTTGACAAGAACTTTAAGTCTTTGAAGAAAGAAATTGAAGAGGACACCAGAAAATGGAAGGATCTCTCTTGCTCTTGGATTGGGAGGATCAACATAGTAAAAATGGCAATTCTACCAAAAGCAATCTATAGATTCAATGCAATCCCCATCAAAACTCTTCACAGATCTGGAGAAGACAATAATCAACTTTATATGGAAAAACAAAAAACCCAGGATAGCCAAAACAATCTTATACAATAAAGGATTGTCTGGAGGCCTGACTTCAAACTCTATTACAGACCTACAATATTGAAAACAGCTTGGTATTGGCATAAAAACAGAGAAGTCGACCAATGGAATCGAATAGAAGACCCTGACTTCAACCCACAAACCTATGAACACCTGATTTTCGATAAAGGAGCTAAAAGTATACAATGGAAAAAAGAGAGCATCTTGTCCTTTTGTGACTGGCGGCGGACGAGGACGGACCGCCATGAAGGCCTCGGGCACACTCCGGGAGTACAAGGTGGTGGGGCGCTGCTTGCCCACCCCGAAGTGCCACACACCACCGCTGTACCGAATGCGCATCTTCGCCCCCAACCATGTGGTGGCTAAGTCCCGCTTCTGGTACTTCGTGTCACAGCTGAAGAAGATGAAGAAGTCATCCGGGGAGATTGTGTACTGTGGGCAGGTATTCGAGAAGTCCCCCCTGCGCGTGAAGAACTTCGGCATCTGGCTGCGCTATGACTCCCGCAGTGGGACACACAACATGTACCGCGAGTATCGCGACCTGACCACTGCTGGGGCTGTCACACAGTGCTACCGAGACATGGGTGCCCGGCATCGTGCCCGTGCACACTCCATCCAGATCATGAAGGTGGAAGAGATTGCCGCCGGCAAATGTCGCAGGCCAGCTGTCAAGCAGTTCCATGACTCCAAGATCAAGTTCCCGCTGCCCCACCGTGTTCTGCGGCGCCAGCACAAGCCTCGCTTCACTACCAAGAGGCCTAACACCTTCTTCTAGACCCAGAGATCCACTGAATAAAACTTCAGAGTTCAAAAAAAAAAAAGAGCATCTTCAACAAATTGTGCTGGCAAAACTGGATGTCAATCTGTAGAAAAATGAAAATAGATCCATATCTATCACCATGCACAAAACTCAAGTCCAAATGGATTAAAGACCTCAATATCAGTCTGAACACACTGAACCTGATAGAAGAGAAAGTGGGAAGTACTCTACAACACATGGGCACAGGAGACCACTTCCTACGTATAACCCCAGCAGCACAGACATTAAGGGCCTCATTGAATAAATGGGACCTCCTGAGACTGAGAAGCTTCTGTAAAACAAAGGACACTGTCACTAAGACAAAAAGGCAACCCACTGACTGGGAGATCTTCACCAACCCCGCAACTGACAAAGGTCTGATCTCCAAAATATATAAAGAACTCAAGAAACTAGACTGTAAACGGCTAATCAACCCAATTATAAAATGGGGCACTGAGCTGAACAGAGAATTCTCAACAGAAGAACTTCAAATGGCCAAAAAACACTTAAGGTCATGTTCAACTTCCTTAGCGATCAGGGAAATGCAAATCAAGACAACTTTAAGATACCATCTTACACCTGTCAGAATGGCTAAAATAAAAAACACCAATGATAGCCTTTGCTGGAGAGGATGTGGAGAAAGGGGGTACACTCATCCATTGCTGGTGGGAACGCAAACTTGTACAACCACTCTGGAAAGCAGTGTGGCGGTTTCTCAGGAAATTCGGGATCAACCTACCCCTGGACCCAGCAATACCACTCTTGGGAATATACCCAAGAGAGGCCCTATCATACAACAAAAGTATATGCTCAAGTATGTTCATAGCAGCATTGTTTGTAATAGCCAGAACCTGGAAACAACCTAGATGTCCTTCAATGGAAGAATGGATGAAGAAAGTATGGAATATATACATATTAGTGTACTACTCAGCAGTAAAAAACAAGGACTTCTTGAATTTTGCATACAAATGGATGGAAATAGAAAACACTATCCTGAGTGAGGTAAGCCAGACCCAAAAAGAGGAACATGGGATGTACTCACTCATATTTGGTTTCTAGCCATAAATAAGGGACATTGAGCTTATAATTCGCTATCCTAGAGAAACTAAATAAGAAGGTGAATCCAAAGACAAACATATAGGCATCCTCCTGAATATTAACCTTCATCAGGCGATGAAAGGAGACAGAGACAGAGACCCACATTGGAGCACCGGACAGAAATCTCAAGGTCCAAATCAGGAGCAGAAGGAGAGAGAGCACGAGCAAGGAACTCAGGACCCCAAGGGGTGCACCCACACACTGAGACAATGGGGATGTTCTATCGGGAGCTCACCAAGGCCAGCTGGCCTGGGTCTGAAAAATCATGGGATAAAACCGGACTTGCTGAACATAGTGGACAATGAGGACTACTGAGAACTCAAGAACAATGGCAACAGGTTTTTGATCCTACTGCGCGTACTGGCTTTGTGGGAGCCTAGGAAGTTGGGATGCTCACCTTTCTAGACCTGGACTTCCCACAGGTCAGGGAACCCTGATTGCTCTTCGGGCTGATGAGGGAGGGGGACTTGATCGGGGGAGGGGGAGGGAAATGGAAGGCGGTGGTTGGGAGGAGGCAGAAATCTTTAATAAATAAATAAATTAAAAAAAAAGAAAATGACTGGAAAAAGTCATCAAGATCAATCCCTCATGACTGAATTGTGGTGGTCATCTAAGAAAAGTTACGAAATAAAGATCAGGGGATGGAACACACACACATGCACGCTTCCACCCTTGTACCATGTGGTGTATGTAATCCCTGGAGACCCCCTTTCAACAAAGCTATGATCAGATGTGAGCCTCAGAACTTTAGAACTTTTGGACTAAAATATCTTTTTTTAAAAGGTTACCTAACCTTAGATATTTCATTATAATAATAATAATATCAATTTTTAAAAATGGATTGCTGCATCCACTTTTCCCATTTAATTGTTGGCCCTGGTGATTAGGTTCCATCTCATTTGTGTTACTCGGTTATTCAATAACCCATCTTTCCGTTCATTCATTCATTCATTCATTCATTCATTCATTCATCCAGCAAATCCTCACATGGCGAACTTTGGCCCATCTACTGTTCTGGAAGGGGACAGGATACCAGAGGCCTGTGGCTTTGTGGCCCCCACGCATGTGGGTAGAAGGGAAAGGGAGTTGGTTGTCTGAAAGTGGGTTGGTCCATCCATGCCTCTCATTAAACAGCCAGAGAAAACAAAGACGATACAATTTTGTGTTACATATTATGAAAGGAACAGTGTGGGGTAACTGTAGTTAAAAGTGGTCCGAGGGAAAGCCTCTCTGAAATGCCTTCTTGGAAGGCCTTAACAAGAGCTGGGGCACAGCCATTTGCACAGAGGACGGACTGCATCAAGACCCGAGGTGAGAAAGAACTGTAAGGTGTTAAGAACAGAGAAGAGGCATGCATGACTGAAACCAAGTGAGCAAGAAGGAGCAGTGTGTGTGTGTGTGCGCGTGTGTGTGTGTGGTGGGACGGCAGTGGTGATGGTGGTGGGGGTCGACAGGCAGGCCCGGAATGAGGGCAGGTGTGAGCAGCCAGGGTCCTCTCTACAGTAGAAAGTAAGGCAGGGGAGTGAGCTCAGGGAGATGACCTGCTTTGACTTATACTTTCGAAGCCTGAGGGAGGATGAGATTGGGGGAAGAGTAGAGAAGCAAATAGGGAGTTCAGTCTTAGCTGGGCAGTAGTGGCGCACACCTTTAATCCCAGCACTCAGGAGGCAGAGGCAGGTGTTTCTCTGTGAGTTCGAGCCCAGCCTGGTCTACAGAGCTAATTCTGGGACAGCCAAGACCGCACAAAGAAACCCTGTCTTGAAAAACAAAACAAAACAGCTCAATCTTAGACCCTTCACATGTGAGATGGTGAGATGTAATGCCAAGCCTGCCTTGTTCGTTTTGTTGAATTTCTCGACACTCCAGGCACTTAATCTAACCCTGTCTCACAGAAATCCTGCAAATATATAGCATGTACAGGCCTGACCGGGTCAGGTTTCAGGAGGAAGAATAAAGAGCAGATGTTTTCCAAGCATCAAAGGCTCTGCGCTGTGCCAGCAACTAGGCTTTTGTTTTTCTGTACAAATCTATCCTTTTTTGCTTATGTGTATGGTATTTGCATGTGTATGCGTGTGTGTAGGCATGCGTGTGATGGTGTTTGCATGTGTGCTGGTGTGGAGGCGCGCGTGTGGGATGGTATTTACGTGTGTATGTGTGTGTGGAGGCGCGCGTGTGGGATGGTATTTATGTGTGTATGTGTGTGTGGAGGCGCGCGTGTGGGATGGTATTTACGTGTGTATGTGTGTGTGGAGGCACGCGTGTGGGATGGTATTTACGTGTGTATGTGTGTTGCCCGTGTGGAGACACGCGTGTGACAGTGAGGATGAATCATCCTTGCTCTCTTTTCCACCAACAGCCACACCTTTCCTGTTTGTTTCCTGCTCCCTAGAGCATCGTGCCAGTCTCTGTCATGGTCACCTCTAGAAGCAGCCACTGGCCAGATGACAGCTATTCTCATCCCCCTCAGGACCCTTTACCCTGCCCACTTCAGCAGCAAACTTCCTTCCAGTCAGAGGTGGCAGCGATTTAGCTCTGCAGAGCCCTCAAACTGCTACATTTTTATAAAGTCAGCCTGAGCCTTCTTTCTCCCATCCCACCCTGCCCCCAAGCCTGCCTTTTTGTCTACGAGGTCCTTGGATACCCTGCAAGAGACCAGAGAAGTGAGTCAGTGGCCACATGGCTGGACAGCCGAAAGTGCCACTCTCTGGGACCTTCCCAGGGGGACAGAATTCATCACCACCACCACCCCAATTCCCTAAGATTTTCTGGCCATCCGGCAGGGTGTGTTCCTGCTGCTGGCTTTCTTTACCCCATCCCACCCTGTCTCCAAGCTGGCCTTTTCCACGAGGTTCTTAAAACCCCCAATACAGCCTGCTTGAGGGCTGAGGGGACCAGAGAGCCAGCAGGGAGTGTTCCTGCCACTGGGCCTTCTTTCTATCATCCTACCCTGCCCTGAAGCTTGCTTTTTCATTTGCAAGGTCCTTGGAACCCCCAACACAGCCTGCTCACATGCTGAGGAGACCCAAGAGGTGAGTTGGTGGCCACAGGGCCGGAAAGCCAGAAACGCCACTCTCTGGGACCTTCCTAGGGGGACAGAATCTAGCCCCCCCCCCATTCCCTAAGCTTTTCTGGCCATCCAGTGGGGTGTGTTCCTGCTACTGGGCTTTCTTTACCCCATCCTACTGTGCCCCCAAGCCCGCCTTTTCGCCTGTGAGGTCCCTGGAACACTGCAACACAGCCTGCATCAGTGCTGAGGGGATCTGAGAGGTGAGCCAGTGCCCACAAACCTGGACAACTGGACACCCCACTCTCCAGGACCTTACCAGTGGGCCAGAATATAGGGGCCCCTCCACAACTCCCTAGCTTTTCTGGCCAACCAGCTGGCACTGTCCTTGCTGCTGGGCTTGCCCCCAACCCACCCTGCTTCTAAGCCCGCCTTGCCTTTTGCCTGTGAGGTCCTTGGAATCCTCAAACACATCCTGTTTCAGGGCAGGGAATGGGGGGGGGATCTGAGAGCCTGCTCCAGTGCTGAGGGGACCTAAGAGAGGGCAGACCAAGAAAAACTCCCAAGTACTCAGTCAGCCACAGCAAAGATTGGACCAAGATGCCAAGACTCTGCTGGCCTCATTTGAAGGAAGAGGCTAGTAGGCACCAATGCAAGAATTCCTCCAACACCCAAAAAAGCAAAATGGTAACACCAGAATTCAGCGAATATGCAACAGGAAGACTTGAATATCCTAACCCAGAAGAAGCAGAAGAAAACAACTTTAAATGTAACCTTATGAAAATGATGGAGACCTTTAAACAGGAAGTGGAAAACTCCCTTAAAGAAATGGAAGAGAAGACAAACAAAAAGTTAGAAGAAATTAATAAGTCCCTCAAAGACACCCAAGAAAACCAAGAAAAAGCAATCAAACAGGTAAAGGAAACAGTTCAAGACTTGAAGACCGAAATGGAGGTAATTAAAAAAAAAAAACCACAAACCGAGGAAAGGCTGGATATTGAAAATCTGGGTAAACGAACAGAAACTACAGAGACAAGTATAACCAACAGAATACAAAAGACAGAAGAAAGAATCTCAGGCATTGAAGATACTATAGAGAAAATAGACTTATCAAAGAAAACATCAAATCCAACAAATTCTTAACACAAAACATCCAGGAAATCTGGGACACCATGAAAAGACCAAACCTAAGAATAACAGGAGTAGAAGAAGGAGAACTCCAGCTGAAAGGCCCAGAAAATACATTCAACAAAATTATCGAAGAAAACTTTCCCAACCTAAAGAAGGATATCCCTATGAAGGTACAAGAAGCTTACAGAACACCAAATAGACTGGATCAAAAAAAAATCCCCTCACCATATAATAATCAAAACACAAAACATACAGACTAAAGAAAGAATTTTAAGAGCTGCAAAGGAAAAAGGTCAAGTAACATATAAAGGCAAACCTATCAGAATTACACCTGACTTCTCAATGGAAACCATGAAAGTCAGAAGGCCTTGGATAGATGTGCTGCAGACACTAAGAGACCTATACCCAGCAAAGCTTTCTTTCACCATCGATGGAGAAAAAAGATATTCTATGACAAAAACAGATTTAAACCATTCAAATCCACAAACCTAGCCTTACAGAAAGTCCTAGAAGGAAAACCTCAACCCAAGGAAGCTAAACAACACCCACAATAGCACAGACATCTGATAACCCTCTACCAACACAAGTCAAAGAAGGGAAACACACAAACACTGCCACCAAAAAACAACTGGAGTTAACAACCACTGGTCATTAATATTGCTTAATATCAATGGATTCAATTCACCTATAAAAAGGCACAGGTTAAGAGAATGGATACAAAAACAGGATCCAACATTCTGCTGGTTACAAGAAACACACCTCAACCTCAAAGACAGACACTACCTCACAGGGTTGGGAAAAGGATTTCCAATCAAACGGACCTAAGAAACAAGCAGGTGTGGCTATCCTAATATCTAACAAAATTGATTTCAAACTAAAATCAATCAGAAGAGATGGAGAAGGGGACTTTATACTCATAACAGGAACAATCCATCAAGATGAAGTCTCAATCCTGAATATCTATGCCCCTAATATAAAAGCACCCACATATCTAAAAGAAACGTTAAACATTACTAGAACTCAAATCACACATCAAATCCCATACACTAATAGTAGGAGATTTCAACACTTCTCTCTCACCAATGGATACATCAACCAGACAGAAACTTAACAGAGAAATAAGAGAACTAACAGATGTAATGAATCAAATGGACTTAACAGACATCTATAGAATATTCCACCCAAATAGGAAAGAATATACCTTCTTCTCAACACCTCATGGAACCTTCTCAAAAATTGATCACATACTCGGTAACAAAGTAAACATCCACAGTAACCTCCTGTGTCTTATCAGATCATCATTAAGTAAAGTTAAAATTTAACAACAATACTACTCCCAGAAAGCCTACAAATTCATGGAAACTGAACAGTCAACTACTGAACCACCCCTGGGTCAAAGAAGAAATAAAGAAAGAAATTAAAGTCTTCCTTGAATTAAACGAAAATGAAGACACAACATACCCAAACCTATGGGACATTATGAAAGCAGTGCTAAGAGGAAAGTTCATAGCACTAAGTGCCCACATAAAGAAAACAGAGAAAGCTCACATTAGAGACTTAACAGCATACCTGAAAGCTCTAGAAAAAAAAGAAACAGAATCACCCAGGAGGAGTAGAAGACTGGAAATAATCAAACTGATGGCTGAAATCAACAAAATAGAAACTTAGAAAACAATTAAAAGAATCAATGAAACAAAGAGATGGGTTTTTTTTTTTTGAGAAAATCAACAAGATTGACAAACCCCTATCCAAACTAATCAAAAGGTGGAAAGAGAACACCCAAATTAACAAAATCGGAAATGAAAATGGGAACATAACAACAGATACTGAGGAAATTCAGAGAATCATTAAGTCTTACTACAAAAGCCTGTTCTCCACAAAATTGGAAAATGTAAAAGAAATGAACAATTTTTTAGATAGATACCATATACCAAAATTAAATCAAGACCAGATGATCAATTTAAATAGACCTATAAGCCACAAGGAAATAGATGCTATCATCAAAAACCTCCCAACCAAAAAAATCCAAGGGCTGGATGGTTTTAGTGCAGAATTCTACCAAAACTTCCAAGAAGAGCTAATACCTATACTCCTCAATGTGATCTACATAATAGAAACATTACCAAACTCTTTTTATGAATCTACAGTTACCCTGATACCAAAACTGCACATAGACTCAACCAAGAAAGAGAATTACAGACCAATCTCACTCAAGAACATCAATGCAAAAACTCTTAATAAAATACTGGCAAACTGAATCCAAGAACACATCAAAAAAATCATCCATTATGATCAAGTAGGTTTTATCCCAGAGATGCAGGGCTGGTTCAACATACGCAAATCTATCAATGTAATCCACCATATAAATAAACTGAAAGAAAAAACCCATATGATCATTCATTAGATGCTGAAAAAGCATTTGACAAAATTCAACACCCCTTTATGATAAAGGTCTTGGAGAGATTAGGAATGCAAAGTTCATACCTAATATAATAAAAGCTATTTACAGCAAGCCGACAGCTAACATCAAATTAAATGGAGAGAAACTCAAAGCCATCCCACTAAAATCAGGAACAAGACAAGGATGTCCACTCTCTCCATACCTCTTCAACATAGAGCTTGAAATTCTAGCAATAGCAATAAGACAACATAAGGGGATCAAGGGGATCGAATTGGAAAGGAAGAAGTCAAACTTTTGTTATTTGCAGATAATATGATAGTGTACATAAGTGACCCCAAAAGCTCTACCAGAGAACTCTTAAAGCTGATAAATACCTTCAGTGATGTGGCAGGATACAAGATCAACTAAAAACAATCAGTAGCCCTCCAATACACAAAGAACAAAGAAGCAGAAAGGGAAATCAGAGAAACATCACCTTTCTCAATAGCCACAAATAGCATAAAGTATCTTGGGGTAACTCTGACCAAGGAAGTGAAAGATCTATTTGACAAGAACTTTAAGTCTTTGAAGAAAGAAATTGAAGAGGACACCAGAAAATGGAAGGATCTTCCTTGCTCTTGGATTGGGAGGATCAACATAGTAAAAATGGCAATTCTACCAAAGGCAATCTATAGATTCAATGCAATCCCCATCAAAATCCCAACACAATTCTTCACAGACCTTGAGAGAACATTATAAGGTCAGCCTGGCTGGACCCTCAGTTCTGTGGTTGGCAATGGTTTTCTGCAATTGCAACTACTATGTTTTCCAGTTATCAATTCTACATTCATAATCTCATAAATTCATAAAATAAATGCCTTCTGGCTGGATTTCAATCCTTATGATTTGATATACTCTCATATAATCCTGGAACAATTTACTAAGGTAGACAGAAAACTGAAATGAAGTGGATTAAATAATTAGCTCCTAACATACATTTATGGTGGGAGAAATAGGATTTGAAACCAGTTCACTTTGCCAGAAGTACAGGCTCCTAGGTATGGGCAGCCTTTTAGTGAGTCCATCTTGTCTTCTGCAAAGGTCACGTTCAAGAGCTTCATAATCAAGTTACAAATAAAATCAGCACACACACACACCCGCACACACAAACCTATGTAATGTTTTATGATTCTGTGCCAGGCAGCATTCATAGTTGCCCTGGGGTACATGAGGCCTGTGGGTAGCAGACTAAACACATCTGCGTGTCTGTCTTAGGATTTCTATTGCTGTGAAGAGACACCATGACCACGACAATTTTTAGAAAGGAAACATTTGGTTTTATTTGTTTGTTTGTTTTCAAGACAGAGTTTCTCAGTAGCTATGGAGTCGGTCCTGGAACTTACTCTGTAGACCAGATTGGACTTGGACTCACAGAGATCTGCCTGCATCTGCCTCCCAAGTGCTTGGATTAAAGGCGTGCGCCACCACCACCCAGCTAAAGGAAACATTTAATTGTGGTGATTCGCTTACAGGTTCAGAAGTTCAGTCCATCAGGGCAAGGAGCATGGCGGCGCACAGGCAAGCATATGCTGGAGAAATAGCCAAGTGTCCTACATCCTGCAGGCAACAGGAAGTTGACTGACACACTGGGAGGTATCCTGAGCATAGGAAACCTCAAAGCCTGCTCCCACAGTGACACACTTTCTTCAACAAGACCACACCCACTCCAACAAAGCTACACCTCCTAATAGTGCCACTCCCTATGACCTTTCAGGATTATAAAATTATGGGGGCCAATTATATTCAAAATACCACAGCATCTAAACTCCAGTTGCCCTTCCACAATGCCTGTCCTATGTGTACATGGTGCTTTAGCATCAAACTGTATGGGCAGCTTCCAAATTCTTTCGTTTTCATGGCTTTAATCTATTATCTCAAAATACATGCTCGACAACGCTACCACAACAAGACCTGTGAACTATGGGCTCTAGACTGAAGTAAGTTTAGGAATTACCATATACTCTACTTGCAGGAGGAATCACAGTGAGCATTAGTCTAACCATGGCTTAGAAAATCTTGCAATAAAATCTAATATAGACTGGGCAGTCTGGTGGGGAACACCTCAAGAATGGTCTGCCATTGTTTGGATGTTGTATCACCAAGGTTCCAAGTGGTGAAAGCTTGTTCCTCAAGCCAGCACTACTAGAGTTATGAAACCTTTAAAAGGTGGGAGCTACAGGTGGGAGGGATGGCTCAGTGGCTACAGCGGATGGCTTGCAAGCATGGGGACCCCAGCAACACTATTGTTTCCTGATGGCTGTGGCAGCCTGTCTTGGTAGGCTAAGACAGGACTGAAGGATTATCCAGCTAGCTATATTGGAAACTCTGGGTGAACAAATTGGAGATCAATGGAGGAAGACTGATATCAGCTTCAGGTTTCCACACGTACCTATGCAAACACGCACACATATAAACATTCATGTATACATGCATACATACTACATACAAGCATGCACTTGGAAAGACCAGATTTTAAAAAAAAGTTAAAAAAGAAAAAGAAAAAGGTGAGCCCCAATGAGAAGTTTTCAGATCACCTGAGTCGAGGTTCTCTTGACAGGACAGTAGGACCCTAGCCACTTCCTTTCAGACTGTGTTCTGTTTTGTGCTTCACTGTGGGGTGCAGCGTCACCATGATCCAGAAGCGGTGGGCGGGGCCTATCAGTCATGGGCAGAGCCCTCTAAAACTGTGAACTAAGACAAACCCCCCCTTTTTTGTAATTTCATTGTGTTACATTATTTTTATAATGACAGAAATCTTTATGAAGGATTGGTCATTGTTTGATCTAATGAATTCTGGGCAACAGTAGTGTCTGCTTAGGGGAACGTTGTGCCTGTCAGCAGCTGCTCCAGTCACACAGTCCAGAGGCTGTCATTTACTCTGATCGCTAGGTTTTCCAATGATAACTTTCAGTTTGTTCTTCTTTGCATGTCAGCTACCGAAAACTGTGGGCACATGTCAGTCTCACTTTCAGGTGGAGAAGATTCAGTCAGTTCTTTTTCCGTTATTTGTTTTCTTGAGACTAGGCCTTGCCACATAGATAACTATACCACCATATTGCAGATTTCTGACTGGCATGGAATTTGCAACCCTCGTGCCTCAGTCTCTTGAGGGCTGGGATTACAGGTGACTGACCACATACAGGTAAGTCTTGGCTCATGATCAGAAGAAGGAATTGACGACTTCCGGTAGGAGCAATTTCTACTTCTTTCCTTGTGTCAGTCTGATAGTGAGCTCTCATTCCCACTCCTTAGATCCTGACCCACATAGATCCTGTAAGTAGGATTTGCAGTACTTACACTTAACCTTCTGACTGCATTTATTTGATAGTTTATGACACATGATGAGATGTTCTGCTGTAAAAATTATAATTAATGCTTCACACATTTGTTTATTTTTAAGAAGTGTGAATCCATTTGCATTTGTGTTGGAGATTGTGCCTCATTTGCTTATGTTTTCCTGAATTTGGTTAACTTTATCAGTTAATTGGTTTGAGTTGTATTGTTTACAAATCTGTCAAGAAGACAATGTATCTAAGTGCTTGAAAAAATTAGAGTTAGGTAGGTCTTCTTATCAGACTCAATTTTAGGAAGAGATGATCAAACTTTTTTTCATGGGACAGATGAATATACAGCCTTGCATATTGAGTGTCTGCTGTCTGCACCTCTCTCTGAGCCAGGGATTGGAGATGGCAGAAAGGAAGAAATGAGGTCCTGATACATGTTACAGCATGAGCAACTTTGTGATATGCCAGCCATAAGAGACAATATTGTAGCATTCCAGTTACATGAGAGTTCACATTCACAGGGATGGAAAGCAGAATGGTGGCTATCAGGATTGGAGGAGTGGACGGTACAGAGAGGGGGTGGAGCTGCTGCTTTGGATGAGGAAAAGCTGCACAACACTCCAAGTGGACTTTATGCCATCAGGTTCATACTTAAGGGATGTATTAAGAATATACATACTTAAGAATATCCTGGAAGTGGCGGTGCATGCCTTTAATCCCAGCACTCAAAGTAGAGGCAGGTGGATTTCTGTGAATTCTTGGCCAGCCTGGTCTAAGACCTAGTTCCAGGACAGCCAGGGCTACACAGAGAAACTCCATTATAGTTTTTATTTTTAAATTCTTTCTTACGGATGCTTGGCCTTAGCTTGGCTTATTTCTAACCAGATTTTCTTAAGTTATCCTGTCTTCCTTTTGCCTCTGGGCTTTTACTTTTCACTATGTCTTTCTTTATGTCCTACTCCATAGCTGACTATGTAGCTGGGTGGCTGTCCCCTGGCATCCTCTCTCCTTCCCCTTCTCCTATTTTATCCTTTTTGCCTGCCAGCCCCACTTATCCTGGTTCCTGCCAGCTCCTTACTGGACCAATCAGGTGCTTTAGACAGGCAAAGTAACACAGCTTCACAGAGTTCACAAACGCAACATAAAGTATACAACATATCTTTGCATCATTCAACAAATATTCAACAGCATAAACAAATGTAACACAGCTTCAACTAATATTCCGCAATGCCCTGTTTCAAAAAACAAAAACAAAACAGAAATGTTAGAGGAAGGTACATATTTTAGCATAATAAAAAAGTTGGAATTTTTTCCCCTGCATTGAGCCAACCCACATTCTAATTTGACTCCCCAGCATAGTCATGGCTCCTCAATATGGCTTCAAAGAATCTTTCATCTGGAAGAAAACTCCAAGCTGAGAAACTGAAGATTTGAAACTATTTTGTGGTAAGAACTTTCATATACAATGTAAACAGGGGCTAGGTGTGGTATGTGTCTTTAATCCTGGCACTGGGAGGACAGAAGGAAACAGATCTCTGTGACTTTGAAGCCAGTCTGGTCTATATAGCAAATTTTAGGCCAGTCCTGTGGGGTTACATATCCTATCTTGAAGAAGAAGAAGAAGAAGAAGAAGAAGAAGAAGAAGAAGAAGAAGAAGAAGAAGAAGAAGAAGAAGAAGAAGAAGAAGAAGAAGAAGAAGAAGGTGAGAATGTAAACAGATTCCCAGAGATTTCCAGTCAATGTCCCCCCACCCCCCCCAGCTGACAAGCAGTACAGATTTTGGCTAGCATTGGGAGGCTGTGATCTCATTGGTGTAAAAATGTGCAAGTGATTCAGGAAATGGCTTCAGGAACTCACTACATTGCTCTGGCCTAACAGGACACTGGCTTTTCAGTGGAATGTCCACCCTGAATAATACTGATACGTTCTGAGCTCAGGTTAGCCCAAGCCTGGACCTTACCTACCCTCCTTTCAGTATTTCTGTCTTAGCAGAGCTGGTTTCTGATGTGGCCTACCTACATTCTGTCTGTCAGTAGTTCCTTGAATCCCTTGGCAGGCCCTGACACCCTGATCCAGGGTGAAAAGTTTGGGAAATCACCCTGAGTTGTGATGGGGAACCTCCTTCAGCCAATAGCCTTTAAGAGGCTGGACCATGTTGGGGTGTGATTTTTGGGTGTAAATGATCAGAGACCAAAGCTAAGAGTGCATATAAATAGCATTGTAATTGAGGGATTACTAGACATGGGTACGGACATGAGTATCATTACTCCAGAATTTTGGTATCTGAATTGGCCTCTTTAAGAGGCCAATTCCTAGGAATGGGAATACTATCTCAAGTGAAACAAAGCACAAGATGGGTTGAATGCATAGGACCAGGAGGACACAAAGGAAGGCTGAGGCCATATGTAGCTAATATGGCAGTGAATTTATGGGGTCGTGATCTGTTGCAGCAATGGGATACCCAGATTAACATTCCTGCAGTCCCAAAAACTTATGTTTCTGGGAAGGATATTATAAGGTATTATAAACAAAGGTCACAAGTCATTCAGACTGTACAAAAACACAAAGCAGATAGCAAATCTTCAGAGGTACTAACATCCTTGCTTTTAAAAACCAATATGGGTTAAACAGTGGCCTTTAACAGAAGACAAACTGCAAGTTTTAAAACAGCTGGTACAGGAGCAACTAGATAGTCACCATATTGAAGAATCTACCAGTCCTTGGAATTCTCCTATTTTTTTTTTTTTTTTTTGGTTTTTCGAGACAGGGTTTCTTTGTAGTTTTGGAGCCTGTCCTGGAACTAGCTCTTGTAGATCAGGCTGGCCTCGAACTCCCAGAGATCTGCATGCCTCTGCCTCCCGAGTGCTGGGATTAAAGGCGTGCACCACCACCGCCCGGCTTGAATTCTCCTGTTTTTGTTGTTAAAAAGAAATCTGCAAAATGGAGAATGGTGACAGATCTAAGAGTTGTCAACAAGGTAATTCAATCTATGAGTCCTCTATAAACTGGAATTCCGCTGCCTTCTCTGTTACCAAAGGGATGGCCTCTCATAGTTATTGATTTAAAGGATTGTTTCTTCACTATGCCTTTACAAGAAAGGGACAGAGAAAAATTTGCCTTCACAGTGCCTGCTTATAATAATTCTCAGCCTACTAGGAAATACCAGTGGACTATCCTCCTACAGGGAATGTTCAATAGCCGTTCTCTGTGCCAATACTTTGTAAGTCAGCCATTGGAAATGATAAGTAAGCAACTTCCTATAATTTACCATTACATAGATGATATTTTGTTATCTGATTTAATTGCAGATATTTTAGAAAGAATGTTTTGCCTAAATGGGGATTACAAATTGCTCCTGAAAAAATACAAAGAGGAGATTCTGTCAATTACCTAGGTTATAAAATAGGTTTAAAAATTAGACCACAAAAGGCACAAATTAGGAGAGACTGATTGTGGATTCTTAATGACTTTCAAAGACTGTTAGGAGACATTTCCAGTCTATGACCGGCTGTTAGAATAACACCTGATCTAATAATTCATTTAAACAAAACCTTAGATGATGACAAAGACTTAAATAGTACCAAGGAATTAACAACTGAAGTGGAAAAAGAACTGATGATTGTTGAAGAGAAATTACAGGAGGCAAATGTAGATAGAGTGAATAAATATCTTAATTGTATTCTAGTCATATTGCCTTCCAGAATTTCCCCTACAGTAATTTTAATGCAGAGGGAAGATACCTTAGAATGTATTCTTTCTTTCTTTCTTTCTTTCTTTCTTTCTTTCTTTCTTTCTTTCTTTCTTTCTTTCTTTCACCAAATAAGCCAAGTAAAAAATTAAAAGCTCATGTGGAAAGATTCTCTGAATTAATGATAAAAGAAAAAGGAAAATTGAGACTTTGTCAACTAGCAGGTATAGACTCAGCAGAGCTATAATGCCTTTTACTACTGATAAAATCAAAAAATTATGGGAAGACAGTGAGCCATGGCAAAGAGTTTGTGCTAATTTTTTGGGAGAAATTAATAGCAATTATCCCAAAAGTGATAGAATTAACCTTATAAAGAGAACTATTTGGATTCTTCCCCAAACTGTATGTGACACACCAATAACTGGAGCCTGTAATTTTATACTGATGCAAATAAATCACGAAAGGCAGGTTACAAATCAGAAGAATTAAGTAAGGTGGAACAAAGCCCTTATAATTCTGTCTAAAAGACAGAGTTATATGCTATTCTCATGGTATTAAGGAATTTTAAAGAACTTTTCAATATAATTACTGTTTCACGATATGCAGAAAATGTAGTCTTGCATATTGAAACTGCTGACTTTATACCAGATAATACAGAATCGACTTAATTATTCATTCAGGTTCAAGACATAATCAGGAATAGGCTTTGTTCTAAATACATAATACAATACAATCCCATACGGGTTGGCTAGATCCTCTAGCACAAGGTAATGCAGAAATTGATTATTGATTGGAAGGGTGCTGAAGGCCTCAGAATTTCATAAAAACATCATGTCAATAGCAAAAGGTTTAAAGAAAGAGTTTCCTATTACATGGCACCAAACTAAGGAGATTATAAAGAAATGTCCTACTTGCTCTTTCTATAACCAAACATTACCATCAGGGAGTAACCCAAAGGGTACTCAAAGGAATGAAATCTGGCAGATGGTTGTGTTTCACTTTACAGAATTTGGAAAGTTAAAATATGTACACCATACCATGGACACTTATTCAGGTTTTCAACGAGCAACTGCCTTGAGCTCAGAAAAGGCTGATTCAGTAATTACTCATTTATTAGAAGTTACAGCTATCGTATGTATACCTGCACAAATAAATACAGACAATGGTCCAGCATATGTGTCTAAGAAAATGAAACAGTTTTTTTGATTATTGTAATATAAAGCATATTATGGTATACCAAACAATCCTACAGGTCAGGCAGTTATAGAAAGATCAAATCAAACTATAAAGGATATGCTAAACAAACAGAAAGAGATGGAAAATACCCCCAGAAATAGATTGTATAATGCTTTACTAATCTTGAATTTTCTTAGCGCTAATAAGGAAGGAACAATGGAAGCAGAAAGACATTGGATAACAGAAAAAACTTATGAATTAAATCAGCCGGTGTATTTCAAGGATGTGTTGACCTCACAATGTAAACCAGGAGACGTGCTACATTGGAGAAGGGGTTTCGCTCTTGTTTCCACAGAAGAAGAAAAGCTATGAATACCATCAACATTAATAAGAACAGATATCAAGTACAAAATTAGAATATAACTAGCATAAACAATATTAAGCAAGGAGCATATACTAAATGTTTTAATAATCATTCTATCCTAAGGGGTCTAAGTCTTACATTGGAAGAGGCTTGGCTAGATCATAAAAGGAAGGTAACTACGACTATCTAATCTTCAGCCCCAATGAAAGCCTGAGAAGGGAGACAATATTACTTGAGTAGGCAGGAAGTACAATCAAGAAGCTTCCAAAATGTGCAGTAGATGACAGAGACAACTGGCTACCTGGGCAATCACCCAAAGTCTCATTTGCAATGTTAAAGCAACCAACTTTGGCTAAGTCCTAGAGTAACTAATAGACCATTTTCTGAGGCAGGAAAATTTTTAGAACCATCTTACCCTGTGTTGGCAAGGTTTGGCAGTATTTTTTCTTGTATCCTGCTTGTCCTGTCTGGACATCATGCATTTTGTTAGTGGTGGATGTATGGGCAGTTCCTTGCCCAAAGACCAGATTTGCCAAGAAGAAAACAAGCTCCAAATGGAGTGTCTTCAGTGCTCAACATTCTCTCAGGAATAAATAGGTGCTGTCAGGAGCAATTGTATCTCATGTCAACAGAACCCTAAGTTATTTAAATGCCATGTTCTACAGATCTTTAAAGTGGTCAAAGATTACCTATTTTGATAGAATACAATCTCTATGTACCTAAAGAACCTAATTAGTCTGACAATAAGTATGACAAATATGAATGACTATTGACCTATAATACTTAATACCTATGTAACTTAAAGACTGAGACTTCATATTAGAATATTAAACAATCTTCAAACAACTGTGCAGTAAAGGAGGACAATGACCTCAAAATGTAAAAAATGTGTTAGTATCTTGAAGAGAAGTAGAAATATATTCAATATGATAAATATATCCTAAAACTGTATCAATATACAAAATGTCTTAAACAGATGTAGAAACACGCATGCATACAATCTGACAAAATAACTTTGCATAGGCCTCGAACTCACAGAGATCTGCCTGCCTCTGCTTCCAGAGTACTGAGATTAAAGGACTGTGCTGGCTTGCCTAGCGCACACATTTCTCCCCCTCTGTGTAGATGCTATATGCTTCGGTATGCACATGTGTATGGAGGTCAGAGGTCAATGTTGGGTGTCTTCTTCTGTTCATTTCCTTCTTAGGTTTTCACCCAGAGTCTCTCATTGAACCTAAAGCTCACAATGGGCAAGATTGTCTGGACAGGGAAACCTGCTGGGATCTTTCTATTTCTGCCTTCTAGGGCTGGATTACAAATACACAGCTCCTCAACATGGTGCTAGGGATCTGAAGTCAGGTCTTTATTTATTCACTGAGCCATCTCCCCAAAACCTTTAACAATACTTTTCAGTTATTAGTGTGTGGGTGTGTGCATTTGTGCATGTGGGCGTGTCTCTGTGTGTAGACCTGAGGTTGATGTAGGGTACCTTTTCTCAATCACTTTCATCTTTATTTCTTGAGACAAACATCACACCCCCTTACCCTCACCTCAGTATAAGATTCCTTAACAGATGAAGAGATGTTCTCTATAGCCACAGTGACATGGCCACAGTCAATGAAACCAAGAGCAGTGTCTTAATTAAGCTAGTTCTCAGCCTAGACTCAGAATTTCCCACTTGCCCCCAAAATGTCTCTTATAGCTATTTTTGCAAATCTGCATGCAACAGAAAAGCACACACTGCTTATGGTTGCTATGAGACTTTTGTCTCTTTTAATTTACTATTCCTGCAGGTCAGCTATCTTGGAGCCTGTCCCTGATTCTGGAGTTGTCAGATTTTTCTTCATACAGTTGCATTCAATGTTAAAACAATAAATATACAACGCTCCATACCATGCTTCTCTCTCCATCCCACACGCATTGCGCACATATTTCTGATGGCGAGAGACACACGTGAGCTTGCTCCTCTCCATCCGTTCACCCTATTTCAAGCAATGGTAATTAATGATAGCATTTTCTAGGCACCATTTTAAGAAATGTAGATACACAGAGGTATTTATTAGTCATAATGACAATGAGATTGGTTATTACCAATAGAACCGAGGCTCAGGTTAGGAAGTGGTTCATATGAAGCCACTGGGCTAGTTAGTGATAGGGCTGACATCCAAGCCGGGATTTCCAGCCTATAACTGGTGTTCTCTCTTCTTAAATAATTTTATTAGCTTACAGAAAATTAAATTTCATTATAGTGCTTGTGGTGGTTAAGAAAATGGCTCCCAAAGAGAGCGGCACTATCAGGATGTGGCCTTGGGAACTAGGAGTGGCCTTGTTGGAGGAAGTGCGTCACTGTGGGGGTGGGCTTTAAAGTCTCTTTTGCTCAAGTTTTACTCAGAGTGACCCTGACACCACTTCCTATTGCCTTTCATCTGCTTGCATGCTGCCATGCTCCCCACCATGATAATGGACTGAATCCCTTGAAATTTTAAGCAAGCCACCCCAATTAAATGTTTTCCTTTATAAGAGTTGCTGTGGTCACGGTGTCTTCACAGAGATAGAAACCCATATAAGACATTTTTCAAATTTTTTCAAAAATTTGCTTTGGTTGTTTCTTCCCTGTTCTTTTCTCCCTCCTTCCCCCTGGGCCCCCATCCATCCCTATTCTTTTCCAGTTTATGTGGTACAAGTGATGGTTTGTGTCTTTCTGAGACTAGTTCACCTTGCTTAATACAATCTTTTCCAGTTCCAGCAATTATTTCTGTAAATGTCATAGCTTCATTTTGCTTAACAACTAAATAAAATTTCCATGTGCATATATGCCCTGCTTTACTTATCCAGCCGTCAGTTGAGGGACGGCTAGGCTGGCTCCATCCCCCCCCTATTATGAATGGGACAGCAGCAAACACGGATGTGGCATCTCTGGGGTAGGGTGAAGTCTTTTCGGATAGACTCAGGGGTCGTGTGGCGGGGTCACACGGTAGTTATGTTTTCCACTTTGAAAGACTTCCAGCCTAGTTTCCATGGTCATTAACAGCTCATATCCTCCCAGCAGTGAATGAATCTCCTCTTACGTCACTGCGTCTCCAGGAATCACTTGTCAGTTTTCTTGGTCACAGCTTGGGGTGAGATAAACTTTCAAAGTGGTTTTGAATTTTTCTGACACAAATGGCTGAAAAATTTCTTTAAAAATCTGTAACAACACTGGGCAGTAGTGGTGCTCACTTCTAATCCTAGAACTTGGGAGGCAGAGGTAGGAGGATCTCTGTGAGTTCGAGGTCAGCTTAGTCTACAGAGGGGGTTCCAGAACAGACAGAGAAACCCTGCCTTGAACCCCACCCCCCCAAAAAAACCTTTACCCATTTGGAATAACTTTTTAAAAATGTATTTATTTTTGTTTTATGTGTATTGCTGTTTTTGCCTGAATGTATGTCGTGTGAAGGCTACAGACAGTTGTAAGCTGCTCTGTGGGTGCTGGGAATGGAACCAGGGTCCTCTGGAAGAACAGTTCATGTTCTCAGCTGCTGAGCCATCTCTCCAGCCCTTTGAGATGGCTTCTTAATCACAAAACTAGAATTATGGGGCAGATTTTGGAACATGATTTTCTAGGCCACCTGTATTCTATTGATTCATCCCTTTTAAATCCCTTTCTACAAACACTTCCAAACAGAGAAGTTGCAAGAATTGAATGGTATTCACCACCCATTTCTACACTTACTATTTTGACTGTTGTCTTAGTTAGGGTTTCTATTGCTGTGAAGAGACACCATGGCCACCTCAACTCTTATAACAAAAACATTTAATTGGGGTAGCTTGCTTACAGTTTCAAAGGTTCAGGCCATTATCGCCATGGCAGACAGCATGGAGGTAGGCAGGCAGATGTGGTACTGCAGTAGTAGCTGAGAGTTCTACATCTTGCAGGAAACAGAAAATCGGCTGAGACACTGGGTGGTTTCCTGCGCACAGGAAACCTCAAAGCCCACCCCCACAGTGACATGCGTCCTCCAACAAGGCCACGCCTACTCCAAATAGTGCCACTACCTATGAGATTATAGGGGGCCAATTACATCCAAACAACCACAGCTATATTTTTTATCATACGTTAATTTACCTATCTGCCCTTCTTTGTGCCCGTCAGTCTGTTGCGTTTGGAGGCGCTGTCTTCAAATGTAACTTACTTTTGAAAACTGGAGCATGGAGGTGGAAATTTGATAGTTTACTGACCCATGGTTTGATTTTTTTTGTTACTTCAAATGACACTTAAATACGATTCTTTTTTTTTTTG
Organism: Microtus pennsylvanicus; assembly: GCF_037038515.1. Lineage (NCBI taxonomy): Eukaryota > Metazoa > Chordata > Mammalia > Rodentia > Cricetidae > Microtus > Microtus pennsylvanicus. The sequence goes on along the minus strand of NC_134593.1, from coordinate 9,994,275 downwards.
TACATGGAATGATATTTTTGTACACTGTGAAGATGTGTCTTTGCCAAGGCACCTTCTGATTGGTTTAGTAAAGAGCTAAATGGCCAATAGCTAGGCAGGAGGGATAGGTGGGACTTCTTCACACAAAGAGGACTCTGGGAAGGAGAGAGGCAGAGAGGCCATGGAGACGTGGAAAGAGTCAGACACATAGAATGAGAGAGATATAAAGTTCACACGGTAGAATGTAGATTAATAAAAGGGTTAATTTAAGTTATAAGAGCCAGTGGGCAAGCCTAGGCTAAGGCTGAGCTTTCATGATTAATAAAAGTCTCCACGTCAATATTTGGGAGCTGGCTGGCAAGACAAAGAAAGACTCATTACATTTTTTTTCTTTTGCTTATCTTACACTTCAATACTGATGGTGTAAGGCAAAATTTTACTTTAAAACTTGTATTACCAGGTAATCCAAAAGGGATCTTTCTAACTTAGATACCACTTGCCACCGACATGCGCTACAGCATGGAGGAGTCCCTCCTCTTCCCTTGTTTTACCTACTACTGCCAAAATAAACATGAACTTACATCACACAGACATGGAGTTCTCCAGATGCCATATGGATATAAACAATATCTATACACCTGCCTCCCACTGGATGTCATTAATGTTTAAAATTTTGCCCGTACTGATGGAGCATGTGATCAAACCAGACTCTCTGAAGGTGGCTGTCAATAAGGGCTGACTGAGAAGCCAAGGACAATGGCACTGGGTTTTGATTCTACTGCATGCACTGGCTTTGTGGGAGCCTGGATTGTTTGAATGCACATCTTCCTAGACCTGGATGGAGCGGGGAGGACCTTGGACTTCCCATGGGGCAGGGAACCCTGACTGCTCTTAGGACTGGAGATGGAGGGGGAGTGGGAGGGAAATGGGAGGTGGGGAGGAGGTGGAAAATTTTAATAAATAAATAAATAAATTATATATTTTTAAATTTTTTTTTGCCCATTTCAGTTAAACTAATTCATCCCGGTAATACTGGCTCAGGCTGGGAAGGTAACAGATTTACAGCATCTTTCTTTGTTTCCTGGCAGAAGGCCTGACTCTTTTGGACTTTCTCAACTCTGAGGCTTGCTTTGATCCAATCTACTTGATAATGCACCATGTGTGTGTGTGCACACACACACATCTGTACATGTATAGCAAAAATATACTTCAGGCTTTCAATTAGTGGGTCAAAAGATCAGTGCCTCTTCTACTTTGTCCAGCATAGATGCCTTGTATTTTCTGAGTGCTTCTTGTTGTAGACATTAGTGACTGGGTGATAAATTAGAAGCCCAGAGGAGCAGAAATTGCTCAAAACCTGGAATCTTTCTATATTATCTACCAACCTGAAGAATCTGAAATGTGAATGTTGTCTGAGCTGTCAGGGAAGCTAAGAGTTGAGGCAGGGAGGCTGGCTCCTGATGCTAGGACAAGACTAAAGGAAGAAGCCAAAGAGGCTCAGTCCCGGTTCCTGGGAGGTGCAGGGACAAGTGCATCCCCTCCCATCTGCAGGACAGTGCTCTCCCCTCCCATCTGCAGGACAGTGCTCTCCCTCTTCTCTGCAGGACAGTGCTCTCCCCCTCCCATCTGCAGGACAGTGCTCTCCCCTCCTCTGCAGGACAGTGCTGTCCCCCTCCCATCTGCAGGACAGTGCTCTCCCCCTCCTCTGCAGGACAGTGCTCTCCCCCTCCTCTGTAGGACAGTGCTCTCCTCCTCCTCTGCAGGACAGTGCTCTCCCCCTCCTCTGCAGGACAGTGCTCTCCCCCTCCTCTGCAGGACAGTGCTCTCCCCCTCCTCTGCAGGACAGTGCTCTCCCCCTCCTCTGCAGGACAGTGCTCTCCTCCTCCTCTGCAGGACAGTGCTCTCCCCCTCCTCTGCAGGACAGTGCTCTCCCCCTCCTCTGCAGGACAGTGCTCTCCCCCTCCTCTGCAGGACAGTGCTCTCCCCCTCCTCTGCAGGACAGTGCTCTCCCTCTCATCTGCAGGACAGTGCTCTCCCCCTCCCATCTGCAGGACAGTGCTCTCCCTCTCCTCTGCAGGACAGTGCTCTCCCCCTCCTCTGCAGGACAGTGCTCTCCCCCTTCTCCTCTGCAGGACAGTGCTCTCCCCCTCCCATCTGCAGGACAGTGCTGTCCCCCTCCTCTGCAGGACAGTGCTCTCCCCCTCCTCTGCAGGACAGTGCTGTCCCCCTCCTCTGCAGGACAGTGCTCTCCCCTCCCATCTGCAGGACAGTGCTCTCCCCCTCCTCTGCAGGACAGTGCTCTCCCCCTTCCATCTGCAGGACAGTGCTCTCCCCCTCCTCTGCAGGACAGTGCTCTCCTCCTCCTCTGCAGGACAGTGCTCTCCCCCTCCCATCTGCAGGACAGTGCTCTCCCTCTCCCATCTGCAGGACAGTGCTCTCCCCCTCCTCTGCAGGACAGTGCTCTCCTCCTCCTCTGCAGGACAGTGCTCTCCTCCTCCTCTGCAGGACAGTGCTCTCCCCTCCTCTGCAGGACAGTGCTCTCCTCCTCCTCTGCAGGACAGTGCTCTCCCCTCCTCTGCAGGACAGTGCTCTCCCCCTCCTCTGCAGGACAGTGCTCTCCTCCTCCTCTGCAGGACAGTGCTCTCCCCTCCTCTGCAGGATGGTGCTCTCCCCCTCCCATCTGCAGGACAGTGCTCTCCCCCTCCTCTGCAGGACAGTGCTCTCCCCCTCCTCTGTAGGACAGTGCTCTCCTCCTCCTCTGCAGGACAGTGCTGTCCCCCTCCTCTGCAGGACAGTGCTCTCCCCCTCCTCTGCAGGACAGTGCTCTCCCCCTCCTCTGCAGGACAGTGCTCGCCCCCTCCTCTGCAGGACAGTGCTCTCCTCCTCCTCTGCAGGACAGTGCTCTCCCCCTCCTCTGCAGGACAGTGCTCTCCCCCTCCTCTGCAGGACAGTGCTCTCCCCCTCCTCTGCAGGACAGTGCTCTCCCCCTCCTCTGCAGGACAGTGCTCTCCCTCTCATCTGCAGGACAGTGCTCTCCCCCTCCCATCTGCAGGACAGTGCTCTCCCTCTCCTCTGCAGGACAGTGCTCTCCCCCTCCTCTGCAGGACAGTGCTCTCCCCCTTCTCCTCTGCAGGACAGTGCTCTCCCCCTCCCATCTGCAGGACAGTGCTGTCCCCCTCCTCTGCAGGACAGTGCTGTCCCCCTCCTCTGCAGGACAGTGCTCTCCCCTCCCATCTGCAGGACAGTGCTCTCCCCCTCCTCTGCAGGACAGTGCTCTCCCCCTTCCATCTGCAGGACAGTGCTCTCCCCCTCCTCTGCAGGACAGTGCTCTCCCTCTCCCATCTGCAGGACAGTGCTCTCCCTCTCCCATCTGCAGGACAGTGCTCTCCCCCTTCTCCTCTGCAGGACAGTGCTCTCCCCCTCCCATCTGCAGGACAGTGCTGTCCCCCTCCCATCTGCAGGACAGTGCTCTCCCTCTCCCATCTACAGGACAGTGCTGTCCCCCTCCTCTGCAGGACAGTGCTCTCCCCCTCCTCTGCAGGACAGTGCTGTCCCCCTCCCATCTGCAGGACAGTGCTCTCCCCCTCCTCTGTAGGACAGTGCTCTCCTCCTCCTCTGCAGGACAGTGCTCTCCCCCTCCTCTGCAGGACAGTGCTCTCCCCCTCCTCTGCAGGACAGTGCTCTCCCCCTCCTCTGCAGGACAGTGCTCTCCCCCTCCTCTGCAGGACAGTGCTCTCCTCCTCCTCTGCAGGACAGTGCTCTCCCCCTCCTCTGCAGGACAGTGCTCTCCCCCTCCTCTGCAGGACAGTGCTCTCCCCCTCCTCTGCAGGACAGTGCTCTCCCCCTCCTCTGCAGGACAGTGCTCTCCCTCTCATATGCAGGACAGTGCTCTCCCCCTCCCATCTGCAGGACAGTGCTCTCCCTCTCCTCTGCAGGACAGTGCTCTCCCCCTCCTCTGCAGGACAGTGCTCTCCCCCTTCTCCTCTGCAGGACAGTGCTCTCCCCCTCCCATCTGCAGGACAGTGCTGTCCCCCTCCTCTGCAGGACAGTGATGTCCCCCTCCTCTGCAGGACAGTGCTCTCCCCTCCCATCTGCAGGACAGTGCTCTCCCCCTCCTCTGCAGGACAGTGCTCTCCCCCTTCCATATGCAGGACAGTGCTCTCCCCCTCCTCTGCAGGACAGTGCTCTCCCTCTCCCATCTGCAGGACAGTGCTCTCCCTCTCCCATCTGCAGGACAGTGCTCTCCCCCTTCTCCTCTGCAGGACAGTGCTCTCCCCCTCCCATCTGCAGGACAGTGCTGTCCCCCTCCCATCTGCAGGACAGTGCTCTCCCTCTCCCATCTGCAGGACAGTGCTGTCCCCCTCCTCTGCAGGACAGTGCTCTCCCCCTTCTCTGCAGGACAGTGCTGTCCCCCTCCTCTGCAGGACAGTGCTGTCCCCCTCCTCTGCAGGACAGTGCTCTCCCTCTCCCATCTGCAGGACAGTGCTATCCCCCTCCTCTGCAGGACAGTGCTCTCCCCCTCCTCTGCAGGACAGTGCTCTCCCCCTCCTCTGCAGGACAGTGCTCTCCCTCTCCCATCTGCAGGACAGTGCTCTCCCCCTCCCATCTGCAGGACAGTGCTCTCCCCCTCCTCTGCAGGACAGTGCTCTCTCCCTCTCCCATCTGCAGGACAGTGCTCTCCCCCTTCTCCTCTGCAGGACAGTGCTCTCCCCCTCCCATCTGCAGGACAGTGCTGTCCCCCTCCCATCTGCAGGACAGTGCTCTCCCTCTCCCATCTACAGGACAGTGCTGTCCCCCTCCTCTGCAGGACAGTGCTCTCCCCCTCCTCTGCAGGACAGTGCTGTCCCCCTCCCATCTGCAGGACAGTGCTCTCCCCCTCCTCTGTAGGACAGTGCTCTCCTCCTCCTCTGCAGGACAGTGCTCTCCCCCTCCTCTGCAGGACAGTGCTCTCCCCCTCCTCTGCAGGACAGTGCTCTCCCCCTCCTCTGCAGGACAGTGCTCTCCCCCTCCTCTGCAGGACAGTGCTCTCCTCCTCCTCTGCAGGACAGTGCTCTCCCCCTCCTCTGCAGGACAGTGCTCTCCCCCTCCTCTGCAGGACAGTGCTCTCCCCCTCCTCTGCAGGACAGTGCTCTCCCCCTCCTCTGCAGGACAGTGCTCTCCCTCTCATCTGCAGGACAGTGCTCTCCCCCTCCCATCTGCAGGACAGTGCTCTCCCTCTCCTCTGCAGGACAGTGCTCTCCCCCTCCTCTGCAGGACAGTGCTCTCCCCCTTCTCCTCTGCAGGACAGTGCTCTCCCCCTCCCATCTGCAGGACAGTGCTGTCCCCCTCCTCTGCAGGACAGTGCTGTCCCCCTCCTCTGCAGGACAGTGCTCTCCCCTCCCATCTGCAGGACAGTGCTCTCCCCCTCCTCTGCAGGACAGTGCTCTCCCCCTTCCATATGCAGGACAGTGCTCTCCCCCTCCTCTGCAGGACAGTGCTCTCCCTCTCCCATCTGCAGGACAGTGCTCTCCCTCTCCCATCTGCAGGACAGTGCTCTCCCCCTTCTCCTCTGCAGGACAGTGCTCTCCCCCTCCCATCTGCAGGACAGTGCTGTCCCCCTCCCATCTGCAGGACAGTGCTCTCCCTCTCCCATCTGCAGGACAGTGCTGTCCCCCTCCTCTGCAGGACAGTGCTCTCCCCCTTCTCTGCAGGACAGTGCTGTCCCCCTCCTCTGCAGGACAGTGCTGTCCCCCCCCTCTGCAGGACAGTGCTCTCCCTCTCCCATCTGCAGGACAGTGCTATCCCCCTCCTCTGCAGGACAGTGCTCTCCCCCTCCTCTGCAGGACAGTGCTCTCCCCCTCCTCTGCAGGACAGTGCTCTCCCTCTCCCATCTGCAGGACAGTGCTCTCCCCCTCCCATCTGCAGGACAGTGCTCTCCCCCTCCTCTGCAGGACAGTGCTCTCCCCCTCTCCCATCTGCAGGACAGTGCTGTCCCCCTCCTCTGCAGGACAGTGCTCTCCCCCTCCTCTGCAGGACAGTGCTGTCCCCCTCCTCTGCAGGACAGTGCTGTCCCCCTCCCATCTGCAGGACAGTGCTCTCCCCCTCCTCTGCAGGACAGTGCTGTCCCCCTTCTCCTCTGCAGAACAGTGCTCTCCCCTTCCCATCTGCAGGACAGTGCTGTCCCCCTCCTCTGCAGGACAGTGCTCTCCCCCTCCTCTGCAGGACAGTGCTGTCCCCCTCCTCTGCAGGACAGTGCTGTCCCCCTCCCATCTGCAGGACAGTGCTCTCCCCCTCCTCTGCAGGACAGTGCTGTCCCCCTTCTCCTCTGCAGGACAGTGCTCTCCCCCTCCCATCTGCAGGACAGTGCTGTCCCCCTCCTCTGCAGGACAGTGCTGTCCCCCTCCTCGGCAGGACAGTGCTGTCCCCCTCCTCTGCAGGACAGTGCTCTCCCCCTCCCATCTGCAGGACAGTGCTCTCCCCCTCCTCTGCAGGACAGTGCTCTCCCCCTCCCATCTGCAGGACAGTGCTGTCCCCCTCCTCTGCAGGACAGTGCTCTCCCCCTCCCATCTGCAGGACAGTGCTCTCCCCCTCCTCTGCAGGACAGTGCTGTCCCCCTCCTCTGCAGGACAGTGCTGTCCCCCTCCTCTGCAGGACAGTGCTGTACCCCTCCTCTGCAGGACAGTGCTGTCCCCCTCCTCTGCAGGACAGTGCTGTCCCCCTCCCATCTGCAGGACAGTGCTCTCCCCCTCCTCTTCAGGACAGTGCTGTCCCCCTTCTCCTCTGCAGGACAGTGCTGTCACCCTCCTCTGCAGGACAGTGCTCTCCCCCTCCTCTGCAGGACAGTGCTCTCCCCCTCCCATCTGCAGGACAGTGCTGTCCCCCTCCTCTGCAGGACAGTGCTCTCCCCCTCCCATCTGCAGGACAGTGCTCTCCCCCTCCTCTGCAGGACAGTGCTCTCCCTCTCCCATCTGCAGGACAGTGCTCTCCCCCTCCTCTGCAGGACAGTGCTCTCCCCCTCCCATCTGCAGGACAGTGCTGTCCCCCTCCCATCTGCAGGACAGTGCTCTCCCCCTCCTCTGCAGGACAGTGCTCTCCCCCTCCTCTGCAGGACAGTGCTCTCCCCCTCTCCCATCTGCAGGACAGTGCTGTCCCCCTCCTCTGCAGGACAGTGCTCTCCCCCTCCTCTGCAGGACAGTGCTGTCCCCCTCCTCTGCAGGACAGTGCTCTCCCCCTCCTCTGCAGGACAGTGCTCTCCCCCTCCTCTGCAGGACAGTGCTCTCCCCCTCCTCTGCAGGACAGTGCTCTCCCCCTCCTCTGCAGGACAGTGCTCTCCCCCTCCTCTGCAGGACAGTGCTGTCCCCCTCCCATCTGCAGGACAGTGCTGTCCCCCTCCCATCTGCAGGACAGTGCTCTCCCTCTTCTCTGCAGGAAAGTGCTCTCCTCCTCCCATCTGCAGGACAGTGCTCTCCCCTCCCAACTGCAGGACAGTGCTCTCCCTCTTCTCTGCAGGACAGTGCTCTCCCCCTCCTCTGCAGGACAGTGCTCTCCCCTCCCATCTGCAGGACAGTGCTCTCCCCCTCCTCTGCAGGACAGTGCTCTCCCCCTCCTCTGCAGGACAGTGCTCTCCTCCTCCTCTGCAGGACAGTGCTCTCCCCCTCCTAAGCAGGACAGTGCTCTCCCCCTCCTCTGCAGGACAGTGCTCTCCCCCTCCTCTGCAGGACAGTGCTCTCCCCCTCCTCTGCAGGACAGTGCTCTCCCCCTCCTCTGCAGGACAGTGCTCTCCCCCTCCTCTGCAGGACAGTGCTGTCCCCCTCCCATCTGCAGGACAGTGCTCTCCCTCTCCTCTGCAGGACAGTGCTCTCCCCCTCCCATCTGCAGGACAGTGCTCTCCCCCTCCCATCTGCAGGACAGTGCTCTCCCCCTCCTCTGCAGGACAGTGCTCTCCCCCTCCTCTGCAGGACAGTGCTCTCCCCCTCCCATCTGTAGGACAGTGCTCTCCCCCTCCTCTGCAGGACAGTGCTCTCCCCTCCCATCTGCAGGACAGTGCTCTCCCTCTCCTCTGCAGGACAGTGCTCTCCCCCTCCTCTGCAGGACAGTGCTCTCCCCCTCCTCTGCAGGACAGTGCTCTCCTCCTCCTCTGCAGGACAGTGCTCTCCCCCTCCTCTGCAGGACAGTGCTGTCCCCCTCCCATCTGCAGGACAGTGCTCTCCCTCTTTTCTGCAGGACAGTGCTCTCCCCTTCCTCTGCAGGACAGTGCTCTCCCCCTCCCATCTGCAGGACAGTGCTCTCCCCCTCCTCTGCAGGACAGTGCTCTCCCCCTCCTCTGCAGGACAGTGCTCTCCTCCTCCTCTGCAGGACAGTGCTCTCCCCCTCCTAAGCAGGACAGTGCTCTCCCCCTCCTCTGCAGGACAGTGCTCTCCCCCTCCTCTGCAGGACAGTGCTCTCCCCCTCCTCTGCAGGACAGTGCTCTCCCCCTCCTCTGCAGGAAGTGCTCTCCCCCTCCTCTGCAGGACAGTGCTGGCCCCCTCCCATCTGCAGGACAGTGCTCTCCCCCTCCTCTGCAGGACAGTGCTCTCCCCCTCCCATCTGCAGGACAGTGCTCTCCCCCTCCCATCTGCAGGACAGTGCTCTCCCCCTCCTCTGCAGGACAGTGCTCTCCCCTTCCTCTGCAGGACAGTGCTCTCCCCCTCCCATCTGCAGGACAGTGCTCTCCCCCTCCTCTGCAGGACAGTGCTCTCCCCCTCCTCTGCAGGACAGTGCTCTCCCCCTCCTCTGCAGGACAGTGCTCTCCCCCTCCTCTGCAGGACAGTGCTCTCCCCCTCCTCTGCAGGACAGTGCTCTCCTCCTCCTCTGCAGGACAGTGCTCTCCCCCTCCTCTGCAGGACAGTGCTCTCCCCCTCCTCTGCAGGACAGTGCTCTCCCTCTCCTCTGCAGGACAGTGCTCTCCCTCTCCTCTGCAGGACAGTGCTCTCCCCCTCCCATCTGCAGGACAGTGCTCTCCCCCTCCTCTGCAGGACAGTGCTCTCCCCCTCCCATCTGCAGGACAGTGCTCTCCCCCTCCTCTACAGGACAGTGCTCTCCCCCTCCTCTGCAGGACAGTGCTCTCCTCCTCCTCTGCAGGACAGTGCTCTCCCCCTCCTCTGCAGGACAGTGCTCTCCCCCTCCTCTGCAGGACAGTGCTCTCCCCCTCCTCTGCAGGACAGTGCTCTCCCTCTCCTCTGCAGGACAGTGCTCTCCCCCTCCCATCTGCAGGACAGTGCTCTCCCCCTCCCATCTGCAGGACAGTGCTCTCCCCCTCCCATCTGCAGGACAGTGCTCTCCCCCTCCTCTGCAGGACAGTGCTGTCCCCCTCCTCTGCAGGACAGTGCTCTCCCCCTCCTCTGCAGGACAGTGCTCTCCCCCTCCCATCTGCAGGACAGTGCTCTCCTCCCATCTGCAGGACAGTGCTCTCCCCCTCCTCTGCAGGACAGTGCTCTCCCCCTCCTCTGCAGGACAGTGCTCTCCTCCTCCTCTGCAGGACAGTGCTCTCCCCCTCCTAAGCAGGACAGTGCTCTCCCCCTCCTCTGCAGGACAGTGCTCTCCCCCTCCTCTGCAGGACAGTGCTCTCCCCCTCCTCTGCAGGACAGTGCTCTCCCCCTCCTCTGCAGGAAGTGCTCTCCCCCTCCTCTGCAGGACAGTGCTGGCCCCCTCCCATCTGCAGGACAGTGCTCTCCCCCTCCTCTGCAGGACAGTGCTCTCCCCCTCCCATCTGCAGGACAGTGCTCTCCCCCTCCCATCTGCAGGACAGTGCTCTCCCCCTCCTCTGCAGGACAGTGCTCTCCCCTTCCTCTGCAGGACAGTGCTCTCCCCCTCCCATCTGCAGGACAGTGCTCTCCCCCTCCTCTGCAGGACAGTGCTCTCCCCCTCCTCTGCAGGACAGTGCTCTCCCCCTCCTCTGCAGGACAGTGCTCTCCCCCTCCTCTGCAGGACAGTGCTCTCCCCCTCCTCTGCAGGACAGTGCTCTCCTCCTCCTCTGCAGGACAGTGCTCTCCCCCTCCTCTGCAGGACAGTGCTCTCCCCCTCCTCTGCAGGACAGTGCTCTCCCTCTCCTCTGCAGGACAGTGCTCTCCCTCTCCTCTGCAGGACAGTGCTCTCCCCCTCCCATCTGCAGGACAGTGCTCTCCCCCTCCTCTGCAGGACAGTGCTCTCCCCCTCCCATCTGCAGGACAGTGCTCTCCCCCTCCTCTACAGGACAGTGCTCTCCCCCTCCTCTGCAGGACAGTGCTCTCCTCCTCCTCTGCAGGACAGTGCTCTCCCCCTCCTCTGCAGGACAGTGCTCTCCCCCTCCTCTGCAGGACAGTGCTCTCCCCCTCCTCTGCAGGACAGTGCTCTCCCTCTCCTCTGCAGGACAGTGCTCTCCCCCTCCCATCTGCAGGACAGTGCTCTCCCCCTCCCATCTGCAGGACAGTGCTCTCCCCCTCCCATCTGCAGGACAGTGCTCTCCCCCTCCTCTGCAGGACAGTGCTGTCCCCCTCCTCTGCAGGACAGTGCTCTCCCCCTCCTCTGCAGGACAGTGCTCTCCCCCTCCCATCTGCAGGACAGTGCTCTCCTCCCATCTGCAGGACAGTGCTCTCCCCCCCTCCCATCTGCAGGACAGTGCTCTCCCCCTCCCATCTGCAGGACAGTGCTCTCCCTCTCCCATCTGCAGGACAGTGCTCTCCCCCTCCTCTGCAGGACAGTGCTCTTTCCCTCCTCTGCAGGACAGTGCTCTCCCCCTCCTCTGCAGGACAGTGCTCTCCCCCTCCTCTGCAGGACAGTGCTCTCCCCCTCCTCTGCAGGACAGTGCTCTCCCCCTCCTCTGCAGGACAGTGCTCTCCCTCTCATATGCAGGACAGTGCTCTCCCCCTCCCATCTGCAGGACAGTGCTCTCCCTCTCCTCTGCAGGACAGTGCTCTCCCCCTCCTCTGCAGGACAGTGCTCTCCCCCTTCTCCTCTGCAGGACAGTGCTCTCCCCCTCCCATCTGCAGGACAGTGCTGTCCCCCTCCTCTGCAGGACAGTGCTGTCAGCCTCCTCTGCAGGACAGTGCTCTCCCCTCCCATCTGCAGGACAGTGCTCTCCCCCTCCTCTGCAGGACAGTGCTCTCCCCCTTCCATATGCAGGACAGTGCTCTCCCCCTCCTCTGCAGGACAGTGCTCTCCCTCTCCCATCTGCAGGACAGTGCTCTCCCTCTCCCATCTGCAGGACAGTGCTCTCCCCCTTCTCCTCTGCAGGACAGTGCTCTCCCCCTCCCATCTGCAGGACAGTGCTGTCCCCCTCCCATCTGCAGGACAGTGCTCTCCCTCTCCCATCTGCAGGACAGTGCTGTCCCCCTCCTCTGCAGGACAGTGCTCTCCCTCTTCTCTGCAGGACAGTGCTGTCCCCCTCCTCTGCAGGACAGTGCTGTCCCCCTCCTCTGCAGGACAGTGCTCTCCCTCTCCCATCTGCAGGACAGTGCTATCCCCCTCCTCTGCAGGACAGTGCTCTCCCCCTCCTCTGCAGGACAGTGCTCTCCCCCTCCTCTGCAGGACAGTGCTCTCCCTCTCCCATCTGCAGGACAGTGCTCTCCCCCTCCCATCTGCAGGACAGTGCTCTCCCCCTCCTCTGCAGGACAGTGCTCTCTCCCTCTCCCATCTGCAGGACAGTGCTCTCCCCCTTCTCCTCTGCAGGACAGTGCTCTCCCCCTCCCATCTGCAGGACAGTGCTGTCCCCCTCCCATCTGCAGGACAGTGCTCTCCCTCTCCCATCTACAGGACAGTGCTGTCCCCCTCCTCTGCAGGACAGTGCTCTCCCCCTCCTCTGCAGGACAGTACTGTCCCCCTCCCATCTGCAGGACAGTGCTCTCCCCCTCCTCTGTAGGACAGTGCTCTCCTCCTCCTCTGCAGGACAGTGCTCTCCCCCTCCTCTGCAGGACAGTGCTCTCCCCCTCCTCTGCAGGACAGTGCTCTCCCCCTCCTCTGCAGGACAGTGCTCTCCCCCTCCTCTGCAGGACAGTGCTCTCCTCCTCCTCTGCAGGACAGTGCTCTCCCCCTCCTCTGCAGGACAGTGCTCTCCCCCTCCTCTGCAGGACAGTGCTCTCCCCCTCCTCTGCAGGACAGTGCTCTCCCCCTCCTCTGCAGGACAGTGCTCTCCCTCTCATCTGCAGGACAGTGCTCTCCCCCTCCCATCTGCAGGACAGTGCTCTCCCTCTCCTCTGCAGGACAGTGCTCTCCCCCTCCTCTGCAGGACAGTGCTCTCCCCCTTCTCCTCTGCAGGACAGTGCTCTCCCCCTCCCATCTGCAGGACAGTGCTGTCCCCCTCCTCTGCAGGACAGTGCTGTCCCCCTCCTCTGCAGGACAGTGCTCTCCCCTCCCATCTGCAGGACAGTGCTCTCCCCCTCCTCTGCAGGACAGTGCTCTCCCCCTTCCATATGCAGGACAGTGCTCTCCCCCTCCTCTGCAGGACAGTGCTCTCCCTCTCCCATCTGCAGGACAGTGCTCTCCCTCTCCCATCTGCAGGACAGTGCTCTCCCCCTTCTCCTCTGCAGGACAGTGCTCTCCCCCTCCCATCTGCAGGACAGTGCTGTCCCCCTCCCATCTGCAGGACAGTGCTCTCCCTCTCCCATCTGCAGGACAGTGCTGTCCCCCTCCTCTGCAGGACAGTGCTCTCCCCCCTTCTCTGCAGGACAGTGCTGTCCCCCTCCTCTGCAGGACAGTGCTGTCCCCCTCCTCTGCAGGACAGTGCTCTCCCTCTCCCATCTGCAGGACAGTGCTATCCCCCTCCTCTGCAGGACAGTGCTCTCCCCCTCCTCTGCAGGACAGTGCTCTCCCCCTCCTCTGCAGGACAGTGCTCTCCCTCTCCCATCTGCAGGACAGTGCTCTCCCCCTCCCATCTGCAGGACAGTGCTCTCCCCCTCCTCTGCAGGACAGTGCTCTCCCCCTCTCCCATCTGCAGGACAGTGCTGTCCCCCTCCTCTGCAGGACAGTGCTCTCCCCCTCCTCTGCAGGACAGTGCTGTCCCCCTCCTCTGCAGGACAGTGCTGTCCCCCTCCCATCTGCAGGACAGTGCTCTCCCCCTCCTCTGCAGGACAGTGCTGTCCCCCTTCTCCTCTGCAGGACAGTGCTCTCCCCTTCCCATCTGCAGGACAGTGCTGTCCCCCTCCTCTGCAGGACAGTGCTCTCCCCCTCCTCTGCAGGACAGTGCTGTCCCCCTCCTCTGCAGGACAGTGCTGTCCCCCTCCCATCTGCAGGACAGTGCTCTCCCCCTCCTCTGCAGGACAGTGCTGTCCCCCTTCTCCTCTGCAGGACAGTGCTCTCCCCCTCCCATCTGCAGGACAGTGCTGTCCCCCTCCTCTGCAGGACAGTGCTGTCCCCCTCCTCGGCAGGACAGTGCTGTCCCCCTCCTCTGCAGGACAGTGCTCTCCCCCTCCCATCTGCAGGACAGTGCTCTCCCCCTCCTCTGCAGGACAGTGCTCTCCCCCTCCCATCTGCAGGACAGTGCTGTCCCCCTCCTCTGCAGGACAGTGCTCTCCCCCTCCCATCTGCAGGACAGTGCTCTCCCCCTCCTCTGCAGGACAGTGCTGTCCCCCTCCTCTGCAGGACAGTGCTGTCTCCCTCCTCTGCAGGACAGTGCTGTACCCCTCCTCTGCAGGACAGTGCTGTCCCCCTCCTCTGCAGGACAGTGCTGTCCCCCTCCCATCTGCAGGACAGTGCTCTCCCCCTCCTCTGCAGGACAGTGCTGTCCCCCTTCTCCTCTGCAGGACAGTGCTGTCACCCTCCTCTGCAGGACAGTGCTCTCCCCCTCCTCTGCAGGACAGTGCTCTCCCCCTCCCATCTGCAGGACAGTGCTGTCCCCCTCCTCTGCAGGACAGTGCTCTCCCCCTCCCATCTGCAGGACAGTGCTCTCCCCCTCCTCTGCAGGACAGTGCTCTCCCTCTCCCATCTGCAGGACAGTGCTCTCCCCCTCCTCTGCAGGACAGTGCTCTCCCCCTCCCATCTGCAGGACAGTGCTGTCCCCCTCCCATCTGCAGGACAGTGCTCTCCCCCTCCTCTGCAGGACAGTGCTCTCCCCCTCCTCTGCAGGACAGTGCTCTCCCCCTCTCCCATCTGCAGGACAGTGCTGTCCCCCTCCTCTGCAGGACAGTGCTCTCCCCCTCCTCTGCAGGACAGTGCTGTCCCCCTCCTCTGCAGGACAGTGCTCTCCCCCTCCTCTGCAGGACAGTGCTCTCCCCCTCCTCTGCAGGACAGTGCTCTCCCCCTCCTCTGCAGGACAGTGCTCTCCCCCTCCTCTGCAGGACAGTGCTCTCCCCCTCCTCTGCAGGACAGTGCTGTCCCCCTCCCATCTGCAGGACAGTGCTGTCCCCCTCCCATCTGCAGGACAGTGCTCTCCCTCTTCTCTGCAGGAAAGTGCTCTCCTCCTCCCATCTGCAGGACAGTGCTCTCCCCTCCCATCTGCAGGACAGTGCTCTCCCTCTTCTCTGCAGGACAGTGCTCTCCCCCTCCTCTGCAGGACAGTGCTCTCCCCTCCCATCTGCAGGACAGTGCTCTCCCCCTCCTCTGCAGGACAGTGCTCTCCCCCTCCTCTGCAGGACAGTGCTCTCCTCCTCCTCTGCAGGACAGTGCTCTTCCCCCTCCTAAGCAGGACAGTGCTCTCCCCCTCCTCTGCAGGACAGTGCTCTCCCCCTCCTCTGCAGGACAGTGCTCTCCCCCTCCTCTGCAGGACAGTGCTCTCCCCCTCCTCTGCAGGACAGTGCTCTCCCCCTCCTCTGCAGGACAGTGCTGTCCCCCTCCCATCTGCAGGACAGTGCTCTCCCTCTCCTCTGCAGGACAGTGCTCTCCCCCTCCCATCTGCAGGACAGTGCTCTCCCCCTCCCATCTGCAGGACAGTGCTCTCCCCCTCCTCTGCAGGACAGTGCTCTCCCCCTCCTCTGCAGGACAGTGCTCTCCCCCTCCCATCTGTAGGACAGTGCTCTCCCCCTCCTCTGCAGGACAGTGCTCTCCCCTCCCATCTGCAGGACAGTGCTCTCCCTCTCCTCTGCAGGACAGTGCTCTCCCCCTCCTCTGCAGGACAGTGCTCTCCCCCTCCTCTGCAGGACAGTGCTCTCCTCCTCCTCTGCAGGACAGTGCTCTCCCCCTCCTCTGCAGGACAGTGCTGTCCCCCTCCCATCTGCAGGACAGTGCTCTCCCCTCTTTCTGCAGGACAGTGCTCTCCCCCTTCCTCTGCAGGACAGTGCTCTCCCCCTCCCATCTGCAGGACAGTGCTCTCCCCCTCCTCTGCAGGACAGTGCTCTCCCCCTCCTCTGCAGGACAGTGCTCTCCTCCTCCTCTGCAGGACAGTGCTCTCCCCCTCCTAAGCAGGACAGTGCTCTCCCCCTCCTCTGCAGGACAGTGCTCTCCCCCTCCTCTGCAGGACAGTGCTCTCCCCCTCCTCTGCAGGACAGTGCTCTCCCCCTCCTCTGCAGGAAGTGCTCTCCCCCTCCTCTGCAGGACAGTGCTGGCCCCCCTCCCATCTGCAGGACAGTGCTCTCCCCCTCCTCTGCAGGACAGTGCTCTCCCCCTCCCATCTGCAGGACAGTGCTCTCCCCCTCCATCTGCAGGACAGTGCTCTCCCCCTCCTCTGCAGGACAGTGCTCTCCCCTTCCTCTGCAGGACAGTGCTCTCCCCCTCCCATCTGCAGGACAGTGCTCTCCCCCTCCTCTGCAGGACAGTGCTCTCCCCCTCCTCTGCAGGACAGTGCTCTCCCCCTCCTCTGCAGGACAGTGCTCTCCCCCTCCTCTGCAGGACAGTGCTCTCCCCCTCCTCTGCAGGACAGTGCTCTCCCTCCTCCTCTGCAGGACAGTGCTCTCCCCCTCCTCTGCAGGACAGTGCTCTCCCCCTCCTCTGCAGGACAGTGCTCTCCCTCTCCTCTGCAGGACAGTGCTCTCCCTCTCCTCTGCAGGACAGTGCTCTCCCCCTCCCATCTGCAGGACAGTGCTCTCCCCCTCCTCTGCAGGACAGTGCTCTCCCCCTCCCATCTGCAGGACAGTGCTCTCCCCCTCCTCTACAGGACAGTGCTCTCCCCCTCCTCTGCAGGACAGTGCTCTCCTCCTCCTCTGCAGGACAGTGCTCTCCCCCTCCTCTGCAGGACAGTGCTCTCCCCCTCCTCTGCAGGACAGTGCTCTCCCCCTCCTCTGCAGGACAGTGCTCTCCCTCTCCTCTGCAGGACAGTGCTCTCCCCCTCCCATCTGCAGGACAGTGCTCTCCCCCTCCCATCTGCAGGACAGTGCTCTCCCCCTCCCATCTGCAGGACAGTGCTCTCCCCCTCCTCTGCAGGACAGTGCTGTCCCCCTCCTCTGCAGGACAGTGCTCTCCCCCTCCTCTGCAGGACAGTGCTCTCCCCCTCCCATCTGCAGGACAGTGCTCTCCTCCCATCTGCAGGACAGTGCTCTCCCCCCCTCCCATCTGCAGGACAGTGCTCTCCCCCTCCCATCTGCAGGACAGTGCTCTCCCTCTCCCATCTGCAGGACAGTGCTCTCCCCCTCCTCTGCAGGACAGTGCTCTTTCCTCCTCTGCAGGACAGTGCTCTCCCCCTCCTCTGCAGGACAGTGCTCTCCCCCTCCCATCTGCAGGACAGTGCTCTCCCCCTCCTCTGCAGGACAGTGCTCTCCCCCTCCTCTGCAGGACAGTGCTGTCCCCCTCCTCTGCAGGACAGTGCTGTCCCCCTCCCATCTGCAGGACAGTGCTCTCCCCCTCCTCTGCAGGACAGTGCTCTCCCCCTCTCCTCTGCAGGACAGTGCTGTCCCCCTCCTCTGCAGGACAGTGCTCTCCCCCTCCCATCTGCAGGACAGTGCTCTCCCCCTCCATCTGCAGGACAGTGCTCTCCCCCTCCTCTGCAGGACAGTGCTGTCCCCCTCCTCTGCAGGACAGTGCTCTCCCCCTCCCATCTGCAGGACAGTGCTGTCCCCCTCCTCTGCTGGACAGTGCTGTCCCCCTCCTCTGCAGGACAGTGCTCTCCTCCCATCTGCAGGACAGTGCTCTCCCTCTCCCATCTGCAGGACAGTGCTCTCCCCCTCCTCTGCAGGACAGTGCTCTCCCTCTCCTCTGCAGGACAGTGCTCTCCCCCTCCCATCTGCAGGACAGTGCTCTCCCCTCCCATCTGCAGGACAGTGCTCTTCCTCTCCTCTGCAGGACAGTGCTCTCCCTCTCCTCTGCAGGACAGTGCTCTCCCCCTCCTCTTCAGGACAGTGCTCTCCTCCTCCTCTGCAGGACAGTGCTCTCCCCCTCCTCTGCAGGACAGTGCTGTCCCCCTCCCATCTGCAGGACAGTGCTCTCCCCCTCCTCTGCAGGACAGTGCTCTCCCCCTCCCATCTGCAGGACAGTGCTCTCCTCCCATCTGCAGGACAGTGCTCTCTCCCTCTCCTCTGCAGGACAGTGCTCTCCCCCTCCTCTGCAGGACAGTGCTCTCTCCATCTCCTCTGCAGGACAGTGCTCCCCCTCCCATCTGCAGGACAGTGCTCTCCCTCTCCCATCTGCAGGACAGTGCTCTCCCCCTCCTCTGCAGGACAGTGCTCTCTCCCTCCTATGCAGGACAGTGCTCTCTCCCTCTCCTCTGCAGGACAGTGCTCTCCCTCTCCTCTGCAGGACAGTGCTCTCCCCCTCCTCTGCAGGACAGTGCTCTCCCCCTCCTCTGCAGGACAGTGCTCTCTCCCTCTCCTCTGCAGGACAGTGCTCTCCCTCTCCTCTGCAGGACAGTGCTCTCCCCCTCCCATCTGCAGGACAGTGCTCTCCTCCCATCTGCAGGACAGTGCTCTCCCCCCTTCTCTGCAGGACAGTGCTCTCCCCCTCCTCTGCAGGACAGTGCTGTCCCCCTCCCATCTGCAGGACAGTGCTCTCCCCCTCCTCTGCAGGACAGTGCTCTCCCCCTCCTCTGTAGGACAGTGCTCTCCTCCTCCTCTGCAGGACAGTGCTCTCCCCCTCCCATCTGCAGGACAGTGCTCTCTCCATCTCCTCTGCAGGACAGTGCTCTCTCGCCCTCCTCTGCTGGACAGTGCCTCTCCCTCCCTCTGCAGGACAGTGCTCTCTCACCTCTCCTCTGCAGGACAGTGCTCTCCCCCTCCTCTGCAGGACAGTGCTCTCCCCCTCTCCTCTGCAGGACAGTGCTCTCCCCCTCCCTCTGCAGGACAGTGCTCTCCCTCCTCTGAAGGCTTCCCTCATCTGCAGGACAGTGCTGTCCCCCCTCCTCTGCAGGACAGTGCTCTCTCCCCTCTCCTCTGCAGGACAGTGCTCTCCCTCTCCTCTGCAGGACAGTGCTGTCCCCCTCCTCTGCAGGACAGTGCTGTCCCCCTCCTCTGCAGGACAGTGCTGTCCCCCTCCTCTGCAGGACAGTGCTGTCCCCCTCCTCTTCAGGACAGTGCTGTCCCCCTCCTCTGCAGGACAGTGCTGTCCCCCTCCTCTGCAGGACAGTGCTGTCCCCCTCCTCTTCAGGACAGTGCTCTCCCCCTCCCATCTGCAGGACAGTGCTCTCCCCCTCCTCTGCAGGACAGTGCTCTCCCCCTCCCATCTGCAGGACAGTGCTCTCCCCTCCTATCTGCAGGACAGTGCTCTCCTCCTCCCATCTGTAGGACAGTGCTCTCCCCTCCCATCTGCAGGACAGTGCTCTCCCCCTCCCATCTGCAGGACAGTGCTGTCCCCCTCCCATCTGCAGGACAGTGCTCTCCCCCTCCCATCTGCAGGACAGTGCTCTCCCCTCCCATCTGCAGGACAGTGCTCTCCCCCTCCCATCTGCAGGACAGTGCTCTTTCCTCCCATCTGCAGGACAGTGCTCTCCCCCTCCCATCTGCAGGACAGTGCTCTCCCCCTCCCATCTGCAGGACAGTGCTCTCCCCCTCCCATCTGCAGGACAGTGCTCTCCCCCTCCCATCTGCAGGACAGTGCTCTCCCCCTCCCATCTGCAGGACAGTGCTCTTTCCTCCCATCTGCAGGACAGTGCTCTTTCCTCCCATCTGCAGGACAGTGCTCTCCCCCTCCCATCTGCAGGACAGTGCTGTCCCCCTCCCATCTGCAGGACAGTGCTCTCCCCCTCCCATCTGCAGGACAGTGCTCTTTCCTCCCATCTGCAGGACAGTGCTCTTTCCTCCCATCTGCAGGACAGTGCTCTCCCCTCCCATCTGCAGGACAGTGCTCTCCCCCCTCCCATCTGCAGGACAGTGCTCTCCCCCTCCCATCTGCAGGACAGTGCTCTCCCCCCTCCATCTGCAGGACAGTGCTCTTTCCTCCCATCTGCAGGACAGTGCTCTTTCTCCCATCTGCAGGACAGTGCTCTCCCCTCTCCATCTGCAGGACAGTGCTGTCCCCCTCCCATCTGCAGGACAGTGCTCTCCCCCCTCCCATCTGCAGGACAGTGCTCTTTCCTCCCATCTGCAGGACAGTGCTCTCCCCTCCCATCTGCAGGACAGTGCTCTCTCCCCTCCCATCTGCAGGACAGTGCTCTCCCCCTCCCATCTGCAGGACAGTGCTCTCCCCCTCCCATCTGCAGGACAGTGCTCTTCCTCCCATCTGCAGGACAGTGCTCTTTCCTCCCATCTGCAGGACAGTGCTCTCCCCTCCCATCTGCAGGACAGTGCTCTCCCCCTCCCATCTGCAGGACAGTGCTCTTTCCCTCCATCTGCAGGACAGTGCTCTCTCCCCTCCCATCTGCAGGACAGTGCTCTCCCCCTCCTCTGCAGGACAGTGCTCTCCCCCTCCTCTGCAGGACAGTGCTCTCCCCCTCTCCCATCTGCAGGACAGTGCTGTCCCCCTCCCTCTGCAGGACAGTGCTCTCCCCCTCCTCTGCAGGACAGTGCCTGTCCCCCTCCTCTGCAGGACAGTGCTCTCCCCCTCCTCTGCAGGACAGTGCTCTCCCCCTCCTCTGCAGGACAGTGCTCTCCCCCTCCTCTGCAGGACAGTGCTCTCCCCCTCCTCTGCAGGACAGTGCTCTCCCCCTCCCTCTGCAGGACAGTGCTGTCCCCCTCCCATCTGCAGGACAGTGCTGTCCCCCTCCCATCTGCAGGACAGTGCTCTCCCTCTTCTCTGCAGGAAAGTGCTCTCCTCCTCCCATCTGCAGGACAGTGCTCTCCCCTCCCATCTGCAGGACAGTGCTCTCCCTCTTCTCTGCAGGACAGTGCTCTCCCCCTCCTCTGCAGGACAGTGCTCTCCCCCTCCCATCTGCCAGGACAGTGCTCTCCCCCTCCTCTGCAGGACAGTGCTCTCCCCCTCCTCTGCAGGACAGTGCTCTCCTCCTCCTCTGCAGGACAGTGCTCTCCCCCTCCTAAGCAGGACAGTGCTCTCCCCCTCCTCTGCAGGACAGTGCTCTCCCCCTCCTCTGCAGGACAGTGCTCTCCCCCTCCTCTGCAGGACAGTGCTCTCCCCCTCCTCTGCAGGACAGTGCTCTCCCCCTCCTCTGCAGGACAGTGCTGTCCCCCTCCCATCTGCAGGACAGTGCTCTCCCTCTCCTCTGCAGGACAGTGCTCTCCCCCCTCCCATCTGCAGGACAGTGCTCTCCCCCTCCCATCTGCAGGACAGTGCTCTCCCCCTCCTCTGCAGGACAGTGCTCTCCCCCTCCTCTGCAGGACAGTGCTCTCCCCCTCCCATCTGTAGGACAGTGCTCTCCCCCTCCTCTGCAGGACAGTGCTCTCCCCTCCCATCTGCAGGACAGTGCTCTCCCTCTCCTCTGCAGGACAGTGCTCTCCCCCTCCTCTGCAGGACAGTGCTCTCCCCCTCCTCTGCAGGACAGTGCTCTCCTCCTCCTCTGCAGGACAGTGCTCTCCCCCTCCTCTGCAGGACAGTGCTGTCCCCCTCCCATCTGCAGGACAGTGCTCTCCCCTCTTTTCTGCAGGACAGTGCTCTCCCCTTCCTCTGCAGGACAGTGCTCTCCCCCTCCCATCTGCAGGACAGTGCTCTCCCCCTCCTCTGCAGGACAGTGCTCTCCCCCTCCTCTGCAGGACAGTGCTCTCCTCCTCCTCTGCAGGACAGTGCTCTCCCCCTCCTAAGCAGGACAGTGCTCTCCCCCTCCTCTGCAGGACAGTGCTCTCCCCCTCCTCTGCAGGACAGTGCTCTCCCCCTCCTCTGCAGGACAGTGCTCTCCCCCTCCTCTGCAGGAAGTGCTCTCCCCCTCCTCTGCAGGACAGTGCTGGCCCCCTCCCATCTGCAGGACAGTGCTCTCCCCCTCCTCTGCAGGACAGTGCTCTCCCCCTCCCATCTGCAGGACAGTGCTCTCCCCCTCCCATCTGCAGGACAGTGCTCTCCCCCTCCTCTGCAGGACAGTGCTCTCCCCTTCCTCTGCAGGACAGTGCTCTCCCCCTCCCATCTGCAGGACAGTGCTCTCCCCCTCCTCTGCAGGACAGTGCTCTCCCCCTCCTCTGCAGGACAGTGCTCTGCCCCCTCCTCTGCAGGACAGTGCTCTCCCCCTCCTCTGCAGGACAGTGCTCTCCCCCTCCTCTGCAGGACAGTGCTCTCCTCCTCCTCTGCAGGACAGTGCTCTCCCCCTCCTCTGCAGGACAGTGCTCTCCCCCTCCTCTGCAGGACAGTGCTCTCCCTCTCCTCTGCAGGACAGTGCTCTCCCTCTCCTCTGCAGGACAGTGCTCTCCCCCTCCCATCTGCAGGACAGTGCTCTCCCCCTCCTCTGCAGGACAGTGCTCTCCCCCTCCCATCTGCAGGACAGTGCTCTCCCCCCTCCTCTACAGGACAGTGCTCTCCCGCCTCCTCTGCAGGACAGTGCTCTCCTCCTCCTCTGCAGGACAGTGCTCTCCCCCTCCTCTGCAGGACAGTGCTCTCCCCCTCCTCTGCAGGACAGTGCTCTCCCCCTCCTCTGCAGGACAGTGCTCTCCCTCTCCTCTGCAGGACAGTGCTCTCCCCCTCCCATCTGCAGGACAGTGCTCTCCCCCTCCCATCTGCAGGACAGTGCTCTCCCCCTCCCATCTGCAGGACAGTGCTCTCCCCCTCCTCTGCAGGACAGTGCTGTCCCCCTCCTCTGCAGGACAGTGCTCTCCCCCTCCTCTGCAGGACAGTGCTCTCCCCCTCCCATCTGCAGGACAGTGCTCTCCTCCCATCTGCAGGACAGTGCTCTCCCCCCCTCCCATCTGCAGGACAGTGCTCTCCCCCTCCCATCTGCAGGACAGTGCTCTCCCTCTCCCATCTGCAGGACAGTGCTCTCCCCCTCCTCTGCAGGACAGTGCTCTTTCCCTCCTCTGCAGGACAGTGCTCTCCCCCTCCTCTGCAGGACAGTGCTCTCCCCCTCCCATCTGCAGGACAGTGCTCTCCCCCTCCTCTGCAGGACAGTGCTCTCCCCCTCCTCTGCAGGACAGTGCTGTCCCCCTCCTCTGCAGGACAGTGCTGTCCCCCTCCCATCTGCAGGACAGTGCTCTCCCCCTCCTCTGCAGGACAGTGCTCTCCCCCTTCTCCTCTGCAGGACAGTGCTGTCCCCCTCCTCTGCAGGACAGTGCTCTCCCCCTCCCATCTGCAGGACAGTGCTCTCCCCCTCCCATCTGCAGGACAGTGCTCTCCCCCTCCTCTGCAGGACAGTGCTGTCCCCCTCCTCTGCAGGACAGTGCTCTCCCCCTCCCATCTGCAGGACAGTGCTGTCCCCCTCCTCTGCTGGACAGTGCTGTCCCCCTCCTCTGCAGGACAGTGCTCTCCTCCCATCTGCAGGACAGTGCTCTCCCTCTCCCATCTGCAGGACAGTGCTCTCCCCCTCCTCTGCAGGACAGTGCTCTCCCTCTCCTCTGCAGGACAGTGCTCTCCCCCTCCCATCTGCAGGACAGTGCTCTCCCCTCCCATCTGCAGGACAGTGCTCTTCCTCTCCTCTGCAGGACAGTGCTCTCCCTCTCCTCTGCAGGACAGTGCTCTCCCCCTCCTCTTCAGGACAGTGCTCTCCTCCTCCTCTGCAGGACAGTGCTCTCCCCCTCCTCTGCAGGACAGTGCTGTCCCCCTCCCATCTGCAGGACAGTGCTCTCCCCCTCCTCTGCAGGACAGTGCTCTCCCCCTCCCATCTGCAGGACAGTGCTCTCCTCCCATCTGCAGGACAGTGCTCTCTCCCTCTCCTCTGCAGGACAGTGCTCTCCCCCTCCTCTGCAGGACAGTGCTCTCTCCATCTCCTCTGCAGGACAGTGCTCCCCCTCCCATCTGCAGGACAGTGCTCTCCCTCTCCCATCTGCAGGACAGTGCTCTCCCCCTCCTCTGCAGGACAGTGCTCTCTCCCTCCTATGCAGGACAGTGCTCTCTCCCTCTCCTCTGCAGGACAGTGCTCTCCCTCTCCTCTGCAGGACAGTGCTCTCCCCCTCCTCTGCAGGACAGTGCTCTCCCCCTCCTCTGCAGGACAGTGCTCTCTCCCTCTCCTCTGCAGGACAGTGCTCTCCCTCTCCTCTGCAGGACAGTGCTCTCCCCCTCCCATCTGCAGGACAGTGCTCTCCTCCCATCTGCAGGACAGTGCTCTCCCCCTTCTCTGCAGGACAGTGCTCTCCCCCTCCTCTGCAGGACAGTGCTGTCCCCCTCCCATCTGCAGGACAGTGCTCTCCCCCTCCTCTGCAGGACAGTGCTCTCCCCCTCCTCTGTAGGACAGTGCTCTCCTCCTCCTCTGCAGGACAGTGCTCTCCCCCTCCCATCTGCAGGACAGTGCTCTCTCCATCTCCTCTGCAGGACAGTGCTCTCCCCCTCCTCTGCAGGACAGTGCTCTCCCCCTCCTCTGCAGGACAGTGCTCTCTCCCTCTCCTCTGCAGGACAGTGCTCTCCCCCTCCTCTGCAGGACAGTGCTCTCTCCCTTTCCTCTGCAGGACAGTGCTCTCCCCCTCCCATCTGCAGGACAGTGCTGTCCCCCTCCCATCTGCAGGACAGTGCTGTCCCCCTCCTCTGCAGGACAGTGCTCTCCCTCTCCTCTGCAGGACAGTGCTGTCCCCCTCCTCTGCAGGACAGTGCTGTCCCCCTCCTCTGCAGGACAGTGCTGTCCCCCTCCTCTGCAGGACAGTGCTGTCCCCCTCCTCTTCAGGACAGTGCTGTCCCCCTCCTCTGCAGGACAGTGCTGTCCCCCTCCTCTGCAGGACAGTGCTGTCCCCCTCCTCTTCAGGACAGTGCTCTCCCCCTCCCATCTGCAGGACAGTGCTCTCCCCCTCCTCTGCAGGACAGTGCTCTCCCCCTCCCATCTGCAGGACAGTGCTCTCCCCTCCTATCTGCAGGACAGTGCTCTCCTCCTCCCATCTGTAGGACAGTGCTCTCCCCTCCCATCTGCAGGACAGTGCTCTCCCCCTCCCATCTGCAGGACAGTGCTGTCCCCCTCCCATCTGCAGGACAGTGCTCTCCCCCTCCCATCTGCAGGACAGTGCTCTCCCCTCCCATCTGCAGGACAGTGCTCTCCCCCTCCCATCTGCAGGACAGTGCTCTTTCCTCCCATCTGCAGGACAGTGCTCTCCCCCTCCCATCTGCAGGACAGTGCTCTCCCCCTCCCATCTGCAGGACAGTGCTCTCCCCCTCCCATCTGCAGGACAGTGCTCTCCCCCTCCCATCTGCAGGACAGTGCTCTCCCCCTCCCATCTGCAGGACAGTGCTCTTTCCTCCCATCTGCAGGACAGTGCTCTTTCCTCCCATCTGCAGGACAGTGCTCTCCCCCTCCCATCTGCAGGACAGTGCTGTCCCCCTCCCATCTGCAGGACAGTGCTCTCCCCCTCCCATCTGCAGGACAGTGCTCTTTCCTCCCATCTGCAGGACAGTGCTCTTTCCTCCCATCTGCAGGACAGTGCTCTCCCCCTCCCATCTGCAGGACAGTGCTCTCCCCCTCCCATCTGCAGGACAGTGCTCTCCCCCTCCCATCTGCAGGACAGTGCTCTCCCCCTCCCATCTGCAGGACAGTGCTCTTTCCTCCCATCTGCAGGACAGTGCTCTTTCCTCCCATCTGCAGGACAGTGCTCTCCCCCTCCCATCTGCAGGACAGTGCTGTCCCCCTCCCATCTGCAGGACAGTGCTCTCCCCCTCCCATCTGCAGGACAGTGCTCTTTCCTCCCATCTGCAGGACAGTGCTCTCCCCCTCCCATCTGCAGGACAGTGCTCTCCCCCTCCCATCTGCAGGACAGTGCTCTCCCCCTCCCATCTGCAGGACAGTGCTCTCCCCCTCCCATCTGCAGGACAGTGCTCTTTCCTCCCATCTGCAGGACAGTGCTCTTTCCTCCCATCTGCAGGACAGTGCTCTCCCCCTCCCATCTGCAGGACAGTGCTCTCCCCCTCCCATCTGCAGGACAGTGCTCTCCCCCTCCCATCTGCAGGACAGTGCTCTTTCCTCCCATCTGCAGGACAGTGCTCTTTCCTCCCATCTGCAGGACAGTGCTCTCCTTGGTCGTCACCAGCATTTCTTCAGGACGTCTTCTAACTGTGTGGCTGCAGTCATGAGCCCATGCAGCAATTTGCTTTTGTTTTTTAATTTATTGTGGGAAAGACAGAGAAAGAAGACAACAATCCTCAGTGATCCTACCATATTGAGAAAAAAAATCACTTTTTAGGGTAATATCATACCTAGGACACATATATAATGAATATTGAATGTTCATGTATATGTTTTCTTAGTCTATTCAATAATCACATAAATTGAGCAATGTAGATTTTACTTATTTATTTATATAATAAATAATCCTGTGTCACACAAACTTCTGTGTTGGATGAAAATGCCATCTACCTTTGGTATTTCCTCTTTAGGACCTGGCACTTGTTCTTGAGAATAAGTCCCCTGGCCTTGCTCTATGCCGTGTCTTCTATTGCTCCCCACCTTATTTGGAGAGGTAGGACCTTTCTCTGAATCCGGAGCGTACTGTCTTGGTCAGACTGGCCTTCGACATCCCCTTGTCTCCGAAAAGCTCCTCTCTGAGGATTCAGGTCCTCCTGCTCGCAGCAGGCGCCTTACCCACTGAACCATCTCGCCCAATTTATTTTATTTCTTCTAGAAGCATTTTGAACTGAAAAATACATAAACATGTCCTCAAGGATATGTGATAAAACAATACTCAGAAATCCTCTGCAGCACTGATAAACACGGAACCGATCTTTCTGGACCCAGCAATCTTTTAAACACTTGAACACTTAAGCTGTTGACCAGGAATATTATTTACTAAGCAAGCACCAATTTTTTTCCCTCCCAAGATTCTCCCCAGGAGGAGGGAAAATGCAAAATAGTATTGAACCGCAAGACTTCCAAGACTAGCAAAGCCATCGGTTCCTAGGTCAAAGGCTGCTGTAAGAACTACTCTTCTCCGGTAGATGGCACCATTTTCTTTCTTCGAGTGTTTGCCACTACAATCCCCCCCCCCCGCCCGCCCCGCCCCTCTGCCTTAACCATCCTTGTTTGAGGTAGCAGCTGACAATAATTACGTTATTGGTGTATCTTTCTTTTTCTTTTTTCTTTTAAATAACAGCGGAGACGGCTAAAAGCCCCAGATGAGGAGCATCTTTGCCTTGGCTGAGTTAGCCCCGCGAGGTCCCATCTCTCAACGTCTTCCCCATTTCCCAAGGAATAGTTGGCATGCTGGATAAAAAGCTTTATAAAGTTTTCCTGCTTCTACAATAACAAAACAAATCAGAAGTCAAATACTGACTCTGGGATTAATGTTTCCCAAATAGAGCAAACTACTCATCAAATTATGCAGATGCCTCCTCTGGGGGGTTAATAATGAACTTTAAAAAATTCACTAGCTCAGTTGTGATGGAAACATTGGCAAAACATTTTGCCGCCCCACGAGCCCTTTCAATACCCTAACAGATGGTAGGAGTTGTCACTCCGACAGGACCTACACACGGCAGAAAGGAAATCTGTGGAGGAGACTAATAAAGGATTGGAAATCGTGATGCAAGTGCGGGAGTTGAAAGATGGAGGAATAAGCTCTTGATTATACCTTCAAAAACTGTGCTCGCCATTTCAGGGCAGGCGGAATATGGGGCCCACATTTGCTTTTCCAGTTCTCTTTTACAAATGGGCCCCAAGTCGCTGGAAAACAAATTCTAGGGCTCGGCGTTTACCTTGAAAGCAGGCTGTATTTCGACTGAGTCCTCTTTGTGAACACTAGAAGGTGCAGAGATGTTTAAGTTTTAGGGTGTTTTAAGTCAATCACATATGTGGGAGCCTGGCCCAGGCTCTTGGTAGTAGGTGACTCTCTACGCAGCATCCTAGAACTTCAAGCAATAAAAGCCCGCCCAGCCTCTGCCCCCGCCCGAGGCAGGCGCAGGTGAAGGCTGCCCACTGTCCGCCTCCACCTCCTCCCCCTCCACCCGGCAGCACTGACAGGTGGCCTTGCCCCGCCTCTCTGTCACCCAGGGCGTCTAGGGCCACAGCTCCAGGCCATGAGCCA
Organism: Microtus pennsylvanicus; assembly: GCF_037038515.1. Taxonomy (NCBI): domain Eukaryota; kingdom Metazoa; phylum Chordata; class Mammalia; order Rodentia; family Cricetidae; genus Microtus; species Microtus pennsylvanicus. The sequence goes on along the minus strand of NC_134593.1, from coordinate 9,966,991 downwards.
CAGCCGTGCGCCAGGCATAGCATGAGATGGGACTCCTGAAGTCGGCCTTCTCCCCGAGAGCGCGACCTGGACACCGCAAAGCAAAGGGCATCCAGCGACCGCCTTTGGCCGAGGGTGGTCCATCAGGCACAGCTCGCCGCCTCTCCTGGCCAAGGGCCCAGTGGAGCCCTATGGCCAGGCACATCCAACCCTGTGCTGTGTCCTTCGCCGCTCTCTGCCACCTTATGCATCCCAGATCCCAGGAACCCCTCCAAGCCCCCAGAGATAGTAACTCCGGTGTCCACACTCCGGGTAGTCCACACCGATCAGCTACCAGCTGGGCTAAAGGGTCAGGACCAGAAGAGCCACATTCCCAATTGCGAGCAGCGGGTGGCAGCACAGTCCCAGCTCCAGCTCCGTTCGGGTCCCCTCCTGTCCCAGCTCTGGCGGCTCCGGTGCCCCGGCCGCTGTAGAACTCGCGGGTGGCAGCAAGGAGGAATTCTCCCGGACCCCTCCCCTTCTCCCAACTTCAGTGCTTTGCTTTGCAGATCCTCCAATCTGTGCTCTTCCGCTCCTCCCACTTGGCTCCCACCTCCTCTAAGGTCCCGGCTTAGGAATCCGTCCCTCCCCCCAGCCCGCCGCCCGCCGGGCCCGGGGATCCTCCCCCGACTCCCCCGCGTGCCGCCGCCGCCGCCCGGGTTCCTCTCCCCCCGCTCGGGCGCTCCCTGCCAAGCCCATGATGTAATGGTGTATGTTAATCAGTAGCATGTGGGGAGCTCCGGGCGGCTCAGTCCTTCGCGAGCCGACACTGGAGACAGCAGCGGCGGCGGCGATAGCGCCCCGAACCCGCAGCGCCGCACTCTCCGCGCGCCACCAGCCCCGACGGCATGGCCCGCAGCCCGCGCTCCGAGCGCCCCCAACCCCGCTGATTGCTGCCCCGGACCTGGACCCGCGCGCAGGGCCCCAAGCCGCAGGAATGAGCCGAGTGGAGGTGAGCGTCCCTCCTACTGCCTCCGGCGAGGCACTCAGCGGTCCCTCCGACCCTTACCAGGGGACTTCGCACTCCCACTCAGAACTTCTAGGCGGCAGATGTTGGAAGCGAGCGGCCCCCAGAGGGCCGGGTGGTTAGTCTTTCCTACTCGCTGCGCCACCAGAGCTAGGGTGGGACGGTAGAGCCCCCAAACCTAACTTTCTTCTTTGCGATCCTGGGGTGGGGGGGCGTATGCCGGAGGGAGGAATCTGCATTCCCCACCGGGACCGCCCTGCCGCTCTGGAAAGCAGTACTACGTGCTCCCACGGTCCCCGAGCAAGGCGTGCTCCCACAACTGCTTCGCATTGGGCCTGGGACCCACGGGCGAGGACACTCCGACCCGCAGGCTGAGGCGGGGACGGGAGCAGGATGCCTAAATCACACGCGCGCGAACACACACACACACACACACACACACACACACACACACACACACACGTCTGACTGCTGTGGGCCAAGCAGGCCCGGGAAACCTCCCCGGTGGGCTGGAGCGGGGCTGGGGAGTGAGAGCTCCGACTGAGCCTTGTCGAGCTTTGGGTAGGGAGAGTTTATTTTTGTCTCAGCTGTCGCAGCGGCTGCTCACGGCCTAAATCCAGAGGGGAGCCTGGCGGTGGAGATGCTGGCTGTTGCTGTAGATGGAGCTGCAGCCGTACGGCTGCTTCTCCGGGAGGAGGAGGAGGAGGGAGGGAGGGGAGGAATTGGAGGAGGGAGGAGGAGAGAGGGAGGAGGAAGAGGAGGAGGAGGAGGAAGAAGAGGAGGAGAGGAGGAGGCTGGAACCCTGGCTGCTTCTGTCACCGCCTCTGCTTTGCATTAGCCCCCACCCCACCCCCGCGCCCCTTCGCAGCCGCATTGCAAGTTTTCAGCGCGGGGAGGATCTGTTGCTGGTGCTGGCGTTCGCAGACACAGCCCTGGAGGCCACCCCGGGTGGGGCGTGCAGGGAGCACTAGCGGGTCATAGCCGCAGCAACAGGAAGCCGCGGGGTCTCCTCCCGCACCTGGGAAGGAAGCTGTGCAATAGCATAGCTTGGGCATCCGAGTGTGGAGGGGCCGGCTGGAATTTGGGGGACTTGCCTCCACGGGACACCCCCAACCTTAGCTTCCACACACCCCCTCTACCGGGCTCCCTCTGGTGCCCAGATCCCCCTAGACGCTCTCCTCCGAGGGCCGAGGTCTCACTGCAGCTCTTTCTGTCTTTTCAGTAGTGATTGCCGTTTGGGAATGCGGGTGTGAAGGGTCCGAGCTGCCGCCCAGCGGGGAGAAGACCCCGGGACGCCGGAAATCACCATCCTTAAGCTTCAAGAAAAGGGGAAAGGGCATTCTTCATCCAGTTTTGTGCCTTGTGAAGGATTTATATTTGTAATCGCTATTTTTTACAAAAGAAACATCGCCGTGCTACTGTCTGTCACCCTCTCTGGGGAATCAACCAGAACCACCGGAACGTAACTGAACCAAGAGAGAGAGAGAGAGAGAGAGAGAGAGAGAGGCAGGAGCCGAATCAGTACCTGCAGCGCCCGGGCACCGGAGACCTTGGAACCGGAACGCGTCTCGGGAGGCCGCGGGGCTGCGGCTCCGCCAAACTTTGGGGCGGGCAGGGGCGCCGAGAGGCTTCGTAGACGGAGGGCGGCCCCCTAACCATGATGTTTCGCGACCAGGTCGGGGTGCTGGCGGGCTGGTTTAAGGGCTGGAACGAGTGCGAGCAGACTGTTGCGCTGCTGTCGTTGCTCAAGCGCGTGAGCCAGACCCAGGCCCGCTTCCTCCAGCTCTGCCTGGAGCACTCGCTGGCCGACTGCGCCGAGCTACACGTCCTGGAAGGAGAGGCCAACAGCCCGGGTAAGTGCGTGGCCGTGGCTCCCCGAGAATCCAGACTCCCCGCCTCCCTCCCGGGCCCCGCCCCCCGGCCTCCACTCCGCGGGGACCTCATCCTTACTGGCCCCCGGGGCTCTGGGCATCTGCCGCCGACCCTGTTCCTCTTCACCTCCTCTGTCCGCTTTGGGGTTTTGTCCATTGTGAACTCCTTAGTCCATTCCGTGTGGTAGCTACGGTAGCATGAATGATTGATTTTTTTTTTTCTCTCCTGCGCTTTCCTTGGAAATAAGTAAGTCAGGTCACGTAGAGTCTGGATTTTCTGCCAACCCCCCCCCCCCCCCCCGCTCCTTTCGGGTAACGTGGCTCGTTGATTTTCAGCAATACATCAGGAAGCTAGGGACTGCCCTTCCAGTCGCCGAGCTCAGACAGGCTGTAAGAATACCTGAAAATGCAATTTTATTATTCATTCTCCTCCAACCCCCACGGATAGCACTGTTTTAGAGGTTTGTCTTCTGAATAATATGTAGGTGACACTATAGGCTGTCAAAATGACATTTGCAGCGTGGCTGTGATGTGGCCACACTTACTGGTCATGACGTTATCCGCATTGATAAGGGATCTTGTGGGAAGAGCAGGCATGGCTTGGGCTCCACAGTGTGTGGCTTTTGTGAGGAAACTTTAAGGAACAGAACAGAATTGTTTCTTAGTAACCTTTTAGTATTTACAGACACAGCGACGACACAGAAAGTAAATATAGTCAGAGCGTCCAGCGGTTTGCCATCTGCCATTATGGGTGGTGATTATAAATTATATCTCGAGTAAGGGGAGGCTGGGGATGGGGGTGTGAGAGTCTGGTGATTGTGATTTGGGGGGGCAGGGAAATTCTTTGTTTTTTTTTTCTGCGGCAGGAGGGTGAACAGAGCCCCCAGTGTTAATACAGAGTAAAGAAGGCAGGGTCCTCTTCCAGCTGCTCCCTGTTAGCTGGGAGTCTACCAGACTCCTAGGGGGTCCTGGTTGCCGTTTGTTGACAAGGTCCAGTCCTGGGTAGCAAGGATTGGAGGTTGCTGAAGTGAGTGAGCCTTTAGGACAGGCAGAGGAGAGCCTGTGGCTTCCTCATTCCTCCAGCCTGATACAGCGCTTACGATGCTGAAAACCGTAGAATGGGATGTTTCCTTATATAGAATCATAGGGTGGAAGTGGAGCTAGGAATCCTGCAGGCCTTTTCCTGACTGCATCCAAAGGACCCTGAACTGCCAAGTATGGAGGGTCATTCTGAGGGAAGACTCCACTCAGCCCCAGCCTGGCAGGCCAGACCAGCTACTCAGAAGGGCAGTGTCTGGGCCCCCTTGCTCAAGCTTGAATGCTACATTTATAAATAGCTGAAGGCCGACCTCGTTCCCCTGGGTGTAGACGCATGACCAGGGTGACCAATGATCTGCCCACCTCACTTCTGTCCTTAAGTCAACACATAGCTTTTCACCTGCTTGAGCTGGCTTCCTTGGACTTGACACACAGGATTATGTAAACTTCTCCTTTTGTAGAATGCAGGGAATCTAAGTACAGTCATTTATGTTCAATGCTTGAGTTCAGGAAGCCCAGGGGCTGGTTAAACTAACAATAATTTGTCTTTATGCTATTTAGAAGTGGATGCAGCATTTTTTTCCCGTTGAGTAATGGTGAGGACTTTTTCCAATATAGTAGCTATCGAGCGAGTAAGTAAAGCAATTAGATGTATGATACTAAAAATAAATGGCTTCATTTAAAAAATCTTATAATTTAACAAACAAAAATAATTAAAATTCTGTCTGCTTTTGAGGCACAGTTGTTAATTTTTCTCTCTTAAACTGAGAAAATACTTATGTAAAATACTGGCCAATTTGGGCTACTAAATGATGCAGAAATATAAAATATGAAACCATTACATGTGATAGGAATAATTTTCCAGTTTATGGATTAATCTTTCAATCTAAATATTTTCCTGCGTGGACACTTTTTGCTCTTGTTCTTCCGTGCGGCCACGGTGTTGTTGGAGGTGACGTGAGGGCGGGCCATCCCAGGGTGGAGAATGTAAAGAGCCCCCAGCTGTGTCCTAGCAAACCTGTTGCTCTTCTCTGCTTCTCTGGAATTTAGCCAAGGACCAGGGAGCTGGCAAAAGAATCTGCTTAGCAACCAGAGAAGATGGTATAAAATGTATAGACTTTCTCAGAACATAGTGTTTCCTAGACACGGTTCTTTCTTTTCTGATGCAGGGCCTTGTGTAGTCCAGCCTGGCCTGGAACCTGTTGTGTAGGCATCTTAGATTTCTGGTCTTCCTAAGGGCTAAGGTCAGAGGTCATGTGCCTTCATATTGGCTTACGTGGTGCGGGGGAACTGAACTCAAGGCCTTGTGTATGTGAGGCAAACACTCTATCAAACTGAGGTGCATAACAACCCTTAAAACATTCTAAATAATGATCTACGTAGTTACACATGTAGAAGAGGGTGAGGACCTCCGTAACTAGCAGTGAAGAGTGACTCCAGATAACATGACCTCAAGGATAACTCAGACTTAAGAACTGGATCAAAACTCCTGAGTGAAGTCTTGGGACTCCGAAGCGAGGCACTCTTGACTGACTCTAGGCTCATCTCTACGTAATGATACAAACGAATAATTCATTCTACCTCCTGGCGATAGCAGCAATGTACCAAAAGTTTCCTACTCTTAAAACACGTTCTTTAAAAAGATAAGTGTTCAGTATACACAGAGAATATTTACATTCGAGGTAATTAACCTCCAAACTGTTCTGGCGCACGTCAGCAATTCAGAGAGCTAGGCTGTGCAGAGTGACTCATCCGTCGAACGGCTGAGATTTCCCAAACCCGAGTCATCCTGTATCATTCATTTTGAAATCAACAGTTAAAATATATGCACATTTCTTTTTGTGCCTGGAGATTTTAAACTTAGCAGATGAGGGTCAAAATTGCACCTGAGGCTTTATTTTATGATCATAAAGAAAAAGCGTTACTATGAAATGACTTTGAGTAGGCTGCACATTGAACATGGCTCACTGGAGATCTGTGGGATGTGTTTTTCATTTCCTTCCTTAAGAATCTAGTGGCTGGGTGGTGGTGGCGCATGACTTTAATCCCAGCACTTGGGAAACAGAGGCAGGTGGATCTCTATGAGTTTGAGGGTTTACAGAGCAAATTCCAGGACAGCCAAGGCTACACAAAGAAACCTCGTCTTGAAAAACCAAGGGGGAAAAGAATCTAGTGACTTGCTGATTTATTCTTTGCCCTGGGTTCATCACCACCAGAGACCCGAAGAAGTAGTTGGCTCAGTTTCTGCTATGGCTTTGATGGGTGATGTTCTCAAAGGTCTAAGTGTTCATGTCTTGATTTCCAGACTGAAAACACTGCAAGGTGGTAGAACCTCTAAGAGGGGTCTGGTGGGAGCCTCCAGATCATGGAGGGTGTCCCTTGGGAGAGAATAGTGGGTGCGCCCCTTCTTCTTCTCTTTGGCTCTCCCACCCTGAGGTGAATGTTTTTGCTTTGCCATGATGTAATACCATGGGCCCACGACAGCAAAACCAACTAACTGTTCATGGATGGAAACCTCCAACACTGTGAGCCAAACCTTTTCTCATCATAACTTGACCATTGCAGGCATTTGCTACAGTCATGGAAGCTGACCAATGCGGTTCCCCTGGTTTGTTCAACTGTTTTGCCTCTGCGCTACAGACTTAGTCAAGGATGGCGGTCATGTCCCCTCTAAGTAACTGCTTGTTTCCAGAACCCTCATGACCATAAATAAGGGCTCAGTGTGAGCCAGCATAGGTTCACACTGTGACTTTGCTGGTCTCTGTTTATAACGACAGTTTCCGGGACTAGCAGGGGGTTGGGTGCTAACATAATGGCAAGCTAGAACGTCTGCAACTTCCCTCGAAGCCTTGCAGAGAACAATAGATTATGTGACACTGTTCAGGCCTTTCTGTCGTCTGTTCTTGAATTGCTTTCTGTCAGAGGAAAGTGAATGATAAATCACGATCTACAAGTTAATGTATAAAGACTTTTAATTCACAAATAGCATATATTTTGAGGGGAATTAGGTGCGTTTATAGCAAGTTAATGTAAAAAAGAAACATTGTTGCTTACCTCTAATTAAAAACCAGAGACTTGACTCTCTGAAGTGGGAATGCTCAAGACAAGAATGGATGGAGGGCACTCCTGCCGTGCATCTGCTGTCATTAGTGGGTGAAGACGCTGGTCCTGTGGGGTTTGTGGCTTTGGGTTCGCATGGTGCTGGTGTGCTGTTTTCTCTCTTCAATTGACTTTTCAAGATTGCTAACAGAGTAAAAGAGAACAGCAGAGGGGGTTTTCTTGATGATGTGATAAGATATTATTTGTAGTTTTTTTTTAATTTAATGCATTCACTCAACGAACACTTTTTGATTGCCTGGATTCCCCTGGTCCAATGCTATGCAGCGGGAAAACAGAGATAGGCTGCTGTATTCCAGTGTCTGGTACACAATAACTGTTTTCAGTATTGAGTGAATAATTCTCTCAGGTGCTGAAACGTACGTATGGTCATAAAACATACGGAAGGAGGCATACTGAGGGGTGGGGTGGACAAAGCAGCAAGGGGCTCCGGCAAAAGCGGAGACGACTTGGTTGAGCTGGATACGTGTTGAGTTGAATCTGGAGTGGTAGCTGTGGACTGGTTCTACATAGAGAAGACTTCAATGAGGAGGCAAAGAGGCACTAGCAAAGCAGAGGACAGCATTTGTCCAACTGTCCTGTGAGCGTACCGTAGCCCAGCTCTAGGGTGCAGAAGTTCAAAACAAAAATGGTGTCCGTGCATGGTATGGCCAGCCAAAGAGTTTGGAGTTCATTCTGCAGAAGTGACTGAAAGCCCAGGTGGACTCATATGCAGGGGCATGCTGGGAAGGGAGAGGGAAGGGGCTCACAGATGGGAGGGGCGTATGTGGTACAGGTATTGTAGATTGTATAATGTGTTTGATGTGTCCATGTGTTATATGGGTTCTGTGGTGTGTGCAACATGCATGCATGGCATGGGGGTGTGAGTAGTATGATATGTAGATTTGTGTGTGGTATGTACATGTGCCGTGTGGTGTACGGATGTGTGGCATTTGTGGATAGTATGTATGTGGTGTATCACAGTGCATGGCTTATTAATAGTATGGTGTATATATGATGTACATAACTGGTTGGTGGTGTGTGTGGTAGGCATATGATGTGTGTGAGTTGTGTATGGTTGTGTGTGTATGTATGGTGTGGAATGTAAATGGTGTGGCATTCGAGTTTGTTTGTGTGTTGTGGCTAGTGTATGCGTATGGCAGGGGTAGGTATGTTGTGTGTGTGTGAGTACTATGCTGTGTGGGTTTTATGAGTGATGTGTAGGAATGTGGGCCTGTTGTACATGCAGCTAAGAATGTCACATGCACTGTGGGTGTGAGTAGCGGGTCTGCGATGGTATGTGAGGTGTCTATAGGGTTATGTATGGCATGTGGGTGTCACTATTGTGCTATGTTGGTGTGTGTAGTATGAGGTATAGGTAGTATGAGGTATATAACATACGGGCATGTGTGTGGTGTGTATGCTGTGCTTGTCTGTCTGTGTTCCACTTGTGGGGAAAAGCTGACTTGGAATGCATGTTCATCCCCCAGTATACAGAAGAGGGGAAGAGAGGCAACTTGATTCTGGCATTTTCCATAGGCGCCACTGTCTCAGGGCAGTGTGGGTGCTGCCAACATCACTGTAAAGGGAAGAAAGAAGGCCTGAGCTAGAGAGAAAAGTAAGGTGTCATTCCTAAGCTCATTTATTTATCCCCACAGGCAGGCAGACTTACAGACGGTTCTTGGAGTGCAAATTTGAGATCCACCAGACAAGACTACTAAGTTAACTTCTGAGCTTCAGTTTTCTCATGATAATTGTAATAAACCTCATTGTTCATTGTCTAGAAGTTCCCAGTTAAGGATACAAGAAGGTTCTGCTTTATCCTTCTGGTTTGAACTTGCCTTTCTTTATATGGAATTGGCATAAAAAATTTTCTTCAATGGAGTTTTCTTTTTTTTTTAATTTACTTATTTATTAAGGATTTCTGCCTCCTCCCCACCACCGCCTCCCATTTCCCTCCCTCTCCCCCGATCAAGTCACCCTCCCTCATCTGCTCAAAGAGCAATCAGGGTTCCCTGACCTGTGGGAAGCCCAAGGACCGCCCACCTCTATCCAGGTCTCATAAGGTGAGCATCCAAACTGCCTAGGCTCCCCCAAAGCCAGTACGTGCAGTAGGATCAAAAACCCACTGCGATTGTTCTTGAGTTCCCATTCTTCCTCATTGTCCGCTATGTTCAGCTAGTCCAAATTTATCAATGGAGTTTTCTGCATTTAAAAATTATCAAGAAGATATTGGGGCCTACTGGAAAGATGTGGCTAGCATGCTCCAGCTTCTGTGTTTTAGCTTGGATATTTTAAAAATTGTAGCCCCGACTTACTTTTTCCAATAATCAATGTTTGTTTGTTTGTTTTTCTTCAGTCTGTGACTGTGTAAAGAACTCATTAGGTTAAGAGAATACACAGACAGGGCCTCTGTATGGTATGCAGTTAAGATAGCGTATTGTCATTTTTCTTTGTGGTGGTTTGGAATAGTCCAGCAAGTTACAACTGCAAACTGTAGCCAGTCTCACATGAGGGTCTCACCCTGTGCTGTGAATGACTTGGATTTGTTATTTGCTGTGGGTATCACTGACTTCAGCAGCTAGAATATATTATAATCCAGCTCAGCAAAGCAAATACAGGATAGACTTCAGAGCAGTCAAGTGGGCTTGTTTATGTCTGCGTAAACAAGCAAGGGCAAACTGCAGGCTAGGCGGGCTAAGAAGTAACCAAACGAATGCTCCTGAGTCCCGTAGAGGTGTGATTCTGAGGAGAAGGGGCAGCTCAGAGCAGAGGACTTGGAAGATGGTCAGTCATTCACCAAGTGCCCATGTCACTTTATTTGCCAGGCAAAATGGGGAGTTTGGAACTTCGTGTTTTTCTTCATATAATCACTACTTGAGTTTTTAGCCTGTCCCTGCCCTTTCATCCCCCCTGATCACTTCTCCTGAGGCCTGACAGAACTCATTCCACAGTCACAGATTAAGATGCCGAATCAGGCGTCTCCTCTGAGCTATTTTTTGCCTCTGTGGAAGCTGCCCGAGGCAGGATTCTCCCAAAGAAAGCAGAACTTTCAGATCTAGAGCGAATGTTCTCTCTTAGTATGCTGGTCAAGATTCAGGCTCTGTCCTGAAGCCTGACCCCCTTCCCCCCAAAGCCAGTGTGGAATGCCCAAGAACTGGCTTTCTCTTCTGTAGAAGCCTGGGACAGTTTGGATCTCAGAAGCTAGTCCTTGGATTTTGTTCCTACTCCAAATATCAAGTGTAATACAGTTTTACCATCTTAGTTTACTGGATAAAGCCCACATGAGTCCGTGCCTTTTCCTATACACTAGGTACTATCATTTGGATGGTGCCAAAGATGAATGCACAGTAAGAAACTATGGGACCAGGTTCACACACAAACTCCCCAACCACCCAAGAGCTGGCTTCTTTGCCAAGTAGTGAAGCCCTGGTAGTAATTCATCTCAAGTAGCTTCCACTCAAGTTGTGGAGAGAAAACAAACACAGATGTAATAGTTACACTGTAAACAACTGCTCTGTGTTATGATTCTAGCCACAGAACCAAACTGGACTCTACTGAAGGGGCAAGACTGGGTGGTTTGGGTAGTGCAAGAAGCCGAATGGATGTATAGTATTTGGAAGATGTGCCCTAATGTTCATAACATCTGCCTCTTTTGTATGTCTAATGTCAGTTTCACTAGGAAAATCACACAGACAAAGAGAGACTCCATGTACGCACCACCTCAAGGACAGGCATCATGGCCATTAACAGATGAACATGTTAGCGAGGGAAGATTGAGACATATCGGGGTTAACCCAGGCATTCATGGTTTCAAAGATATTTACATGTTAGAAAACAAAACATCTGATTCTCTATTTTTTAACTCTCTCTGAAGGTCCTTGAAAGTCTGAGATGTTGTTGGTTCCCATGGTTCCTCATAGGGTAATGCTTTTGCAGGGAACTTTGTTTAGGACTTCAGTGTTAAGCAACAACTTCTAAAACATTGATCAGGAAAGAGGAAGTGGCCTAGGCTCATCTTTCTCCAAGTTTCATATACAGGCAAATTCATTCTGGGGCTTGATACAGAGACTCTGACTAAGGATGGTCACGGTGAGGTCACAGTCTTGTGTGCTCTGAGATCCCCCTGGCACTGTTGGTGCTGGAGGTCTGTGGGTCTGCCTTTGAGCACACAGAACACAGTACTACAGAGGTAAGGAAATGCAGAGGTGGTTTGATGCAGTGGTGTTCAAGCTTCAGGTGTGTCTCCAAAGGTTTTCATTTGCACATGTAAACTTATATGGAAGTTTATGGGAAATGGGTGTCCCAACTCTGAGGGACGTTTGAAAATCTGTGGCCACAAACTGTGATTTTCCCAGGTTCCTAGATGGGACATTGGTTGCCAGTCATGAGCAGCTGCTCTGGGACTGGGACCAGATTCCCCTAAGCACAGTTCTCACTCCACTCTGTGCGATTCTACCCAGTGTCTCTCAGCCGTTAGCATCTTTGTCCTAGTGTGTGTTCTAAACCAGTCACCATTCTTGTGACAACTTGAGCTTGCCCTGTACGAGAAAGGTGGTTTACCAAGTCTTTACAGCTTTATGGTAGGTTCACCAACCGAAGGAAGCAAATCCTTTCCTCTGGGCAGCCATCTTTGGAAGGTAAGGGTGGAAGGGTCAGGACAGGGTGCTTCTGGGGACTTTCTGTGGTCAGTCCTAACTAGAAATTCATGCCCAGCTAGCTCCCCAGGCGGGCCTTGTGAATCCTCACGGGCTGTTTCGCTTCAAGAGTATATAGTATACCGGTGATCTTAGTGTGCTTCGTACAATGGAATCGCTGGCCCGCCATCTGTTTCGCGTGTTATTCAGACACACAGGCACCCAGCCAGGTGTGCTTTTAGTCTTGCTGTGTGATCACTCATTACACCGCCCAACTTTTTATATACGGCCCCCAGTCATCATTCATTTTCTGGCTGTTGGGCCTGCCTCTCGCAGTGAGGCTACAGTTGAGGAAGACAAAACAGGGCCCTGCTGTGGCGTTGCCCTGAGCCTTCTAGACTGACTCTGCTGAGTTTTCTGAGCCTTCTGATGGTCCTCTACAGGACTTTCATGCTCCTGATGAGACATAGCGGGATGATTTCTGGGTCCATCAAAGCAGTCATGATCTCAAAGATGTTTACACATAGGAAAACAAAACACGTGATCTGTTGATAGCATCACGGTCATAGACAACGATGCTCCTGAACAGATGATTTTTACATTTAAAGTAAAAAAACTGGGGACTGCAGGGGTGAGCTGGAGAGAGCAAGAATGTGAATTCCAGAGGCCAGAGTGGGGGGAATCTCATCCCACTTCCTCAGCTTTCACTCACACAGTGGTCGTTAGAATTTCTGAAATGGCATATCCTGATCTTCCAGTAGAATCTGTTAGACACATACAGCATAAATACATACGTAGTGTTGCTAGGTACGGCATGAATTTCCGTGTCTTCCTGGGAACCGATTGTGACGTCAGCAGTCAAGAGCTGACTGCAGTGATGATGCTGATGTACTCTTGGAAGAGGTGACAGGATAAAGGTAGCACTAAAGCCTATGGGTTAGTGATAGTTCCAGTTTGAAAATGGAAAAGGAAGGAGCAGTTGGGTTTGGTGTTGCATACCTGTAATTCCAGTACCCCAGAGGCTGAAGCAGGAAGACTGGGTATTTAAGGCTAGCCTGTGCTACCTGGAAACATCCTGTTTCCAAAAGAATAGGAGAGGAAGTAGAGGAGGAGGGGTAGGATCTGTGCATCATTGGGATTGTTAAGGTGCACGTTTTCTCGGGCAGGATTCCTCCAGAAGGGCATTGAAACCAGGCTTTGCACAGCTGGAGAGATGACTTGGTGTATAAAGCGCTTTTCGTACTAGCATGAGAACCTGGCGGTCCCCAGCACCTACATAAAAGTGAGCTACATGCCTGGAATCCCAGACTGGGAGGAGGAAATAGTTGGGTACTGGGAGATCTCTGGCTAGGCCAGTGTAGTCGAAAAGGCAAGTACCAGTGTTAGGGAGAGAACCTTAAAAAAAAAGACAAAAGCTAGATAGTGATAGAGGAAGAAACCTAACATTGACCTTTGGCCTCTGCATGTGCACTTATGTGTGCAACACACACACAATTTGCAAACCCTGAGTAAAGAAATGGGAACTGCCTGGGTTTTCTAAGACTGAGAAGGCTGTGCCATGCAGGGTTAATGTCATTTCTCTTTCAGCAGGGTGGTGGGAGAGAGGGAAGAGGGCGATCACTGAGAGGCTGCTGTGTTCCGACCAGTCACAGGAATTCTGGTGGGCGTCTCTCGTTTAAGTTTTACCATAGCTTTGACAAAGCCCCCACTTCCTGATGAGTCAGATGAAGAGTTGAGATGGTTGGGTCTAGTGCGTGGCCTTAGAAAGGCTTAGCTCTGGTGGCTGTCAGCCTGAAGGGAGGTCTCTACTGCAGTGCCTCAGGGCACACACGGCCAGCATCATTCTCCTGCCAGAGGAGTCTGACTTAGCCCAGGGCTCCAGGAAAGCAGAGCCCAAGGCAAGGGCTGCCCATACAGATGCTTTATTTTGGACACTGATCCCAGACAACAGGAAAGGGAGCCAGGAAGAGAGAAACAGAGAAGGACAGAGAACCTGCCCGGCCTGTGATGGAGCTGCTCATTGCGGGGACAGCTGGGGCTTCGTTTCCCACACAGATTCAAAGGAGCCATGTGGAATATGCTTTAGAACTGGCCAAGGGTCAGGGTCTGGGGCGGGTATACTGGTCTCCCTTTTCTCTGGGTCTAGAGTAATCCCAGGCTGTTGTCTCTGCACCTCTGGGTTGGCACAGACATGGTGCAGACATCCATGTCTGCAGGTGTCTCATGCCAGGAAGCAAGAGAACTCTACAGCAGAGAACTCCTGTTGTAAGAGGGGCTGCTTGTTCGTCCCTGCCGCTGGGCTAGCTTAGCCCTGAAATAATCACACAGAAATTGTATTAATTAAAACACTGCTTGGCCATTAGCTCTAACTTCTTATTGGCTAACTCTTACATATTAGTTTAACCCATCTCCATTAATCTGTGTATTACCACATGGCAGTGGCTTACTGGAGATTCTAACCAGCGTCCATCCCAAGCGTAGGATCCATGGCTTCCCTTTGACTCTGCCCTTCTTCCTCCCAGCATTCAGTTCTGTTTTCTCCACCTACCTAACTTCTACCCTATCAACTAGGCCAAGGCAGTTTCTTTATTTATTAACCAATGAAAGCAACACATAAGCGGACAGAACTCCTACACCAAACCCTACACATTTTTTCATGTGCACCACTGAGACAGTGTATTTGTTAGAAGGATGAGAAGCTTTGAGGCATAGCTGAGGACTGGGTAGCAGAAGTGTGACCCCCAAATAGTTGAATATAGTAAAAAGCAACTCCGCACTGGCATCCCTTAAGCCTCGGGGGAGGCAATGATCATCAGTAGAAGCCATGAAGGAGCTTCCAGCTTTAGGTAGATGTGGACCCACGCATGAATAGTGTCACAGCGCGCTTGCCTCCTACCTAACTCCAATACAGCTGCTGTATTCAGAACAGTTAGGCCCTGCTGGTCAGTCCATCCCTGGAGGCTGGGTGCAGCACTGGATGCGTACTTGGGGAAAATGTGTGAATCAGGATGTGGCCAGGGGGAGAGAGAGAGGTGAGAAACCCTACTTGGAAACCTAAGTAAACTGAAAAGAAGGTGAGCAGGAACTGTTTGAGTGGTCACTGGGGAACTAGTTTGAAGGAGAGGATTTGAATTCTGTCTGGATAACAACTGGCTCAAAATAGTGGACAGCTATCTCAGCATGAGCTGCCCAGACCCTGGATACACCAAAGAGGAGATTGGCTTTCAACCAAGAAAGAGGAGACTTGGGCTAGGCAGAGAAACGTCTAACCAAGATGGGCTCATCCTCATGAACCTGCTCTGTGTCGAGCACCTTCCTGAGTTACTCACCTACTACCCCAGTCATTCTATCACACCACTTAGAGACAGGCTCCCTGCATCTACCCGCTGCAGGAATCAGGGCTTATTTATTAAGAAAAGAAGCTGTGACCTTTTGGGTGACTTCTAAAGTCCTTTCTGAGTTTAAGATTCTATAACTCCTGTGAGTCGTGAGGAAAGAAGAGAGGAACAAGACTATTGAGGGGAAGAGAACAACAAAGGGAAGGGCAGGAGCAAAGAGAATATGAGCGTCATCAAATGGCTTCTAGTATGTTCCTGCTATACTTCTGGGTGGTTTGGGTCATGGACGTGTGGCTTGTGGTCTGTGAATTATACCAATAGAGTAAATTTGTCCTCGTTTGAAGTAGGCAGTGAGGTTAGCTAGGTCAGCTAAAGAGTAGGATTGCCACTCTAAGGAAGGATAGGATGAGATTATGGAATAGTGTTGCTTTGGCTTGAGTGTTTGCTGGCGCTAGTCACTTTTCAGCGTTTGCAGATGTCAGACTTGGGTTTCAGCTTGAGGAAGGCTCAATCAAAACTGGTGTCTTTTTCTTTCCTTTTCTCCTTCCCACCACCCCTCCTTTCCATTCTCTTTTTCATTTTCCTTAGCACTTTGTGTGTGCTGAGCACTGAGTGGATACAAGCTCTCTCCAATTATCCAAAGGATGAATGGTACAAGGAGCAGAACCAGTAGTGGGAAATTAAAGCAATCTATTACAGTAGATAATGCACTCAGCTCCCAGACAGGACTCTGGTACATAGGAGTGCTTAACTGCTGTCTAGCAGTTCCATCTGGTAAGCATGGAGACAGGCTCCAAGGGCCTGGAGGTCTCCAGGAGTCAGTGTTCAGGGGGTTGGAGGTCTCCAGGATGACAGGCATGAAGATAAGGTTCAGGGGGTTGGAGGTCCCCAGGATGATAGGCATAGAAACAGGGTTCAGGGGGTTGGAGGTCCCCAGGATGCTAGGCATGGAGTCAGGGTTCAGGGGTTGGAGGGCCCCGGGATGCTAGGCATGGAAACAGGGTTCAGGGGGTTGGAGGGCCCCAGGATGCTAGGCATGGAAACAGGGTTCAGGGGGTTGGAGGTCCCCGGGATGCTTCTGATCCCATGTTAAAATGCCAGCCCACGGATGCTGAAGATCTTTCTGGTTCTTATGGAAACAAAAATGCTGGCATTTAAAAAACAATACAGAGACTGGGGATTTAGCTCAGCTTATGTAAGTGAATCCCTGGGTTCAATCTTCAGCATTAATAAATAAGAAAAAATACTTCAGAATTTGTAATATTAGCCTCTAATAGTTCACTGTAATATTTTAAGTATTTAATCTTGGGTGGATTCTTTTTTCTTTTGGACTTGCCCATTTCAATGTTTCTCTGTGTGTTCCATTTTTATCCCATGTAGCTTGGCCTCTTATTTTTTTTAATAGTCTTCTTCCTCCCCTTCCTCCTTCTTTTCCTCTTCCTTTTCCTCCTCCATTTTCAATATAAAGGGCACTAGCTGTCTCCTTTCTTTAAGGGGACTGGACATCTCTGCTGCCTCTACTTGGGTGGGAAACAGGCTTTGCAAGTCTGAGGAAAGACTAAGGAATGTGTTACTCAGTTGCTCAGGAGTCCTTGGCTTTGACAAAGTAGGAATGGCTGGATTCGATGGAGATGGCTTTAGGGCCTAGAATGGGGAACGGCACTAGTTTGAGAGCTATAAATCAAAACGAACTCTCCTCTTGCCTGTAAATGGTGTGACATTTCTGACTATTAATGTAAAAGACGTGTTACACAAACAGTTGGTCAAGACCATTTCTGCTGCAGCCTTTTGTTGAGGATTTGGGAAGGCGGATCAAGGTCAGCTATGGGCACCTGTTGGTAGGAAAAGAACTGCTGCATTTCCAGCTGCTTCCTAGCCACTTGTGACCTAGATTTTGACGTCTGACGGTGCCCTCATGCTTGTCTCTTGCCACACTGAATACCTTTCTGTCCTGGGAACGAGAGAGGGTCTGTTCACTCACATTCCAAAGATAACCTTCACTAAACTGATCTTAAGATGCTTCCAGGAGTCGCCATTGTTTCTCTGTTCGTGATAAATTGAAGATTTGTGTGTGTGTGTGCGTGTGTGTGCGTGCACATGCGTGTGCATGCTCGCACGAGTTTTGAGGTGTATGTATGTGCTTTCATCCATATAGGTATCTTCCTCCATCTCTCCCACTTTGGGTTTTTGTTTTGTTCTTGAGACAAGGTCTCTTATTGAACTAGAGTTCACACACAGACTGAGCTAGACTGGTCAGCCAATGAGCTCCAGGCATCTGTCTCTGCCTCCAGCGTGAAGAAAACAGACTCGGATTTTAATGTGGGCACTGCAAATCTGAACTAAGGCCTTCGAGTTTTCAAAGCAAGCTCTTCACCCACTGTGCCATCTTGCCAGCTCCCGCAGGTTTCGTTTTTATTGGACGACAACGAGCCCTCATATTTTGAGTTTGCAGAGTGATGTGTAGGAAGGCTTGGCTGGGTTTTAGCATGTTTTATCCACAGTTCCAGTAATGTCCTCCGGGTTTATGCGGAATCTGACTCAGCCATTCTGACGTTAGCCTAGATCCCAGCAGGAACTGGGTGTCATTCATGACTGCCTGCTGCCTGTGGGAGGGGATTTCATTCATCTACTGCATAAGCACATCCTGACTCCTGTTTATTTGTGTGGGGATGTGGTCAACCAACCTTTTTCCCTCATTACCCTGGCTCCACCTCAGTGTGCCTCACCTCCTGGGGCCTGGCCAGCCGCTTGCATTTCCTCTGTGTAGCATTCTCAGAAGACTGATTCTGTTCACTACAGCTTGGTTTCACTGGGTCTTAGTTTATCCTCCATCCCTATCCTCTATCTGATGTGCAGACCATCTCAGTACATTGTTTTGAGACAGGGTCTCACTATGTATCTTTGGCTGGCCTGGAACTCACTATGTAGACCAGACTGGCCTTGAACTCATAGAGATATGCCTGCCTTTGACTCCTAAATGCTTGGATTAAAGGCGTGTACCATCACAACCAACCCCAGCTATGTTTTTGTTAATGTAAGGGGAAAAATGATGCAAAGAAATGTCATAACTAGCTCCATTTCTGAAGAGACTAGCCATCTAGATGGCGAGGGAGTAGAGAGGCTTAAAGATGTAAAAATATGCAGAAGGCGACTTTGTTATCAAGAAGGGTGCAATAAAGACTAGATGAAAATAGAGGTTTGAGGCCAGGCGGCAGTGGCACATGCCTTTAATTCCAACACTCAGGAGTTAGAGTTGGCCAGGTCTCTGTGAGTTTGAAGGAAGCCTGGTCAGGTCTGCAGAGCGAGTTCCAGGATAGGCTCCAAAGCTGCACAGAGAAATCCTATCTCAGGCAAACAAAAACAAAAAGAGAAAAAAGAAAAGAAAATAGAGGCTCGAGTTCTTGACTTATAAACATGTTACCTTATAAATTTTGTACAACTTTTTGTTTTCAGTCGCTTCGTCTGTGAGAGGGAGCGTCTGCAGAAGACACAGGCCTACCAGTACGACTATACATGTATCTAGTTCCGGTTCTTCGTAGACTGTACAGTGTTATTGTTATTATTATTTTAAAGGAGGCTGACAGCAAGGCAGGTGCTCAAAAGGAACAAGGAAGATACTGCATTTGGTTCCTCTTGGAAACACGGTTCCCTTCATGAACAATGGTGACCGTGGGCCTGGGTCTGCTGCTCAGCTGGGACTGTAAACTGTGTGTGCTAGCGCTCCCACAGGCTAGCCCCCCTGTAAGCCATCAGAGTTAACTTTGGGTCCACGTTTATGCTTTTCTTTAGCGCCGTATGTGCACATGCTCTTCCTGGACAAAGGACTCAGATCACTGCTAAAGAATTCTTTTTAAAGGAGATAGGGCTGGAGAGAAGGCAGTAGTCAAGAGAACTTGGCGCTCGTTCAGAGGGCCTGGATTTGATTCCAAGATCCCACATGGTGGCTCACTACGATTCTAACTCCAGTTCCAAGAGATCCAAAAGGTGCATGCAGGCAGAAAATTCATACACACAGAAATAATTCCAAAAAATTAAAAATGGAATTCTTTAGAGGAAATTTAGACAAAAATCACATGTTATGATAAGAGTCCCTGCCTATAAATTCCCCAATATAGGTACACATGGAGCCTTTTAAAGGATGCAATTCAGACATCGGGTAGTGGTCTGCAGTCTTAAATTTTTTTTTGTTATTATTTAAAAGAATTGCTTGTAAAACAAAAACACTTTGCAGAAGCTATTATTTAACCTAAAACCATTCATGGAAGACCTTTACGTATTTTTGCATACTTCAGCTAAAAGAGAAAATAATTGTGCCTCGCGTGTTACTCTTTGCTATTATTTCTCCCTGCACCTTCCTCTGAAGGTTGTGAGAGTGGAAAGTTGCTTGCCAGTAGTCTTTGTGTTGTTTAAACAAAACCTTCCTATCTTCACATCGTTTTGGGGGCAGAACAGGCTGTGTTAGCACATTTTCCAGATTATTGTGGCATTTGCCAGTGATCTGAGCTCAGTTAAAATACTGAAACTCAGAGTGGTCAAGTCAAGCTGGAGTCCCTGTGGCTTGGAGGGTGCTGCTGGTGGCTGAGGTGACAGTAGAATGCGTACACTTAGGTCAGAACTCCCACCAGGAAGGGTTGGAGGAGACTATCTGCTACTTTGGTGTTTCAAGCCTCTCTCTTATTTTCCCCACTGAAGGAGAAAAAGAGCTCCTGTGTTTAATATTCTACTATTTCGTTAGGCTTTGTGAATTAGAAAGGAATGTAGTATTCCTTAGCAGTTCAGTCCTTGGATAGAGCAGAATGGTTTGCATAAGACAAAGAAAGAGGCACCCGTCTGTCCCCTGACCTTCCCATACCTCCTTCTTACATCACGGCTGTGCAGTTGGTATGGTGACGGCAGTGCATTGGGATTGGCGCTGCCAGAGTGAAGGAAGCCACTAAGACATGACAGATAAGAAGAGCAAGCTCAGAGGCTAGATTGGATCCTGGATGGGAAAAGTGTGACCATAAGGAACAGAACTGGAACAATGTGTTGCATTTGAATGTGAACTGTGTACTAGGACACGTCCTTCTGTCAATCATCAATGTCCTCCTACTGTAGCGCCTCGGTCACGTTAGGAATGTCGTTACCAGCAGATGCAGCATGAAGTCTTCATTTGTGAAGGGACGTGGTGTTTTCAGACTTACTCTATCTCTATGTGAAGTGACAGAGATTAAGGGCTGATAATTTCCCTGAAAGGTAAAGTCAGTTATACTACAGACTTAGCTTTTGTACGGTTTGAAAGAATTTTTAAAGGGAAAAGTTAAGCTGTCGTTATTTTAACCATTTAGCTAGCCCCCAGAGCTCCTGTGTGGATCTGGATCTGGGAGGGCAGGGCTTGGATGCCTTATTGTTCTGTGTGGAAGCCGGAGAAACAGCAGAACTCCGATTAACCGCGAAGTGCAGATAGCCTATGAATACCGCGGAACAGTTCTACCCAAACCAAAAGACATTACCCATGGTATTGCTGTAAAGTGAAGCTAACTGGAGTGCCCGTGTTTTCCCTGACTGAATCTGGCGATTCCATCCCATAGTAGCAGTGTCCTGAATCCCTACGCATACAGCAGAGGTTCCCGTCTGCAGTGAAGGACATACCTGATCAGGTATGAACACAGGGCCCGCCTTTATGTGTAGCTGAGCATGGTCTCTGTCTTTCCTTTGATGGATCACATTTCTGTGTTTTCTCCATTTCTCTGTCGCTGGAGGAACATTTTAAATGAAGTCACCCACACCCTGACACTCCTCGGCAATTTTAAGATCTTCTCCCAACACTGTGGGGTAAAATGGATACTGGAATCTATTTTGACAGCTGTTGAAAAGCGAGGCTGTTTTTACAGGAGGTTAAAGAGGTTATTTGTAACACTCACTATTCAGGAAACCTTTTGAAAAGGTGTGCCCCGGTTCAGGCAAGTGTTGTGTAGACTTGAACTGGCTTTGGCTTTCAGAGTTGCATTACACCTTACATCAAATATAAAGGCTCCAAGGCTCTCGCAGCTAGTAAAGCTTTTGATTAATTTCCACCAGCCACATAGCAATAGTATATTATGATGTTCTCAACAGCCGGGCCTTCTAACATGCAAGTGTGCAGTCTTTAAAAATAACCGGCCTGTTATCAGCTGTCCCACCAATAACCTCCCTCTAAAAAGCGGCCCTTGAGCAATTTCCTTAGGAATGAATATTTATAGCATTTTGTTGTTGAGCTGCTAAGAGAGGGGCTGGTTTAGACATGTAACAGGTGGCTCCAGTCGGCTGGCTTTCGCAGCAATTGGATTCAGATGAAATGCTGCATGGCTTTCCGTCCCGTTGTGATTATGTGTTAGACTGACATCCTCTTTGGCAGCTGTGTTCCAGTGCTGAGTTGTGGGTCCCCGGTGTGACATCCTATGTGTGTGGTGTGGGGAGAGAAAGCTTTTCTGACCAAGTGTGGTAGCTGAGGGGAAAACGCCGGGGTCTTCAGGACATGACAGAGAGGCCGACTCTCCTCCGAGCTATAGATTTAGGGAAACTGTTCTGATGAACTCTTAGGATTGAAATTTTCTTTGATCTCAGGCCTGAAGCCCTGAAAGAGGATACTGTCAAGTTAACTATCTTTAGAGTACTTTATACTTAGTAGGCACCCAAAGTGGGGCGTCTTCCATAGAATCAACTGGATAACCATGTTAGGGCTATTATTTCACTTTGGGCATAAATTAATGACTTGAAATGAAAGATCTTTCCATTACAATCCTGTACCCAATTTCTTGGCAACACAATTACTATGTTTTCTGATTAAAATAAACTTTCTGTTCTAAGTTTACACGAGATAAGATCATAGCATAAAGAACTTGAAGTGTTAAATGGATCAAGTGGGTTTTGGCACGAAAGCTACTTCTTTCTTTTTTTTTCAGATTAAAAAAAAATGGGATTATAATTGCATTTCTCCCTTCCCTTTCCTCTATCCCTTCTCTCTCTCCTTCAAATTCTTGGCCTCTGTCCTTTATTAAGTGTTATTGTGTGCATATATATCCCCATGAGCTTTTCCTGAGAAGTCAGTTTTGCTAACACTGTCTCCTGCACTAAAAAGAAATTGATCAACGTGTGTAAGTCAGATCCTAAGAGAGGATCTAGAACGGCTGTTTTGTTTTTAAAGACCACATTCTTACAGGAAGAATCACATTCTATGGCAGAAAACTGACACAAGAGATAAAACCACAAAATCACATAGCTTTCAGTTTGTTAAACATATTCCTTCTTCTTTCCTGCCATAAACACATGTATTTTATACAAGCCCACAATATTCTAATCATGCGAACATATTGCACAGAATATATGTGTATAATTTAGTGAAAACTATATCTAAGCTGCCCTCTATACTCACAAAAGCGCTAGTATTTTAATGACTGTTGTAAAACCTTTTACAACAACATTTTAAATGACCACGTGACATTCTGTGTTATAGCTGTGCCGTGTTTACTAAGTCAAACCCCAGGCTTGGACACGCGGGCTATTTCTGTTTTGTTTTCTTTTTAAGAATACTATAGTAAAAGTCCTTTAAAGTACAGCTATGACTTCCAGATACAAGTGCCTGTAGGTGTAGTTTCCGGGCTGTGCATTCGAACAGTTCTGGATGTGGGTTGGCCAGCCAGGACATACTCCCGTGAACACTCAGGAGGCCAGGACATCCTCCTGTGAACACTCAGGAGGCCAGGGCATCCTCCTGTGAACACTCAGGGCATCCTCCCGTGAACACTCAGGACATCCTCCCGTGAACACTCAGGACATCCTCCCGTGATTAGGAGGCTCACTCCTTGTCCACTTTCCGACAGTGGCTGCTGTGGAAGCGAGGAAAGCCTGGCTGGAACCAGTGTCTTCACTGCAATTCTTGATGGCCTTTCCCATGGCTTCCGGTCCAGTGACAGTTTGTGTTCATTCTCCTGTTTCCTTTTCCGTTGCAGCATTTTTGTTAACTTATTAGTTCTTTGTCATATATATCTTTACTTTCATCAAGGAGACACACACACATATTGTCTGGAAATTTAAAACTTGTGTGCTGTCTGTTGGTAAGAAATGTATTTTTGGGAGTAAGCAATGCTTCAATTAAAAAGTTGTATTCAGGTGGGCGTAAGGGACACACACCTGTAACCCAAGCACATGAGAAGCTGAGGCGGGAGGATCACCATGAGTTTGAAGCTAGCCTAGAGTACATAGAAAGACTTTGTGTCAGAAGCCAGAGTAAGCCAAACTAACCCAAATAAAATAAACCAAACCAACATAAACTAACCAAACTAAACCAAAGTTTATGTTTTCCCCATGTCCCATGATTGGTGTTCTGATCACAGGACGAGGTAATTGGTTGAATTTTAGATTATTCCTGCCACAAGAGCTTTTGAATCACTGAATTTACAATTTTAGTATGTTAAGAATTATAAAATTTCTGTATTTACATATGTGTTTGAAGACTATATCAAAGAACTCAAATGAGTGGGTTTTTCTTTTTAAAATTTTTGTTTTTGCTGTTGTTTTGTTTCCAAGACAGGGTTTGTCTGTGTAACCACCCTGGCTGTCCTGGAACTCATTTTGTAGACCAGGTTGGCCTCAAACTCACAGAGATCCACCTGACTCTGTCTCCTGAGTGCTAGGATTAAAGGCGTGCACCACCACAGCCCGGCATTCAAGTGAGTGTTTTATCTGAGTTATGATTTTACAGTTTGGTCCATTTAATACCAATTGAAGGCACGTTAGTGATAAGACAAGGGTTAAAATGGACCAATCATTCCAAATATGTGTGATATACGTGATTGATGTACTTAAAAATATTTTCTGTATCTAAATCATGTTATCAATGTAAGTATCAAGACTTCACTAGTATGCAGAATTATTTAATAAGTTGATAATGTCAGCATCAGCCAGTGGTACTCTATGGGAAGGATAAAGATGGCTGGCATTCATTCCTTACACACTCAGTAACGTTTGTTTATCCACGTATTCACTTACGCCTCTTGTCTAGTGCACATTTAGAGCTCTAGCTTCTGTAAGAAAGAACAAACGCTGGGCTAGAAGCCATCCTCCTAGATGTAGGACATAGCCACTTCCATAATTGGAAAGCAAAGCCCATGGCTTTGATTTGTTCTGCATGGTTTGTGAATCATGATATCGACTGGATTTTTCATCTGAGGCAGATACTCCCTCTGATTGGCTGCCTTTGATGCTTACGTGGTTCACCTTTTTGGGTCTCTCTAGTTTGTGCCTTTGTATCTCCTACAGCCACCCCGCAGCCTCTCTAAACCCCCTTTTGGAGCTTGGCCTTATTTACACCAATTTCAATGTGTTGCTCATCCTGAATTACTTGATTTGAAGTGTTCTTTGCCATGTGACCTATGGCATTACTCATTTGTTTATTATCAGAACTTCCGCCCTTGCTAAGAGGGTGCTGGGTTCGTGCGCACTTCTTCCCCCAGCCCGAGATGTAGGTGTGGAGCCAGCTAATGTCCTGAGCGTGTGCACGCTTGTGGCGTGGCTGACACTGTTCGTGGTAAAGGGGCAGGAAATTCTGAAATCCGCTGTCACAGAGGCGCTGGACTGTCAAAGGCAAGGAGACACTGGTTAGTCTAGCTTTCCTCCCTTTTCCGTCTCTTTGTGTCTCTGCATTTTCTCCTCCTCTCTCCCACCAAGCCGGTTTTGCACCTAGTCAGTTGTGCCAAGTCTTTCGAAGAAGTGACATTTTATTATTTTCATGACTTTCCCGTGAGTGACATAAAAACCTACATGTGGGTAACGTGTGAGCCACATGTTTCCCAGCACAGGGGCTAGTGTGGTGTTCAGCGGGTAGCTCTTGCTGGATGTGGCAAAGGCAGCTTCAGGTTCTGAAAAGCCGGCAGATGCCAGCAATGCACAAGCGTCTTCCAGCACAGGTTTCTTCTGCTTTCATAACCACAGGACTCTGAGCCTCAATTTCCTGAGCGCTGCCTCACAGAGGACTCAAGGGTTAGAGTTTATCTCAGGCCTTGTGTGTTTTCTCATTCCTTCTAGGTCCTTATTCAGTGCCCCCTCAAAGGTGGTTGCCAAAGAGGATGCGTCGGAGCTGTCTGGGGCATCACAATGACTGGTTTCTGGCACAAAGTAACGGAGATTTGTAATACCCTGCAATGCGTGAGATTGTCATGCAAAAGAGAAATTTGGCCAGAAAGCCAGTGACGCTGTTTCAGGTGCTCGCAGTAAGGCGGTTTCTAGCGTCCAGGGGTCTGTACAGACTTGTGGTGTTGTCTCTTGGTTTTTACAATGTTAAGGGATAAGTTATTGGCCTATGGTGGGCGGGGCCAAGGATGTGAGCCACTCTGTGAGGCTCAGAGCTGTTGCTTCCCACATCCTGCTCCAGTTTTGAGTGTCTACCAGGTGACTATCGTGAAGCAGGGTGCTATGAGCAACCATCCGTGTGTATGGAGAACCTATTCTGCAAGCAGAAGTAGTTTTTGCACAATTAAAATGAAGACGAGATTGCGTTTTGTCTTGTCTGCGACCTTTCCAGAAGTCACTGCTCACGATACCTTCCCTATTTGTGATGCTGAAGTTGATGCACAGCAATCTCAGGGATGTAGCCTAGGGGCAGGGATCCGGCCACAACATGAGGTCTCTTCTCGGTCCTGCCTGAATATGTGCTTTTGTAATGCACGTTATAGTCTTATGAATGATTTCCCTTTTCTTTCCCCAACTCAGTGTGGTCACAACAATGATTGGTTAAAATCATACACTGTTTGGCGTATACAATCTCTGATTTTCATCTCATTGTGGCCAAGGGGCATGGTCACATGGGTGACTGAAGCGTCCCTCTCACCTGATCGTGTGTCAGGGGCCACTGTCCTTTTTGAATCCGGCCTTACCACTGTGGCTTTCTCCCTGTGTCCCATTTTCTTCCCTCTCCATGTGTACCTTAAACTCAAGCTGCCGTCCCTCCATCTTCCTCTCTGAGGGCCGCCCACCATCAGAGCCAATTCCCCTGACAGCCTGGTGACATTCTCTCCAAGTCTGCAGCACTGAGGTTTTCTTTCTCTTCAGAGACACCCAGCATCTGTAGGAGCTCCTCCTCCTGCACCCATCTAGAGCCTGGCAGCTTTTGATACCTTCCTCCAGTGAAGCCTTCTTCTCAGTTAGCTTGTCAACTGCTCTCAGCCTGCCAGTTCCAACTGCCAGTCATTTCTTAAAAATTTATTTACTTAATTTTTGAAGACAGTGTTTCTCTGTGTAGCTTTGGAGCCTATCCAGGAACAAACGCTGTAGACCAGGCTGGCCTCGAACTCACAGAGATCTACCTGCCTCTGCCTCCCAACTGCTGGGATAAAAGGGGTGCGCCACCACCAGCCAGTCTTCCCGCCTCTTTTAGTGTCTACAAACTCTAGAGAGAACCAGTTCATGGCCATGGTTGGGGTGCTACGGTCTTGCCCCCAGTACATGTCTTTTCCCACCTTCCATTCTGCGAGTTGTTCAACTGAACACTTGCCCTGCTAAGATTGTTTTTAAGAGTATCAAAGTAGGAAAAGAAAGCTGTTCTTACTGCCCGCCCTCCCAGGGGCACTCACGTCTAACACACAATGGCATGTACCTATCACTGTCTAACACGCAATGGCATGTACCTATCACTGTCTAACACGCAATGGCATGTACCTCTTACGTCTAACATGCAATGGCATGTACCTCTCACTGTCTAACATGCAATGGCATGTACCTCTCACTGTCTAAATGCAATGGCACGTACCTCTTACATCTAACACGCAATGGCATGTACCTCTCACTGTCTAACACGCAGTGGCATGTACCTCTTACGTCTAACACGCAGTGGCATGTACTTATCACTGTCTAGCACGCAGTGGCATGTACCTCTTACGTCTAACACGCAATGGCATGTACCTATCACTGTCTGCTCTATGTTCACATCTGGGAAAAATGGAAACTTCATATTTTGTTTTTTGTTTGCGTTTTGCTATTTTTTTCTTCTTACACATTTCGCTTAATGCTCTATTGTGACCATCTTTCTAGATCCCTGGTGTTAGGAAAATAAATATATAAAACATGCAAAGGTCCGGTGCTGTCGTGGCCCCCTAAGTACCAGCACTGAACTTCAACACAACCAGCATAAGGGGTGTGCAGCTCACGCAGTGCTTAGATGGTCCCGGCTTCCTCAGCTGTGCATCTGTTACTGAGGATTTAGATGGTTTCTAGTTTTCTCTAATTATAAATGTTTATGCTTCCGTCCTCCTGGTCATAGTTATTATGCTTGTTTCTTAGAAACCTAATTAATTTCTGTATAATTGACTAATTCTTGATTATCATTAATTTCATATTTTTGTAGATTTTTTTTGCTATACTCTATGACTGTTTTGTTATCATTTTTCTTTTCTCTATTGATCAAGAATTTCTTGTATAAGTTAGAATGAGTCTCAAATGGGTTGTAATAACAAAGTTTGCTTTTTAATTTTTTTAAAATTTTGTGTGCTTTGGAATTTTGCTTGAATGTATATCTGTGTGAATTACTTGGACCCTGGAGTTATAGACAGATGTGAGCTGCCATGTGGGTGCTGGAAATTAAACCCGGGTTCTCTAGAAGAGCAATCAGTGATCTTAACCACTCTCCAGCCCCTTGTCTATGCTTTTTGAAGAGAGAAAATTAACACTGAAGACGGGCGATGCAGGAAGGTGGCTTTTAGCACCTTCCCATGGCTGATGGGAGCATGGGAAGCAGTCTGAAGAGAAAGGACAGGTAACAGACTGAAACCTTTGTCCCGCGAAAGTTACAAATATCTAATCCTGGTTGAAAACTGGTTTTCCTTTAAAGGCTGGGAGAGTGTCATCTAAGCTGAAGGCGCTGGAAAGCAGTATGCACCAGTGTTCTCCTGGGATGGGTTCACATCCCTATTTTACCAAGGATGCTTAAGATGTAGAACGCCTGGCATCTAAGTGGAGAAGCCCTGTGTGCAGCTTCTCTTTGGAGGGGTTCCTTCCCAGACTGGAGAGCTGGTGTGCTTTGATCTGGTCTGGTGTGAGTCACAGGAGGATGATCCTCAGGGTGGAAGCCGACCTGGTGAGTTCACCAGTCCCCGTGGGGATGCGGGAAGGATGCCCACTGTACCAGTTCTGGTGGGATATCTGAGGATTACCTACCCCTAGGAAGATGACTCATGTGCCCACCCACTCGCAGAAAATGTCTGTTTCCTCTCTGATGCAAATAGCATAAGACTGCTATTGGGGAAAAAAAGCAGATTTCCAGGAATGTATGATAGACGTGGACCACAGAAAATGGGTCTTCCTAAGTGAAGAGTTCCCTACCAAGGGAGCCCTGTTCCCAGTTCCAGGTAAATGCATCTTGAGTGTCAGAATCTCGATAGCGGCATATAATCTGTCTAAGGCAAGAAACAGAAAGGCTACTTTTTAACAGCAGTAAGTGCTTGAACTTCTGAAGTGTAAGAGAGCAGATGGTCCTCTTTATTAACACTAACAACAGGACAGGACTCCTCAGGTGTGGAGAACTGTGATGGAGGAAAAGCAGAAAGGGCTCAAAACCCAGGCTTTTGTTGCTATCCAGAGGGACCCTGTACTGGTGACTGAGATTCAGTGTGTGCTTGGACTTTTGCTTTAAGAATGTATTTTTTTTTAAATTATTTCGAAAATACTTTTGTTTTTAAAAAGAACTCTATTGGATGAGGCAAATGACAACTTTGGGTGGGCAGGTGACATGGAAGTGGTGGGAAATGGTCCTATGGGGAATGTATTGAGATAGGGCTCTAGGCCGAGATGGCTGGCTCAAGAAGAAGTGTAAGGTATTAAACTAGTCTTGTTGTACCAACACTGCAGTAACTCTGAGCTCACCATTTGCATTGGAATTTAAGTAACAGGGGTATGCACGGTGGACATAAGACTCATTTATTTCTTTAATACAATGGGTAACACCATCCCCCGACCTCAACTGGTAAGCAGAACTGTAAAGACAAGAGGACTCCAGTCTCGAGAAACTCAGTTAAGATGAGACGATGCTCATTAGAAGTGACCTCTGGGCTGGGTTTTGAAAGTGACAGGGATCTCGTCACATAGGAGAGAGTCTTGTCATACTTCAGATAGACGGGGAAGTGTGAGCAAAATCAAGTCATACAACTTTAGAGTTCTGTGACTGAGCATAGCTTATGGCGCAGAATAATTATTTATCAACCACGGAAGGACAGAAGTTGGGTTTCCGATGCAGAGATGTAGCTGTTGGGGCTGGAGAGATGGCTCAGCAGTTAAGAACACTTGTTGCTGATGTAGAGGACCCGCAGTTTGGTTTCCAGCATCCACATGGTGGCTCATAATTCCCTGTAACTCCAGTTCCAGGGACTCCAATGACTCTACTAAAGTTGGTAATATTGTCACCTCCTTAATTACATGCAAAGAACCAAGGGATGTCATAAGAGGATCTGAGGGTCTCTTTCTCTCTTTCTGGTTTTTGAGATAGGGTTTCTCTGTGTAGCTCTGGCCATCCTGGAACTCTGAGATTCTCCTGTCTCTGCCTCTGGTGCTGGGATTACAGGTATGAGCCACCACCGCCTAGCTACATGTCTCTCAAAGTAGATTTTTAATGAATGATATTTGGTTATTTAAGTACTTCGATTAAGATGAGTGTTTAAAGTGTTTAGTGAAGTTAACTTGAAAAAAGAGCACAGCCTAGCATTTCCTGAGTGGCTTAGCTCACTCAAAACTATGCTGACTTTAGGGTGGTTCATGTTGAAATCTGACTCTTAAGCCTTCCTTGAAAAGTAGATTTGCTGTGGTTGTTCCAGGTGGGACAGTTTGCTGGGCTTTAGAAGGAGTGGGGCCCTTGCAGAGCTGGGCTCACCTCTCTTCACCTTCATCCCACTACTCCCCTTTGGAGTTTTGGATTCACTTTGCCTCTATCTTTCAAGTTTGTGGTCCCTGGCCTCAGTAGAGCAGTAGTTCAGGGAAGGAGGGAGAAATCTGTGCTCAGTCTGGATCCAGAGTCCTGGCCTAGCACAGTTATGTTGTATCGTCCACTAAGGCTCGTCCTGTGTTGCCATAACCGCTTTAGTCTTTGTCCTCTGCAAATGCTTTATGTACACACACAAGGAAGTAACAATGTTTGTACCCTGCTTTCCAACTTGCTGTATATGAATTAAAAAGCAAGCATGAACATTTTTGTAAGTATGAGATGGTCAATCTTGTGGAGATCTCAAAAATATTAGAGATTATGGCAGAGAAGTTGGTCTTGCTTTTTTTATCATTCTAAAGTAGTTTTACATACATTTAAATACTTTACACTTTATTTATTATTATTACTAGCAATGTGAGTGAGTGTGTGTGTATGTGTGTGTGTATGTGTGAGAGTGTGTGTGAGTGAGTGTGTGTGTATGTGTGTGTGTATGTGTGAGAGTGTGTGTGAGTGAGTGTATGTGTGAGAGTGTGTGTATCTGTGTATGAGAGTGACTGAGTGTGTATGTGTGTGTGTCAGTGTGTGTGAGTGACTGAATGTGTGTGTGTGTATGCCTGTATATCCCTGTGACGGCCAGAAGACAATTCTGTGCACTCCATTCTCGTCCACCTTTCTTCAGGTGCAGGACATTGAACCCAGGCCATCAGGCCCGGGTGACAAGGGCTCTTGCTTCACGAATCATCCTGGCAGCCCTTTATACACATATTTTGAAACAGTCATCTGACTTTTTAGGAAAAAGAAAACAGATTTGCTGTGTCTAAAGTTATTCTTCCTCTTTTTCACTGCCCTTCAAAAATATTTGTTTTCCTGATTTTGAAGGACACAGGCTCATGGCAAAAGCAAAGCAAAACGGCGAAATGAAGCAAAACAAGCCGGACCTTGAGATAAGGTGGGCCATCTGTGGTTGTGAGCGCAGCCAGCACCACCGGGAAGCAGACAGCACCATTGGGAACTTCCTATGCTTGTGTGGAATTGCCTTTATGGCGTCCAGCACAAATTCAAAAAATAAAAAATGGGGGGAGTACATATTTAAATTTTTAATAGACATTTCAAATAATATTTTTACTTCTAAGACATTTAGATCCTTTGTCAAATTGCCGTTCATGTACGCAGTGATGGTACAGTTTGAAGAAGTGCTACTCATACCATATGTAACACCCCAGCTGTGGTTGCTGTCACGGACGCTACAGCTTGACGTGCCTGCAATCCTCCCTTACAAATAATCTCAGTGCCCGGCGTGGTGGCACACGCCCTTAATCCCAGCACTCGGGGCGGGGGGGCAGGGGCAGAGTTCACAGGCAGCCTTGTCTACAGAGTGAGTTACAGGATGACCAGAGAAACCCTGTCTTGAAAATAGCAACAAAAACAAACCAAAATCATCATCTTCATCATCATCATCATCACCATCATTGCCATCTCAGTACCTTAAATTTCTGGGTTTTGGTTTTTTTTTCTTATACATGTAATAGCTGAGGCCTACTACTTATTTCCCTACATTTTTTTTTAATTTGCACTGTAAAATCAAAGAAAAAAATATTGTAGCGGGCTGGGTATGTAACTCAGTCTAGTGCTTGCTGGCATGCGTTGAAGCCCTGGGTTCAAGCTCTTCACTATACACATGTTGGCGCTTACTTGTGTTCTCAGTTCTCAGGAGGCAGAAGCAGAAGGGTCAAGAATCCAGGGCAGCTCCGGGCTAAGTAGTGAGTTCGCAGGCCCGAGGGCAGAGAGACCTGGTCTCAAAAGCGCGATGCTGCTTGCGTTCTGTTAAAGGAACTGTTTCTCATGTCTGGGGTGAGGACTTGAAGCCGGGAGGACCCGAGCTCCAGTTTGGACACCGTGGTTTCTCTGGCTGCGCGCTGGGAAGGACCACTTTGCCCTTTAGTTAGTGGGGAAAATACTGCAATTGACTCTAAGATCATTGTGAAGAGTTGGATGAGGTAACAACACAGAGGAAAATGTAAAACCCGTTAAAGCTGCAGAGTCCCAGGCAAGTGTGCCGAGGGCGGCAAGGGTGAGAGCGTGGGAGCCTCGGGGTTCCCGGGTCTGCCTAGGGGTTCCCCGGTGCATATAGGGATTCCCTGGTGCGCTCTCCTTTCCTGCTCTCTCTTCACATTTCTGGGCAGTTCCTTGTGCAGTCAGTAACTCCATCCCCGTGCCTCTCTCCTCCTGAGGTAAAACCTTGGGGAGACTATGAACGTACAGTCCCGGATCTGGGGAGAGGAGGCATATGTTACTGTCCAGTTCCTCTGGCTTTTAATTCTCCTCCTGACCTTGTCCCACATCGTTTCCAGCTGCCAGACTGGAGGAAGGAACTACAGCTGATGAGAATCCAGGGAGCAAGGCCGCGTCCAGGTTTTTTTTTTCCTTTTTCTTTTTTTTAAATTTACAACAAAACCTTCATTTTCTGGTTTGGGGAAAGTTAGCCACTCGATTTCTGCAGAGCAAAGGGAAATAAGGTCGCTCCCTCTGAGTACATCTCATTGTAAACCCATGCAACCTGGTGACACAGTCTCTTAGGAAATATTTCAGCTTTGGACTGGGGATAGAGCTCAGTTTGGGAGTGCTTGCCTGGCGTGCACAGAGTCCTGAGTTTGAGCCTCAGCATCACATAAGCCAGGTGAGTGGTACCGGCCAGTCATCTCTGTCGACCAGTGGGGCAGGGGCACCAGGGTCTCAGTGTCATTCTTAACTATATAGGGAGTTCAAATTCAAGGCCAGCCAAGACTGTGAGACTGTCTCAAGAAAAGAAGACGTAGAAGAGAAAGAGAAGAGGAGAGGAAAGAGAGAGAGGGCAGGAGAGGACATTCCTGGTACACACATGCAATTAGGCCCTTGGTAGGTTTTTTTCTAAGAGTCTGTTACTAATGTCATTGATTATTTTTCTTTCCTTTTATTTTTTTTTTGCTTGTTTGCTAAGTTCAGCTAATACACTTACTGACCCAGCTTCTGGGCATTCTGTCCGAGGTTCACCACAGACTCTCAGTCCCCCCCAGAATCTATTCTACTAGCAATGTACTGCAGTATCTCCGAGACCAAGCTGGCCACCAGATCACCTTTGCCCTCAATTTTCTAGACTAAAATGGTTTTCCTCTGGTGTCGAAAACATTGCATTGGTATCTCACACATAACGGTTTGGAATAACCGGCATGTTAATAAAAGCAATAAAAAGTAGTCTGTGCCTTGCCTGTGACAGCCGAGGGCAGGCGTCCCTTTCTGTGCTTTCTGCGCCTTCCCAAGCACAGTGACCGGCAGCTGAGCCAGGCTGTGCTTGGCACTCATCAGCAGTGTCCATTGTTCAGGGTCTCTCGCTCGAGGAGGAAAATCTACAGGACAGGTGAGGCCACAGCTGCTCTGACTTCTCCATGAGCGATGGGCCCGCCCTGTTAGCATCAGAGAAAGGACCACATAAGACACGCTAACTGGCTGGGGAGCTGTGGAAACATAAAACCTTCCAGAGTGCGTTTCAGATTCTGAACTTGGCTCCTCCCAGGAGCTGAAGGGGCAAATTGAGTCCTCAGCTCTGCTGGACTTGTCCTTTCTGGCTCTTAGCGTTTGGTGGGGAGACCGTTCAGGAGTTGTTCCTCTTTGATGTAAGGAGTGAGAGATGATGGTGTCCACTGATGAGTCCACGCGCTTCCTGATGAAATCAAGATCCCATTTGCCGTTGCATTTCCTTTCCAGCTTGGGTTTCCTAAAGGCTCAGCCAGAATTAGCCTTCGTTATAATAGCGCTCTTGTCTGTTTCCTGGTGGTTATCCCTTCCTTCTTCCATGTGGATTAGCTCGTCTTTTCTTTATTTCAGCTATCCTGTGCATGTGTTTATTTTAAGACATCTTAAATCCGTTATGGAAGTAGGTAGAGGCCAGAGTCTAAATAAAATGACCCCACCGGTATTATTATCCTGGTCACATGGATTTGACTTTGGCATTTGTCTCCTGCTTCCCTCTGAACGTCTTTGTCCTTTTGATGCATTCATGCTTGGCTGCAGAGGAAATTGAACCTGTGAGCAACACAGGGGGAAGGTGGCATCACGGAACACTGGCAGCACCGTAAAACAATCTGCTTTCAATGCTTATTGCGCAAATGTTTTCAGTTCTATACAAACCCATGGGTTACCCCTGCACCCTTCCGGGTGCATTGTAAGAACTAGAGTAGTCAGTGGACTATACTGAGTTTGAAAGAGTGACCTGCCTCGCCAAGCGCTCCCCTAGAACTTTCAGTGTTGGGTGTTAGGCATTGCCCGTGACATTCGCGTCTGGGTAAAATGGTGGGCTGGGTTCCGGGTAGAAATCAAGTATATCAACTTGGAGTGAAGATCCTAACTTCCCTCTCATGCCCATCCCCGCCATTCTTAGGTCGTTATTGGTAAGAAGAGCTATAGGAACGGGGCTGTCAAACTTCATACATCTGGCTAGCGTACCTTAAAGACATTGGAATGAGATGAGAGCCCCAGGCCACTGGAGAAAGAAGAAAACTCCATAAATAGCCAGTAATCATAGTGGAGAGAAAAATAATACAAAAACTTGGACCAGGCAAAGAAGATGGAAACCGCGTATCCATGGAGCAAACACACGTAGCAATTCCTGTCCCTCTAAGGCGGTATGGCCTCCTGGCTGCAGGCTTTTGACCAGGTTTGCAGTACCAGATGGGAATTCCCCCTGTAGAGCAGGCCCAAATCCCATGGGAAATCAGCTGATATGCTGCTCATTTTAAATCTAGAATAATGTGTTTGTGGCTAGAGGACCCCTGAAAAAGAAGACCAAGTAACAGAAGCGACCTAGAACAGTCCAGCAGGGCCTTTCGGGAGTGAGTGTGCCTTCTTTGGTGTCTTCTAGTCTTGTGGGATGGGACAGAAACCAGTGGACACTAGTGGAAGGGAAGGAGCCTCCTGAGGCCCCCGGGGGACTCCCACAGACAGACTCCTCCCCAGCCTCTGGAGCACAAGAACTAGGAAGCTTCTGAGACACAAATCCTTCTTATTTTCTCTTGGGCTATTTATCACGTCTGTCAGACTAAATGTCTGGATCCTGGAAGGTCGGACTGGGACCAGCAGTGTAGATATAGCTGGGGTCTTGTAATTACAGCTGATTTGTTTGCCCATTGGAGTTTGATGATCTCTAGTGTGGGTCTCCGCTGCCTGACTCAGATGCCCACCCCCTGTAGTCATCCTGGGTTAAGGGGCTGGCCAGCGCCATTAACCAGCATGACCACAGCTGGGGCTGGAGGAGAGGAAGAGGCCATTACAGGCACAGTTTACATAGTACCTGAGACTGCTGGATTTTCCTTTAATATATGGTGGGCCTCCCCCACCAAGACAAAGCTGATCTATTTAGTAGTAAGCAAAACTAGCTGTATCATCACTACTCTTTTGAAATATTTCTTTACATTTAAATCTTACTTTCATTAGCTCAAATATAATTAAACTTGAAAGCTGGATAGAATATGTATAGTGCCCCAGGCATGTTTATGAGTATAGATTTTTAACTCTGACCTAAATGAGCTTGCTGGTGATTTAGTAACAGCTCCCTTGTGCTGAGAGCTGGCGAAAGCTGGCCAGTGTTGGCGTTCGACCCCTCAGGATGCCTCGCTGAATCTGGAAGCCAGTTTGTACAGCTTTGACGTCCATTATGCCCTCTAGCCCTGACACTGAGTTTTAAAACTGTTTGAACAGGCGTTTGGCTCATAGCCATGGAACAATGGAGCAAAGTGATCCCTGTTGTCAGTACAGCCCTCGGAGTGAGTAGTGGGACCATTCGGGACTGGTGTATGTGGAGAGTCCACTCCTGGGACACTTCGGGTTCTTCCGTATTTTACATAGCCAGCATTTTGAAGGCTTGAGGAAAGAGAAGACCCCTCTGCTTCCATTGTTTTGTTCTGACGCTTTCTTCCTGCCACCACCTTTGTGATTCGCCCTGTGCACCTCACAAGGTGCTGGTCCAGCAAGGAGGCAAGCTTTCCACAATGCCTTTAAACCAGGCCATTTAAACACGTGATAACGTTCTCTCCAGATTTACTATTGAAATATAAATTACGTCTGTGTCTTTACTGCAAAGCTTGAGGTGATTGGAAAGCAGCTCCTGAGTCAAGAAGGAAAGAATCTGGCATGGCGTCAGGAGGAGGGGCTTAGGGTCACTGCTCTGACACACAAAATGACATACATCTGTTGTTTAAAACGAGAGCTCCCAGCTCTAAACAAGTTCATGTGCTATGCAAGATAGAGCTTTATTCGTGGATCATCACTAGAAGGCATTAGATTGATCTAACTTACAAACTCTTGTAGATATTTCTAACTCTAAATTGAAGAGAGAAAGGACTCTAAGCCCTAAATTTATGTTCTACATGACATGTACATTTTAATTTAAGTACATTTTCTGCTGGACTTGTAATCTTTATAAAATGATAAGACATATCACACACAAGAATATGCGACACTGTCTGCTATGAATGC
The DNA here is from genome assembly GCF_037038515.1 of Microtus pennsylvanicus. Classification (NCBI taxonomy): domain Eukaryota; kingdom Metazoa; phylum Chordata; class Mammalia; order Rodentia; family Cricetidae; genus Microtus; species Microtus pennsylvanicus. Next base: position 9,930,596 of record NC_134593.1, on the reverse strand, counting down.
CAGCAAGATGGTGCAGCCCAAGAAGGCAACGATGGTAGTTAGTGTCTGACGTGTCTGTCTTTGTAGATGCTCATTATGGGCTCAGATAACTTGTTGGTGTGTGCCCTGCCATGTTTTAATTGTGGACACCAAGTGGCAGTGGCTGAATCACCTTCAGGCCCAAATTCTCAGACTTCTTTTTTTTTTCCTCATCCAAACTTTAGAACAGTTTGATTTTACCCCTTCTGGTGTTGATCTTCAATACATCCAAATATTCTGCTCACAAAACTGGGCGTCTTCATGAGCTGAATTTTCTCATTTCCCTCACAACAACGATGGATCCTTGCGCACAAGATGTAGACCATGAATGAAGCTTCTGCTGTAGAGACGAGGTGGAAAACCAGCCCAGCCCCGGAGAAACCGAAGAGCCGGAGACCAAAGCCAGGGCGACTCTGTAGGCAGTGGGGGCGTGGCTGGCAGTCTGTGCAGCGCTGAAGCTTTGCTCTTTTATTTCTGATGTGGGTTCTTCATTACCATCTAACATTCCAAAAGCCTAGAGTAGGTGCCTTCTGAGTTTTGAAAGCAGCAAAGTGAGGGATGTTCAGTAGCTATTAAATGGTGGTGTTTTTCAAAGAGGCAGGGAAAGCTGGCTGTACTAGTACGGGACTTTAATCCAGCACTCAGGAGGTAAATAGATCTCTCTGAGTTCAAGGCCAGCTGGTCTACATTAGTGAGTTCCAGGATAGCCAGGGCTATGCACACAGACCCTGTCTCAAAACAAAGCAAAACAAAACAGCAAAAGCAAAGAAAAAGAAAGGGGCAGGGGAGCTCATGGTGATCCCAAACACTGACAGGAGTGCTCCACCGAAGGCTCACCCTGATGGGGCCTGGCTTTACAGCCAACACTGTTTGCTTTTGACTATTGTGATTAGTGTCACAGATACTTGAGAGTTGTACTGTATTTTATTTAAATAATGGTATTGGTGTATATATAACTTTCAAAAACTCTTACAAATGATCATTTTCACTACAGACGTGTGTGTGTGTGTGTGTGTGTGTGTGTGTGTGTGTGTGTGTGTGTGTGCAGGTCATGTGTCATTCCCCCCCCCGTGTTCCCCCTCTCTGTATGTGAAAGTATGGGTATGCATGTCTTGAGGCACATATGTGAAAGATAGGACAACTTTCGGGTGTCACTTCTCTTCTTACGCCTTACTCTGAGGCAGGGTCTCTTCTGTTGCTTCTGCTTCTGCTTTGCTGCAGACTCCAGGTGAGCTAGTCTTCAAGCTTCCAGGTGATTCTCCTGTCTCGTCTCCCCCCTCACTGAAGGAGGGATAGGGTTACAGATATGGATACTGAATCTGGCTTTTTCGGTGATTTCCAAGGATTGAATGCAGGTTGTCAAAGCTGTAGGAGAAAGGTACCTTCTGAGCCTGCTCTGTTCCTACACTAAAGACTTTCTAAGGAGCCCAAATGCTTATAGCATCGCTGTTGGGTATTTATGAGCAGGTGCCCTCATTCCTCTGATTGCTTTGGTAGAGACAGAATACAATTTAAAATCAAATAACAACGAATCTATTTTGACAGGTGAGCATTAGGTGGCCTTCTTCACCTGCCCATCTTCTAAGACCCAGGAAGATGAAGAAGTTATTTATTTTTTTAAAGGCATTAAGGAGCAGCCCTGCCTTTTAGGAGCATAAACTTGCCCTTTCTCCTCTAAGGAATAGGATAGACAGCGGTGTCTCAATGCTGGTGATGCGGTGGTGGAGGTGGAGGGGGCGTCCATCCATCACTGTGTCCATGTGCATTCCTGCAGTGGTGCTTCTACCCTGGTACCACCCTCATGGGCAAGAGTTCCAGGCTGCAGGGTGCGTGCCTTGCCAATGGTGGCACAAGTTTGTGCAGCCTTGATGTTTACAAGCTGTTTGGGCATGTTGCTGGGTGCTCTGGGTCTGTGGCATGTGCCTGCTCCCACCATGTGCCTTTGTGGGAGGCAGTCAGAGCTGGGAAGGGAGTTTGCCCTGCATTGTCAGGCTGTGGGGGTGAGGCTGCCGGGCACTTCCCCGGGGCAGGTGCTGTACCCTTGCAAAGATGAAGGGCACAGGCCGGTTGCTTTCCCTGATGGAGAACCAGCACCAGGCTTGTGGCATGGCATTCTTCCTTTAGCACCTTTTCGCTTTTCTAGGAAATTTTCATTTTCAAAAAATCCAGAGATTTAATGGCTTGGGAAAATTTGAAGTTGGCATGCTATATGGTACTTAGTCCTTAAAAGGGTTTTCCTGCCCCTCCCGTTAGCGTGTGGCTGGAGAGAACCATGGGTTGGTTTTTCTCTTCATGGAGAAATACTGCGGAAGAAGCTGTTCGGACTTCATCACACCATCACCCGTTTCTAGCCTTTCCGCAAGGAAAAGAGAAGCCTCAAGCTTGCTTCAGAGGTAGAGGCGGGTTTAGGAGAGCAGGGAGTAGCTGGCCAGAGGGGAGCCCACAAGGCCCAGGGGAGTTTCTTATCCTGGTGTGAAAGGATTAGTACCCCGTAACACTGCCTTGACAGAGTGCACACAAAGAGGTACATCTGAATTGAATTCAGGGTCAGCGGGATGGAGACTGGTGCCAGGGCCGGCAAGAGGGGACAAAGCCGAGGTCAGAGCGTGATGCAGAGTGCAGACAACATCACCCAATGTTGGGGTTTAAATTAGGCTCAGATGCTTGAATGCTTAGTTCTATGTTGATGAACTGATTGGAAAGATTGGGAGGTGTGGCCTTGTTGGGGGTGATGTGTCACCGGGTGTGACATTTAAGGTTTCAAAAGCCCGTTCCAGGCCCGGCCTTTCTCTCTGTCTCTGTCTCTGTCTCTGTCTCTGTCTCTCTCTGCTGCTTCCCTTGTGGGTCAGAATGTAAAGCTCTCAGCTATTGGTCCAGCACCATTCCCATTTGTGTCTGTCTGGGATGATCATGGACTAACTCTCCAAAACCGTAAGCAAGCCCACAGTCAGATGGTTTATTTTATAAGAGCTGCTTTGGTCATGGTGTCTACAGCTACAGAGCAGTGACTAGGACCCCAGCTAGACGCTCCTGATGAGCAGCTGAAACGAGACAGAGGGGGCCATCTGAAGACATCCCTTATATGTGCCACAGTGGGCAGACCCATCCTCATGTGAGAAGAGCCCTTGTTAAGGCGGTGAAGAGAGAGTTGGGTGACGTCTGTGACCGAGAGAATTAAGGTATGTGAGAGGGTGAGAAGAGGCGGAGAAGTTAGTCGCAGAATGCTGTCCTAGAAGCCAGCCATCGGGAAAGGATCCTCACTGGTTACATCTGGAAGACAGGCGCGAAGAGAGAAAAGCAGCCTGAGTTAAGGTTTGAAGGTCCCAGGCCTTACCACATGCTGTGTGATCTCAGCCAGCAGAATGGACTTCATGAAGCCCGTTGCTCAGCTGTAGCTTGGGACATATGATTCCTGGCAGGCATGGCCCAGCTGCAGCGTGGACCTGACAAAGTGCACCGGGAAGCACTCAGACCATAGATACCCAGGACAAAACTTAATTCTGCCTTAATTCACATCCTCACCTGCCGCAATAAATGCTCATTTGCTCTATATGCCTCCAGATTTTTAAGACACATTCAACTAGGCATTATCAGGAAAGGGGAACTAATAATAGAAAATAGTTGGCTTCTGTAGTTTCCCAGGAAACATGGAAACATGCTAAGAGCTCCTGAATGTGCCGGCCAGCACCTAGTAGGTGCTGCCATTGCACCAGAATGTCCAGCACTTAGTAGCTGCTGCTATCACATGGGAATGTCATGCTGACTTTCTCCTACAATGGACTAGCTAGGGACAGGCACCTAAGCTGAGCGATTCACCTTCATTTTCAGTGCGAGATGAAGGCTGTGGCTTTCTTAGGTGAAAACAAAGCATAAAGTACAGGTGGGGGGACAAGGAGGGAGGTGAGAGGGGTCTTATTGTGAGTTCCCTAGCCTCACCCTGCACCGGTGTGAAGTGACAAAACCTAGGCAGTCACCACCCAAGAAAGTCCTGAATCTACCGCTTTGGGAGAATGCCAAATCCCTTGTTAAAAAGTATCTTCCATGACTCAGAATGCCTTGGTAAAAGAATTAAAGATGGAAAAATACTTGCTTTATCCTTGGTACCTGTGGTTGGTAAAACAGTGACTTCTCACCCGTTGTCTGTGTACTGCTCTTCAGAGCTGGGGGATGTTGGCGGAAAGGAGGAGTAAGTCTACAGAGAGAGTAAACATTCTTGGGCAATTTTAAAATAGGGTGATCATCCTGGATCATTGGAGTAGACTTTATATCCTCCCAATGTCCTCATAAGGGGGTGAGGGAGGTGGAAGAAGAATTGGTGTCAGGGAGGTACTATGTAAGAAAGATTCAGCCACCTTTACTGGCTCTGAGGATGAAGGATGAGGCCACAAGCCAAGGAATGTGAGTAGCTTGTAGGATCTGGGAAAGGCAAGGAAATGAATTCTCCCTCAGAGCTTCCGGAAGGAGCCAGCTCGGCTGACACTTTGATTCCAGTCCAGTGGTGCTAAAATCCAGACCTCGGACATTCAGCACTGCAGGATGACATTCAGCACAGCAAGGTGACAACTGTGGGGTTTGAAGGCCCTGAAACTGTGTCATTCATGTTGGGTGTGGGCGGGGAATATATACAATTGCAGCATGATCACAGAGGGAGGGAGTCTGTGTCCCCTTTGATCACTAGCAAGGACCTGTCCGCACCCAGGTACTTTCAAGTAGGGCTAATTTATGGCATCTGGAGAGTAAGATGTGGTGCCCAGGACATGAACATAGAAGAAACAGCTGTGCAATTGGCCAGTGTATTATCACAGGCTCTTCTGGGTCACACCACACTTCCTTCTCTGTCCCATGTTTATCATGAGCAGACCCTTCTTGACTGTTAAGAAATTCATCTGCAGTTAGCCAGACTGATAACAAAAGTTGGCAGAATCATTTAGAATATCTTGAAGAGGTTGAACTTATTTGCAGGATTGAAGCCTTGAACTCACTATGTAGCCAGGCTGGCCTTGTACTGGTGACTTTGTGTCTCAGCTTGGTGAATGCTGAGATTACAGAGCCCTGCCTCCAGCCCCTAGCCAGGCTTGATTTCAATCCTTTGACTCTTGGGTGCTACAGATGTGAATGGGAACATCTCAGGTGGGTCGGTGATATGTGCCGTAGTTTCAATCCCCAGCCAGCTGCTGGGTTTCTCTATCTTTTCATCTCTCTGCAGCCTGGTGTGCTTCTCGCTACAAGATGACACCTCTCTTCCAGAACTAGGTCACTTTCATTCTGTTTCTTAAAAGTTTCCAAAACAAGTAAGGGTGTTTTGTTGCATTTTCTTTTCCAAATAAACCTAAGGGCCGTCTCTCCAATGGAAAGGAAACGGAAGTCAGCACGACGGCTTGAGGTGGTGAGAGGCACTACTGCCGGAATGAGTGCTGAGCCTGAGCCCCTGAGGGAAGGCGCTCTGCTCTGAGCTCACACACTGCCCTTTATACCGCGGAGGCCTTAGGCCTTGCCGAGGATCCCAGCCAGCCCGACCTGGCTCCACCGTGGCCGACAGCCACACTCTTCTGTCCGCTCCTGTTCCGAGAAGTACTTATTTGGAGCAGGGTCCTTTGAGCCTTGTTTCTGTGCTTATATAGCTAGATTGTTCTCACGGTCCAATGCTCTTGGTGATTTGCGCTAAGTCACCGTTGATAAAGTCTCTCACCGTAAAAGCCCATTCTGATTTTCTCCGTCCCCAGATGGTTCCCTCACACTTGAAGCCGCAGATAGCCAATGGTTACACAGCTTGTATCTGGCATGGCTTTGAAATGGTTTTGCTCTGGGCCTTCTTTGGGGTTAAGTGTCGAAAAGAAAAAGCTAAATAGCACTCGTGCTTGGGTGGAGAAAGCAAGTTTGGCTTCTCTCTCTGTCTCTCTCTGTGTCTCTCCACTAAATCTGTGGAACTGGAGTAAAACAAAAAGCTGTTAAGAGCTACGATAGCTTACCTCTTTCTAATGCCTTACCTAGGAACATGCTCCAAGCCCGGCATGAAGCTAATTAGAGTTTACAGCATATTTAATTTCTACATTAGAAACCACGCTAATCATAGTTGCTCAAGGCTATATACTGCAGAACAATGCACAGAAATGTGCTTTGTAAAAGGAAGCATTGAACTGTGGCTGGACATAGAAATCCTAAAGAAAAAACCCGTAAAACACTCAAAATTGGATTAATAAAGATACGTGTTAATAAAGTTATTAAAGCGTCCCCTATTTATTCATCAGCCCTATCAGAACAATGCTGTTCAGACACCCCTGCTGCCCCCACAGGGGCCTTTGATGCTCCACGCAGCCCTTATTCAGGTGAGCAAGCCTCACCTGGGACACAGTGGCCTTTGAAAGTGGGCACCCCCAGTCTTAGGAAGCCATTTGAACCATCTGAACCTACACCACGGCTTGGAATGACGTTTCCTTCCGCTATACTTTGTCCCTCTGTCTCTGGCTTGTGGGACTTAGGGGAGAACCTGGTGCTGGGGAGATGGCTCAGTGGACAAAACCCTTTCCCATACAAGCAGAAGCACCAGCACCCTCATGAACGCTGGGCAGCCGTCTGTAATACCAGTACTCAGGAGTCAGACAAAGCCTTGGGGCAAGGCGGTTAGTCGGAGAACCCTGACCCGTGAGCTCTGGGTTCAGGGAGAGATTCTGCCTCAGTACAGTGGAGATGAGTGGGGGAAGATGCCTGGCATCAACCTCTGGCTTCCCCCCGCGCGCACATATGTGGACAAGTCTTCTCCACTGGAGGACGTGTTCCCTGTGGCCCTGCCTCCCCGTCTGCAAGCCCAGAGCTGCCCTTGCCGTTGCTGAGATGAGCTGGGCTAGCAACAGAGGGAACCACAGGAGTGGGGTTTCATAGGATTTGAACCAGGTCTTTCAGAGGCAGTTACTATGTTCAGGAAGGGGAAAAAGCCCAGCTAATAACTAAAAAAATACAAGGAAAATTTACATTTTAGAGGCCCAGCCAGGTTCTTAGAATTTTTTACTTTCCTTTAGTCCGCCCGGAAGTGCTCTGTTTTTCCCATGTCAGGCCACCTTCGCGCCACCGTCGCGTTTGTTCTCACTAGGAGGTGAGAACTGGAAGGACTGATCCCCATACGTCATCTCATCTTCTTGACTCTGCAGGAGCTTTTTCCGGCTTGATACAATTTGGCCTGTTATTAATTTTATCTCTTATTTTAAAAACCTCATCTTTCTTTGCATGTGAATGTGTTCATTTCCCCTAATTCCTGTTCTGTCGATTCTAATTGCTGTTTCTTCAATCCGGGGTCATCTTCATTAGTTTAATTACTATAGCAGCCTCGCTCCTAAATGCACTAATAGCACGAAGATGACTTAGTCCCATGTTCTGTCGTGAAATAAGAAGGTGGCGGGGGAGGGAGGACTGGAATCACACAAGAAGGCTGAAAAAACACTGGTTTTCTTATATTACCCATTCAAGGGTGATTCACACCCATCCTCATACCAAGGTCCCCATTCTTAGATACGAGGGGCTAAAGCTGCCAGGCAGGACCAAGCAGGGGTTGCCTATGGCAGTCAATAGCAGAAACAGTCACAGCCCTCGAGGGTAGTCAGAGCCAAGGCAGGCAAATACACACTCCGGTTCTAACAGCTAGAGGGAGTGGAGACCAGGTTCAGATGAACCAAAGCAGGGGGTGGCTTTGTTATGACCTAATGTCCCTGAGCCCTCTCTGTTGGCTATTTTTCTCCAGATATTTGACAGAAACAACTAAACATGGTTTGTGGGGTATAGTTAGTCCATCACGGCAGAGTAGAGTTCCTGGCCCTAGAATCCTGCCTTTGGAGCTTCTTGTCATGCTGGATATGAGGAATCGGAGGCCAGGAGCTTCCGGGATCCATCTCTCCAGGAATGCACCCAACAATCCATTTCCTCCAGCCTAACGTTTCTGTGAGCAGCATCCCCAGGCAAAGTGGTCAAAACCATGGGCACATTCAAAGCCTAGCTGTAAAGAATTCCTGATGTGTGGCCTGCCAGGCTGACTTTGGGCCACTGTGGACAGTCACGATACATGAGAAGTGTCCTTGCAGTGTTCCTAAAGGGTCTCTTGGATTGTTCATAAAAACCACGCTCTTGGAGAGGCATTCCCAGACTGGCTGGAGCTCTAAGCTCCTATTGTCTAGATCCCAGGAAGCTGAGGTGGGCTCATTTGCCTTGCGGCTGTTTTGTGTTGCTTCTTTTTTTTTTAAATTTATTTATTTATTAAAGATTTCTGTCTCTTCCCCGCTACCGCCTCCCATTTCCCTCCCCCTCACCCAATTAAGCACCCCCCAGCCCGAAAAGCAATCAGGGTTCCCTGTCTTGTGGGAAGTCCAAGGAACCCCCACCTCCATCCAGGTCTAGTAAGTTGAGCATCCAAACTGCCTAGGCTCCCACAACTTTCACACAATGCCACCTGTCCCAGTTGACTAAATTATCAACTTGACACAGCCTTGAGTCATCTGAGAGAAAACCCTTGATGGAAGAGTTCACTTGGTCATATTGGCCCTTGGGTGTATCTGCTGGGGACTGTTTTGATTATTAATTGATGCAGGAGTGTCAGTGTGAGTAGTACCATCCCTAGGCAAGTGATCTTGGACTACATAAGCAAATCACATAGTGAGCCAACAAGCAACATCTATCCATCCATCCATCCATCCATCCATCCATCCATCCATCCATGGTTCCTGCCTTAAGATCCTACCCTGACCTCCCTCTCTAAGTCCAATGAACCCTTTCTTAAGTTGTCTTGGGTCATGGTGTTGGTCACCAAAGAACTGAAAGGAAACTAGAATTCAACTTTCCTCCACAATCACACACCACAAACCTGGGATCTCGAGAGCCCAGGCCTCTACAGCTCTTCCAGAGGAGCTGAAAAGTCAAATCTATTTTTGCAACATGAAGACATTTGCTTGCCCCTCTGATTATCTCTTGAATGTTCAGGCGAAAGCTTTACCAGAGAGGACTTTGATGCAGACGTTAGGAAACACATTGTCAAATTTTAGTGTCTACCAATCAAGACCATCAATACTTACCCAAAGAACTATTGAACACTTCCATTGTCCAAGTCCAGTTCTGGGAGTCTGGGTTTTCTTTGTATAATATAACTAAACAACACGGCACAACAGACCGGATGCAAGAGGCATGGCACTCTAGCTGACTTCAATTAAGAGAGCTATGACAAATGTTTACAAAAATGTAAAAACGCTGGCCTTTCCCATTGTTCCCCATCAGAAAAATACAGTTTTAACAAAAAATGTCATTTATGTTAATGTAATATACACATTGTTCTTTAAAAATAAACTAATAAATGCTTCTGAAGTTGCTTGTTTTTTTGTTTGTTTGTTTTGTTTTGTTTTTCAAGACAGGGTTTCTCTGCAGCTTTGGAGCCTGTCCTGGAACTAGCTCTTGTAGACCAGGCTGGTCTTGAACTCACAGAGATCTGCCTGCCTCTGCCTCTCGAGTGCTGGGATTAAAGGTGTGCACCACCACTGCCTGCCTGTCTAACTCAAAAGTAACTTTTAAGAAGTATTTGTGGGCTGGAAATGCAGCTCGGTTGGAAAGTGCTTGCTGGTTTGATCCTGTGTTTGATCCCTTGCCCGTGTGCAAAGCAAGGCTCCGAAGCTTATGCTTTTGTCACTCGGCTCTGGGGACATGGAGACAGGAGGATCCCTGGAACACAGTGGCTAGCTAGTGTAGCTCTGTCCGTGAGCTTACGGTTCAGGGATCCTAGCTTACAAAAGAAGGTCGAAAGCAATACACAGAGGAGGGCCCCTGAAATCGATTTCTGGCTTCTACACACACACACACACACACAGAGTGAAGGAAGACACACACACACGAACACACACACACAAACACATACACAGAGTGAAGGAAGACACACACAGAGTGAAGGAAGACACACCACACACGAACACACACAGAGTGAAGGAAGACATGCACGCGTGCGTGCACACACAAACACACAGAGTGAAGGAAGAGGAGGAGAAAGGAGAGGAGGTACCTCCCACTTCTTTTCCGTATGTTCTGACTGAATGTCTACTGCAAGTCTGGAAGCATGTGGGGCACATTTAGTTACTATTTATTTTCTTTCCATAAAATGTCTCAGGTTGCCAATAATACTTAATAAAGACAAGCAGGGATGCCCTTTTGGCCCAATGAGCAGGAAGCTTTACAAACATCGCCACATTGAGTCCATTGTTTGTCTCCTAAAAAAAAGTTCTCTGGCACAGCTCCTGGAAGGAGCAGAGAGATGTGTCATGGCTTCCCCAGTTGGAAACCCAGTGACACGGAAGCTGGTGGGCTGGGCATTTGTATGATGAAGCCCTCAGGTCAAAGGTGAGGCCTGTGTTGGGACCCAGTAGACTTGGTTCAGCCCAGTCATTGCAGAATGTCTGTCTGTCTGTCTGGAGACATGACAGGTGTGCTGGCTTGTAGAGGAAGGGTTTGAGGTGTGACTCCAGTAAGAGGGGTGTGGACCAGAACTTCAGAGTCCTGGTTCCTCTCATTCACCCCTCATTCTCTCCTGCTTTATCCCCCTCCCACCCCCATCTCTTTCTCTCCTTAAACCTTGGATTTATCCACCAAACTTACTGGTGTTTCTGAGTCATTTGTCACCGAAGACTCCCTCACTTGGAGAGGTGGAGAGGTCCTGTAGTTTACAGTGTGATTGTTGCCTGGAGAGGTAGAGGGGTCCTGTAGTTTACAGTGTGATTGTCACCTGGAGAGGTAGAGGGGGTCCTACAGCCTACAGTGTGATTGTCACCTGGAGAGGTAGAGGGGTCCTGTAGTTTACAGTGTGCTTGTCAACTGGAGAGGTGGAGGGTCCTGTAGTTTACAGTGTGATTGTTGCCTGGAGAGGTAGAGGGGTCCTGTAGTTTACAGTGTGATTGTCACCTGGAGAGGTAGAGGGGGTCCTACAGCCTACAGTGTGATTGTCACCTGGAGAGGTGGAGGGTCCTGTAGTTTACAGTGTGATTGTCACCTGGAGAGGTGGAAGGTCCTGTAGTTTACAGTGTGATTGTCACCTGGAGAGGTGGAAGGTCCTGTAGTTTACAGTGTGATTGTCACCTGGAGAGGTAGAGGGGGTCCTACAGCCTACAGTGTGATTGTCACCTGGAGAGGTGGAAGGTCCTGTAGTTTACAGTGTGATTGTCACCTGGAGAGGTAGAGGGGTCCTGTAGTTTGCAGTGTGATTGTTGCCTGGAGAGGTAGAGGGGTCCTACAGCCTACAGTGTGATTGTCACCTGGAGAGGTGGAGGGTCCTGTAGTTTACAGTGTGATTGTCACCTGGAGAGGTGGAGGGTCCTGTAGTTTACAGTGTGATTGTCACCTGGAGAGGTGGAGGGTCCTGTAGTTTACAGTGTGATTGTTGCCTGGAGAGGTAGAGGGGTCCTGTAGTTTACAGTGTGCTTGTCACCTGGAGAGGTGGAGGGTCCTGTTGTTTACGGTGTGATTGTCACCTACTGTTTCATTCTATTCACAAAAAGGACTCTGGAGTAGAGATGCCAGGGACGCCTGAGATCGCGTGATGGGAGTTGATGCTCCCTCATGGCCTTCCATTTCTTAGCAGTATGAAGCCTCTGTGGATGTGTACCTGGGCAGCTGTCTCTGGCCCAAGCTCAAAGGACGTCTCCAGGAGATGTAGCTCACTCCTTAGGTTAAAGCTCTGAATTGTTTCTTGGAAGGTTCTGGACACAGTATGTTTCCTGATCATGTGGGCCAGGCACATATTTGTGGGCTCTCCTAAGTTCTTGATTTCCCTTCTAGCAGATTTCTTGAAGACATTTTTCAGATTCCACATAACCTATTTATAGATGAACTTTTAGAACATGAAGCCTTCTGTAATTGGGTAATATCAATGCTCTTTTTTGTTATATGCATTTTTTATTGTTACTTCCTTGAAAGAGATGGTGTTACTCGTATTTGAAGTGTTCAAATATTACCTAACATGAGAGCTTTAAAAACACACTTTAGCTTGGTATGGTGGCTCCAGTCTTTATTCCCAGTAATTGGAAGGCAGGGTCAGGCAGATCTCTATAAATCTGAAGTTAAGGTGAGCTATGTAATGAGAACCCTGTCTCAAAACCAAAACCCAAACAACCAAACAACCAAAAGACAAAACTATATTTTAAATAGCTTTGTTGCATCCTTTTATTACATATAGGAAGCCTCTCCTGCCCATAAAAGCAGATTAATAGGAAGATTTTTCTCTTGTTAGGAATCTCCTGTACAAAAATAAAATCTCCTTGTACTCAAATTTTAAGTGAAATGTATTTTTTCCCTCGCAGTTAATGCTATACCCCATGTGACAACGAAAGCACAGTTTGTGGAAAGAGAACTGTGGGCAGGCAGCTGCCTCTACCCACAGCTCCTCTGCAGGCTTGGGTGTTAAGCTCTGCAAAAGGAAGGTTCTAAATTACTCTGCTCTCTTTGCGCCCACACGTTTTATTTTACACCTATCTTTATTCTCTTTCAGACCTCCCAGTGTTACTACTTCCTTAAATCTGGGGTGGGGGCGGGGTCTTGTAACTCTTGAGTTAGATCACAATGCCTATATCTTATTTTTGTTTCGTTTTGTTGAGACATGATTCCATGGAGCCCAGGCTGGCCAGACTCACTCTGCGTGGGAATGGCCTTGAACTCCTGAACCTTCGTCTCTAGCTCCCCGGTGCTGAGACAACAGTGTGCCACCACACCCGCTTTGGACGCTGGGGGTTTGAACCAAGGGCTTCCTACATGCTAGGCCTGTTCTCTACGGATTGAGCTACGTCTGCAGCCCGGGTTCTTCTTCTTCTTGATCTTTAGAACTTGAGGCTTTGATGAACAGCCTGCCTTAGAAAGACCACCTACAACGCACCACCCCAATGTGCTCACCCCGCTACGGTGAAAGTCTGTTCTGCTAATCAAGGCTATGCATCTTTCTCTGAGATTATGTGTGTCCTAGAGTTTAATGGAGCTACTCTGCCAGGCAGAGCCTGCCAGTGTGGGAAACTTCGCTCTTGATTAAGCCCCAACCAAGGCTGGCAAGGTGATGTCCCAGTCACCCAGAACAAATTGTTCTCCTTTTGGCTCTGGTCACGGCTCCTCACTTGTTAGTGTGGGAATTTAACTGTTATGAGTCCCTTTGCTTAAGTTTCCCTTCTGTTTTATTTGTTTGTTTTGGGACAGAGTGTCAATTAGCCCAGGCTGGCCTTGAAGCTACTACACAGCTACCAATATTCTTGAATTCCTGACTTTCCCACTCCGCCTTCCCAAGATCTTGGATTACAGGCCCCTGTGTGAGATATTTTGTTTTGACAATGCAATTTAATGCCTATCAAGTAATTACTTTTACTCCAATTCTCTGAAGTGAGAATACACAATGTGACAATTTTGAATTTTAAAAATTGTTGGCGTTATTGTATGTGTGCACGCACATATGTGTGTCTGCCATAGCACATCCAGGAGCCAGAGAATGACTCTGAGATGGGTACAGACTTCAGATTTCCAGGCCTGGCCAGCAAGTGTCCTTAGACACCGAGTCATTTCCAAAGGTAGAAATGGAGAAACAGTGACCTTTAATTTTGAAAGTATTTGAATGTGAGTTCATAAAAGATGAGGAAGCCAGGATTGCAGTTTGCTCCCAACCAATATGCCTTCCTTCCCTAATGTGTCAAACAATTTATTCAAGACCCTGATAAATAGCAAAAATATATTTATAAATCACGGGAATTTCAAAGGCTTTGAAATTAAATATTTAATTAGTGTGATGGTGTTTAAATATGGTAATGCTCTCTGCAGTGCGTTGCGGACAGGGAAAGATGGGGGCTTCTGTTTCTTTCTCAAACAGGGACTGTGCCTTCACAATTGTACTGGCACATTCAACAAAAATAAATACAGCTATGCATCAAGCTACACAAATCACCAGCAGAACCTATTGTTAGTGCAGACAAACGAGCTTTACTGTAAGAGCGATTGAACTGGAAACACTGGGCCATTTTCTCCACTCAGTGGCAGAAGTTCCAGCTTGGTTTCTTAGGATTATGCAAGGAGAGCCTGGAGGGGAGAGGGGTCCCTGCCTTGGTCTTCGGAGGAAAACAGGAGGCATCTTAGGTCTGGCCAGTTCCCTTGTGGCTTCACATTTTTGTCTTTGAAGTTGAGAGAGAAAACAAATGTCTGGTATTCTAGGCGTTGCTGTGGCATACAGTCATTTTGAAGAGATTTTTGATTTAATAATTAATTTTTAAAAAAGATTTTAATTATTTAATATAGTAACCTCACATAACGATGCTTTTCATCATGACTTTTCATGTACGTAATGTGTTCTGATCATTTTCTTCCCCCACTATCCCCTCTTAGCTCTTTCTTCTTCCCAACCAACCTTCCCTTCTAGTTTCATGCCTTTTTCATCTCTCTCTCTCTCTCTCTCTCTCTCTCTCTCTCTCTCTCTCTGTGTGTGTGTGTGTGTGTGTGTGTGTGTGTGTGAGAGAGAGAGAGAGAGAGAGAGAGAGAGAGAGCGAGCAAATGAGTTCAAGTGGAGTTACTCACAGGTATATAGGTAAGGAGATGTTTACAGCTGCACAGGCAACCACTGAAAACTTGTCCCTCCTTCCCCCCCGCAGCCATTAACTACCTATAGATCCTCAGAGAGGTTGGCGCCTCGTGAACCACCATGCCCCCAGCAACTGTTGGATTAATTTTAGGAAGTCATTCAACCTCTTTAGCTGTTGAAACTATGATTGACACTTGCACATCATCTACAGGCTAGACAGTCAGGCCCGCTGGGGAGGAGAGAAAAACGCCCACTCATGCGATCATGGGCCCTGAGTTTAGATCCCAAGCCCCCGTGCAAAACCCAAGCCTAATGAATGACGTTGCAGCAGAATTGTTCACACTGCCTCTCCACCGCCGTGCCAATAAAGTTCACCTGGAATCAGAGGGTGGAGCTAGCTACTAGCCGACCAAAAATAGCCTTTGGAGGACCAAGGACATATAGAGAGACGCTGGCAGTAGTAGGGAGGGGCTTAGGAAGATGCACATATTTTTAGATGGAGGAAGGAGACAGAGAGGAGGTCACTGGCCACTTTTCTGCCGCTTCTCTGATCAATAAGGTTTGAACCCCATAACTGACCTCTGAGTTTTTATTAAATAATAGAATAATTTAGATAATTGTTACATAATGGCATCTTAATGACAAGGGTTTATAACCCCACGGTCGGGTGGGGAGAGAGGTAAGTGGATCCTGGGCTTTCTGGACGGTCAGTCTGGCCTCACAACAAGCTCAAGGTTAGCGAGAGAATCTGACTCAAAAAATAATGTGGAGAGAGGTGCAGTAAGACACCTGACATTGGCCTCTGGTCTCCCCGTATACACACAGAGGTGAGCACACCTCCTCGACACGCATGCATGCATCCGTGCACACACACGCAGACACCACGCTCACATGCATGCACATAATCAGTCCCTGCTGAGGACAATATTATAATGGGCCTGGATCACATGGAACAAATGGGTCCTTCCCCTGAGGCTACACTGTGCCTGGCTCGTAAAATTCCTTACAGTTGGGTGCTTGATTTTGACTGTGATGTTAGCTCTGTCTTCATAAGCTTACTGATGAGGGCACTGTGTAGGCAAGACTCTAAAGCCTTCCTGACGGCGGCATCAAGACAGGTGACTCCTTCCAGGCCTGGCTCTGAGCTGTTGGACAGGATTAGTATAAGATAAGATTAGGGAGTCATTCTGTTTATTAACAGCCCTCTTCCCAAGGGCTTTGCAATTGATTGTTTCCAACGTTGTTAATCTTCTGGTGACAAACACTGTAAGAACAAAAAACCAAATGCCTCAACTTTGGAAGGAAAGATGGCTTCAGAAAGAAGGCTCCGGTATGGCCCGGCTCAGGTTTAAATTGGCTCAGGTCTGTCTGGTATTCCCCACGGACTCCGTTCCAGTGGTGTTGGCTGCCATAGGCTCAGTGGGCAGGGCTTTTTGCAGCACACCACCTTGGTAAAGCTATGTTAGGAGCATTTACACCAGAGCAATTGGCACAGCCTATATATCTTCCTCCATGCGCCCAGGGAAGCAATGTGCTGCTGAAAACATTTACCCAGCCCCAAGTGCTTTAAAAGCATAAGGCAATAAATTCGTGACTTCAAGATCTTAAATGCTACCTACCGAGGTGCCATAACAAAGGAAATCAATGCCTTGGACTTTTTTGAGAAATCACAGTTTTACCCAGCCTGCCTTTTACCGAAACATTTATCAAACTTATCTTCCCTCATACCAAGGAGGAGAATTTTAGCCTGAGTTAGAATAAATATGTCTTTGAGTATATTTCCAAACGTTTGTTTGATTTAATGGCTCCTTCTGGGGACAGGTTGGTCTGCAGTCTGAGAGAGCTGGGCACAGTTACCAAGGTTATTTTCTCAGGCTGCTTCTTGCCTGCTACTCAGGCTGACCAATGGCTGACAAGATGCTTGCCCCTCCCCTTCCTTGTTTGTTTTATTTTTAAGCTAACACTTGTCCTTTGGAAAATTATTTAAAGATGTCTCAGGCAGGAAAGAAAAACTGTTTTACTCACTATGCATTGAGTCTCTGTGAAGCATTATAATTTCTCCTAAGGCTAACTATTTAATAAGGCTAACATTCTAAAAACATGATTAAACAAAATGGGCAGAAAAAAATGGTTTTTCATATAGAAAAAATAAGAGTCCTGTGGTTGAGAAAATATCAGTTTAAATGTGCTTTGAGAGTTGATTTAGGGAATTATTTCTAATGGGAATATCATTGCCACCAAATCTGCTGTTAGCAGTGACTTATAGATTGGTTTATAAATGGGGAAATTGCTAAGAACGATAATCTACTTATTGATATAACTGTTTGGCATTTCTTTTAAGCCAACGTGTGACTTAGTCCAAGTTAGGTTCTGGTATTCAGATATAGTTGTCATCAAGACTTCCTCTCTACCCCCTCCTAAAGCATTCTTGGAATTCTTCAGCCCTCTGGGATGGAAGGATAATCTTTGGATTTCACCCCTCCTCTTTCTGTGAGATGTACCTTAGCACGGGGGTGGGGTGGGGCGGCGGGGCAGATGTTCCTTCTGCACGCTTGGTGGGAACGATGGGACTTTCACACGCAGCGTGTTGCACAATCTGGGGGTGATCACGGTTTGTCTGGGGCTGTTTCCTCTTAACCCTTGAGTCAAAACCAGCAGTAGGCAAACCTTATTTTTTAAAATACTTATTCTCTCTGCTTGCAAGAGTTCTTTTTATTAATACCAGGAGAACATCTGTCATCTAACTGACCTTAAAACTTCCCTTTCTTCTACCAGGAATCCAGCTTAATAGAGCCAGTTACTCTGGCTGTGTGTTACAGCGCCTTAGGAGTCTCCATTATTGGAGTCTTTGTTTTTCAGATGTGGAATGAAGGGCCTGGAGTTTAACTTGTCCTGGGTCTCACAGCAGCTGTAGAACCAGAACTGATCTGCAAAGAGGCCTCATATCAGAGCCCACCTCCTGACTGTTCTGAAAGAAAAAAAAAACACAGATAAAGCAAATGGAACTGTCCAGAACGACACATAGAATAGAAAGGGAAAATAAACCTATGCAAGTCCCGGCTATTATCACTGTGGGAACTAAGTCAGCCTGGTCCTCCAACGCCAGGACGTCAGAACAGTGGTGAGAGCCCACCTCCTGCACGTGCCTGTGGTTATCCCCAAATGAGTCGGATGACGATGAATGCACAGACGTTACCCAGCGCCGGTCCCGCCTTGCCAGCCGAGAGTCAGCTTCTCCAGGCAGAATGCGTTGCACTATTTTTAGGCCTGAACTTCTTTAAACTGGAATTAAACCAGGTAGGAAGGAAGTCTTAAGACACACGTGGTAGAGCTGTGGTGTTCCTGAGGAAATTTAATTATAACTTTAGAATTGAACCCGGGGGTCTGGGGTTCCAGCTCAGTTGGTGCTTGTTTAGCATACGTGAGACCCAGGGTTCCATCCCCCCCAAACCGAATAAATCAGGCATCGTGGCACATGCCTAGCATCCCAGCCGAGGGAGATAGAGGCAGATGGATCACAAATTCAAGACCATTCTTAACTCTATGATAATCGGGGACCAGTTTGGGCTCCATCCAAAGAAATAGGTCTGGCCCCTACCACTCACAGGATATAGGTGCCATCAGCTGACTTGCCTGGGAGAAAGCGGGACGGCCATCTAATTTTAATAGCGTGTCCCAGCACAGCTCCTGCCCCTCTCAGATAGGTCAGCAGAGCAGGGGAGACGTAAGGGAAGCAAAGCCGTCCATCTTGTAAGAATAGTCTGCAGGTGGCAAGATGGCTCAACCAGCACTGCACTTCTGCACACGCAGGGGGCCTCGAGCTGTAATCCAGGCCTCCACAATCGTGAGACCTACCTCAACGAGAGACCCTCGTTCAGGAAAATAAGGTAGAAGATTGTCAAAAACAGCCCCTCACGCACACCAAAAGCCCAGGCAACACTGACCTCTGACCTCCACCCGCATGCACACCCACACTACATACCACACACACACACACACACACACACACACACACACACATACAAATGATAATAATAATAATTTTGTTCGCTGTGCAATTCTTATGTTATTCATGAAATTGAGAAAGAGGGTAAAGCATTTTTTTTTCTCTTAGAAGGTATTTTTTCCTAGGGGAAAGGAAGCATTTGTTGATTGTTTGAGTATTAAAGGCTTCTACTCATTCACCATTTCTTATTTCGGGGGAAAAATGCTAATTTTTTCCAGATTGGAGTCCTTCTGTGGCAGTGACAGGATAAGGTTTGTTAATATGGTGAAAAGCTCTTTTGTTTATGTGACTATGGTGCTTTCTTTTAAATTAGAAAATAATTGTTTAGGGTTGCTTTTTTTTCTTTGTATTATTTTTCATGTTTCCTCAAGAAAGCAGTAGTTATGGTCATCTCTTTCCCACTTTGAATTCTGTTTCTGCTTTTTTTTTTTTTCAAGACAGGCTTTCTTTGTGTAGCCTCGGCTGTCCTGAGTTTGCTCTGTGAACCAGGCTGGTCTCAAACTCCGAGATCGGCCTGTCTCTGCCTCCTGAGTGCTAAGATCAAAGGTGCCACCACTGCCTGGCAACCACTTAGAATTCTAAGGGAAACTTTCTCCTGTGACCAGAAAGTTCATGGGCGAAGGGGCTGCTCATGGCCTGTCGTGTGGGCAGGACATAGGAAGTGGGCTTCTGCTCTATCTTCAAATGAGCTGTCTTTTGTGGCTTGATAAACCCCACAGCAGCTTGGGAAACCCCGCTTTAACACCGAGGACTGGAGGGAGGGCAGACAGAGCTCCATGTGTTTGTTTCTGAGGACATGCCGGGGCGAAGACCTCTGCCCCGGAACAGCAAGGGGACGACCGGCTCCTCCTCAGCTGACCCGGATGTGAAGCTTGATTTCTGGCCTCAGCCCCAGTTCACCTTTTAACTATGGTGCAGCCCTGGCATCTGGGGCTTTGCTTTGCAAAGCATGCTCTGTGTATTAGTAACATCTGCTTCTCCCAGGCCCTGCGCCGGAACTGTGAGTCAGAATCGGTGTTTCGGTAAGAGCCCTGAGTCTGCACATTGACGCCCGAGGATTTAGCCCTGCCCCTTTAAGGTGTCAGGTGTAAATGCCACCTGAAAAATGAAAGTGGTTTAATTGTCTAGCTGTAGAATTAATTGATCCAAAGATTGAACCCATTGGATAGTGTCTCAAAATGATCTTCGTTGTTTGGGAATAAACATGACTGTTCCACAGGCCTCGGCCAGAAAGGCAGTATTTCGGAATATAGTTGGGACCGCCTGGGAGCTGAGGCTATTTCTCTGACTTCCAGCTTCCTGAGGGAAGTTCAGAGGAATCCTTATGGGCTTTCCAATGTTATTTTTACTATCTCAAAGTCACTTCCATTTTTAAAAGACACAGAACAGGTGAGAGAACTTTTGTATGAGTCAGACCAGAGAGTACCGGGGCACCAGGAGGAGGCTCCAAGCAGCCAACACACACCGGTAACTGACGGCGACTCTGTTAAGAAGTGATCCGGAAATACATGAAAAAATACAAATGATGGTTCCAAAGTATCTTCAGATATTGGAAAGCTGATGGCAGACTCTGTTGGAAGAAAGAAAGAAAGGTTAGGACTGATTGTGGGACAAACAGGATGACCTGGGCTCAGGTTAACTGACTCTGAGATCGGTATGGGTACCCACCGGAAATGTGCTGAACACTGTTGGGGATCACAAGTTGGGGGGCTGTTATGATCACACCAATCTCTCCGAGTCTCAGCCTGCAGTGCTCTTCTTTTCGTTTCCTGGAGCTTTAGGAAGACAAGGATCATGACCACCCAGGATCTTCATTCCAGTAAGTTGACCAGGAAGACAAGTGACAGGTGGCGCTTCTGTTTTGACAAGAATTTAGCATGACGAGGCAATCCATTTGGGTCATCTCAAAGGAACTAGTTTAAAGTTCATACATTCCCATCAATTCGATTATGATTCTATCATATCCGCTACCGTCATGGTAATTTACACATCACTGTGTGGTGTAGAAAGGACACAGCATCTCTGAGAGGCTCTATACCTCTCCCCTGAACTCCTCCACTGACCTTACACAGACCCTGGTTGGACTGTGGCACCCACGCAGCACCAATCGGAGACCTTCTGAATGTACTCTGTTTTGACATCTATTTCGAGAGGAACAAGAAATTTCAGCAACCATGAATCTGAGCACAAATACTGTACTCACTGAGGTTTAACTAAAAGCCTACAGTTAAGGGCTGTCTTAGTTAGCTTTACTACCGCTGCAATGGGACACCTGACCAAAGCAAGTTGGGGAAGGAAAGGTTATTAGACTTATACTTCCTCATCACTGTTCATCACTGAAGGAAGTCAGGACAGGAACTCAAACAGGGCAGGAACCTAGAGGCAGGAGCTGATGCAGACTCTCTGGAGGAATGCTGCTTCCTAGTTTGCTCAGCCGGGTTTCTTATAGAACCAAGTCTACCTCTGCAGGGGAGGCCTTACTCACAGTGGGCCTGGCTCTCCCCCATGAATCACTAATTAAGAAAATGCCCTACAGGCTTGCCTACCGCCAGATCTTGTGGAGGCATTTTCTCCCTCCTCTCCAGTGACTCTAGCTTGTGTCAATCAAGTTGACATAAAACTAGCCAGGACAAGGGTCTAGGGAAAAGACTTAGGGTATGAAGTCCTCGCTGTGCAAGCTGAAAACAGGAGTTCAGATCATAAGCACTCATGTCAAGGAAGTCAGGCATAGCTTCTTTGCAATGTCCATAATCCCAGAACTAGGAGGCAGAGGCAGGCAGATCCCTGGGACCCCCTGGTCTAGTTGAAAGGGTGAACTCCAGGTCAGTGACAAACCCTATCTCAAAAACTAAGGTGGAGGAGTGATGGAGGATAACATCCCAATACCAACCTCTGTGATTTTGGGCAAGCAGACACGTGGCATGAATACAAATCATCAATCCAGCAACCTATTTTTGTATCTAGCTATATATGTATGTATGTGTTATCTACCTGCCTACTGTCTGTCTCTCATCCACCTCTCTACCTGCCCACCTACCTACCTATGTACAGTGGAGACCCGGAAAGCCCCTGCGGCCTTCCTTCTCAGGACACTTGGGGCTGTAAACAGACTGAGGACTGGCCAACAGGAAGGATGCCCATGTTTCACTTGTATGGTAATGTAATTATGAAGTTTCTTAATGACTGAGTTCAATTAGCAATTCTCACAACTACTTTGTAATGTACAGGAGAACCTGAGAAGAGAGACTGTGTGTGTGTGTGTGTGTGTGTGTGTGTGTGTGTGTGTGTGTGTGTGTGTAAAAGTGACCCCAAATGACCGAAACAGGGAGGGAACAGCAAAGAGATGCAGAAAAAAATATTTAAAGGCATGAGATAAAATCTAGTATTTCAGAGTGTTGTCCAAGTGTAGGGATCTTGTCAGCTAACAGTCTCTGAGACACAGCTGACAGCAGCTGTCTCTGCTCTGCAGGAAGAGCGACAGCCTAGGCCTCCTCCACGCACGCCACTAGGACAATATGGCACAGTCTTGCTTTCGTAGCATTTAGAGGTTTTTGATGCCTGGCTTTCTTCATTCCTTTCCTTTCCAATTCCTCCAGTCACCATTTCCCCCACCAAAAAAAGGTTTCAAGAGGTTAGGCACCCCTGCCCTGCTGTGCAGATAATAGTGCATTGCTCTTTTCTAAGGATTTCTGCCAACTTGATCGAGTGAGGCACAATTTTGATAAGCGGCGTCCTGGGCTTCCCTTCTGTCGCTTAGCTGGTAGATGGACAGATGGACGATGGACAGATGGATAGACAGTCCATGGCTCTCCGAGCAGCTGCCTCCCTCGCTTGGTTCACACCTCACAACAGTCCCTTTGCTAGTCTTCTCTCCTAGATGTGAGGTTGTAGGGAACGCAATGGAATGTTGCCATTCTGTAATTAGCCGCTCGACAGACCCAACAGTGAGCATAGGAAAAACATGTTTCCTTTCAGAAGAAAGCATTTCGCTTTGTCTGAGTCCCCCAGACCTTGTTTATTGACAAGCTGTGACTCCGATCGGCAGGCGATGTTTACAGGATAAAATGGTAAATTCTTTCACACATCTTTAAAACAAACAAAAAACTATTTCATACTGGGGAGTGTTCTTAGAGAAAGAGGCCCAGAATCAAGTAGAAGCCGTGTGAAATGTAGAAATACACAGAAAGTACCTGAAAGCTCGAGCTAGCTCGCTCTGAACTCCAGGGTGCAGCCTCATCCCTATTCCTGAAATTCTCGTGGCCACTGCTTGCTCCTTTTGAAGGTTTTCCCACAGCTAGCCTCTAAGGCAGGGGTTCTCAACCTGTAGGTTGTGACCCCTGTGGGGATCACATGACCCTTTCACAAGGGTCGCCTGAGACATTGGAAAACACAGATATTTACATTACAATTTATAGCAGTAGCAGAATGACAGTCATCAAGTAGCAATGAAAATAATTTTATGCTTGGGGGTCACCACAGCATGAGGAACTGTATTAAAGGGTCGCAGCATTAGGGAGGATGAGGGAACCCTCTTGACATCTAGGTAAAAACTTGTAGCTGTTTCTAAGCCACACTAAACAAAGTTAGATTAGCACCTCACCACCTCTGGGCGTTTGGTGGGCCTTCCCTCTTGGACGGCCAGCATACAGCTGCTCGCATTTTGTGTGTGCAGGCCTGAATTGTCTTGACCTTAGACACTAGATTTCAGGAGTTCAGAGAAAGCAATGTCTCTGCTTCAGCTTCCTGGATGCACCCTTTACAGGGTCATTAACACACAGCCCCCGTCTGTCAGAATCTCCCCTTTATATATCTTGTATTTCTTTATATATTGATTTTTCAAGACAGGGTTTCTCTGTAGCTTTGGAGCCTGTCCTGGAACTAGCTCTTGTAGACCAGGCTGGCCTTGAACTCACAGAGATCCGCCTGTCTTTGCCTCCCTAGTGCTGAGATTAAAGGCACGCACCACCGCTATCTGGCTCAGGCTGGTCTATATTTTAATGATCTCTAAAATGCCAGTCGAGATAGTGAGTAGTTCTAATTTAGTTCCGATGCTGTGAATGGGGTGGAGACGTGGGTGGTGGGTGAGGCAAGGATCTGATCGCCTTCCTACAAACTCAAAGTCCCTGAGGCATAGTCCTTGCAGATCTCATTCACAGTCGCTGGTGAACTCATAGCATTGGTGCCACTGAAGAAGAACAGGTCCATCACCCGCAGGTGCTGTCCCTTTGGAGGGCTAGCAGATGATTTGCTAATAGCTGATTGCATTGGTTATCCAAAATGACCAGCTCTTTCTAAAACCTGCTTTTGGAACTTGGTCAGAAATCTATGTGCATGATTGCTTAGCACCTTTTGATTTTCAATTACACTTGGTTTTTTTTTTTTTTGGTGGTAGGGGAGGAGACATCCATTCTCTACAGTCAAGTTGGGATCCTAGGGGAAGCAGCACTGTTTGGTGCTTAGTAGTTGATAGAAAACGGTCATGGGTGTGACTTCATCGTGCCTCCTAAAGACTCAGATCAGCACCGCGGACTTTACCTTGTACCCTTTCAACTGAACAGCCTGGATCACTGACTAAGTGGCAGTGTCAAGTGAGGACCTGACTGTCTGTGGCTGTTCCTCGGATTGTAGCTTATTTCTCCTGTTTGCCCATATGTTTTTTTTTTTAATCAGTTACTTTGGCATCATTTTCCTAAGATGTATCTTTACTATTTTTAATTATGTGTAGGTGTGTGTGTGTGTGTGTGTGTGTGTGTGTGTGTGTGTGCATGCGCGCCTGCGCATGGGTAAAATAGTTAGCAGCAGTCAAAGGCTTCAGATCCTCTGTGGCTGTTATTACAGACCATTATGATGGTCTAACATGGATGCTGGGAACCGAACTCGGGACCTCTGGAAGAGCAGTCAGTGCTCTTAAACTGTTGAGCCATCTCTCCAGCCCCCACTTCATTGTTTTGACTGCCATACCTGAATAAAGCGATTTAAGTGAGAAAAAGTGTTTTTAGTCTCACAGCTTCAGAGAGCTTTAGTTCACCATAACGGGCATGACACAGTGCAGTTCTGTCAGTGGAAGTGTGTGGTGGAGGCTGTTCACAACATTGTGGAGAGGAAGCTTAACATCCATAGCACTGTCCCCGATTCCGGAGGTGCCCTGGAGCGCTTCATCCCATCAGTCAGATTCTGTTCCTTCCAAATGTCTGAACACAGTCTTAAACTCTGGCTTGCAATTACTTGACTGTGATAGACTGCGTGGATATATTCCTTAGTGGTACCCCAAAATGTCCAGAGTCCCAGTGATCTCAGGACTTTGTGTGAGTGGCGCTATCCCTGCGTGGGTGGGGGAGCCTCTCCCGGACGGTGACTTTGCTGGGTTGTTTTCCAGGCAGTTTCCTTCACCAGTCTTTGCTTCCCTCCTGCTCCTCAAACCAGTCGACGAGAAGGCCCAAGTTCAACTTGTGTCTGGATGCCAGTGTGTTTGTGAACTGCAGTTCAAAAGTAATATTATGTACAAAACCCAGACCAGACAACTGCTTGCTTCATGCCCGGAGGGGTAGCAGGGAACCAGCTGACTTCCTGACTAGCTGAATGAAGTGTGGATTTGAGTTTCTGTCCTCTTAGGAATGGCATGTGAATGGACTGCTTGTGTAAGCAGGCTTTTCTTTTTGTCAATGGTTGGAAATTTGTGAAAAAAGAAAAAAGAAGTCTGTTTATTTTAGCAAACCAAGATTCATTGTGTGTGTGTGTGTGTGTGTGTGTGTGTGTGTGTGTGTGTGTGTGATACAAAGGCAAAAATAGGCATTTTGGAGTCCTTTGGTGGTCTCTGGTCCTGAAATTCTATTTCCTCTCTCTCTCTCTGCCCAGAGTTGTTGGGTTGCCGTGGCAACATGACTCCTCCCCCACAACCCTGTAAGATTAACTGGATACAGATTTAGCAGCAAGTCAGGCCGAGATCAAAATCCAAATATAGGTCCCTGATCGCAGAAAGTGGGAGGCCGGTGCCTGAGGCCTGCGCACACCTCCTTTGGGCTGCATGTGTAGCGCCAGGCGTTTCGCCCGGATGGCTTAGGTGGCCCTGCTTGAGAGGCACACTGGGGATGGGGCTGGATGAGGAGGGAGCGGGATACCTGTGTGGGAGAATATCTAACCCCACGTCAGTGAATCGTGAAGTAGAGTGCCTCGCAAGCCATCACAGGGCTGTCACTGCGTGGGTGGCACAGCGTAAGGTGCCGCGTCACCGATGTTTCCCAAGGCCGTCTTCAGTGCGTAGACTGGGGTGGTTGTAAGAACAGTTGTTCGTACTGACTGCTTACCGGGCCCCATATGGGGTTCTGGGAACGGTGTGGTTCATTTCATTCTCCCGACCCTTTGCTTTACGTAGTGCTGCTTTCCAGATACGGAAACTGAGGCACAGAGAAGTTCGTGAGTTTCCTGGAGATCATGCAGCTGGCAAGTGGCAGAGCTGGGATTTGAACCGTCGCAGTGCCTCCTGAATCCAGGATCTTAATTTTCACAATACTGCTCAGAACTTCAAAGTGTACACTTTTGAGGGCTCATTCTTGACAGGATTATACAGGGAGCTTGAGCTGGACATTTTAATTTTCCCTTTCTTGGGTGAAGACTGAACACAGGACCTCGTTTATACTTAGGAAGTTCTCTACTCCTGAGCTTTATCTCTAGCCCTGCAGTGTTTACTATGCGTGTATGTATATATGAAGGTATTTGTGTTCTCTCCAGTCACTGTGAACCATTTTTTTTAAGATGGGGTTTCTCTCTGGCCCATAGCTGGCCCATCTGGACTAGACTGACTAGCCAGTAGGCCACAGGGGTCCTCCAGTCTCCACCGTCCCTGTGCTGGGATCACAAGCATGTCCCACCATGCCCTGCTCTTTCCAGTGTGGAGTCTGGGGACTGGACCCCTGTTGTCATGCTTGCATGGCAAGCACTCACTATCTCCCTAACTTCGGTAGTTTAGAAAACATTTTGTGCATGGTCTGTGGGTATGTGTCTGCACATATAGAAAAATAGAGGCCAGAGGTTGGTACTGGGTGTCTGTGTTGCTTTCTTAGTTTATGAGGCAGGGCATCTCATTGAACCTTGAGCTCTGTGCTTTGGCTTGAAGGGCTGGTCAGCAAGCTCTAGGATGTGCCTGTCTCTACCTCCCCTCTCCCATCCCACCCAACACTATGGTTACAAATATATTAAGGATATGTTGTTTGTTTTGTTGGTTGATTGTTTGGTTTTATTTCTTCATGATAGGGTTTCTCAGTGGCTATGGAGCTAGTCCTGGAACTTACTCTGTAGACCAGGCTGGCTTTAAACTCACAGAGATTTGCCTACTTCTGCCTCCCGAGTGCTGGGGTTAAAGGTGTGCACCACCACCACCCGTCTATGTTAAGGATCTAAACTCAAGTCCTCATGACCACACAAGGAACACTTGACCAACTGAGCCATCTCCCAACCCCACTGGAATTTGTTTTTGTTTTGTTTTGTTTGTTTTTTTAGATAAGAGTTTCTCTGTGTAGCCCTAGCTGTCATGAAACTCGATCTATAAATCAGACTGGCGTCAAAACTCAGGGATCCTCCTGCCTCTGCCTCTTAAGTGCTGGGATTGAAGGCGTGTGCCACCACTGCCTGACTTTGTGGTAGTTGGTTACAGCTACCTTGAGGAGCTAATAAGTACAGGCATGTCCATGTTGACCCATGTTTTCAAGACTGAGACTCACTGAGTGCACACTGTCTCTCCACTCCCTCGGAGTAGCATTTGCACACTTGATCTCCTTCCTGTGCACAAGCATTAGCTTGATTTTTGTTAATCTGATGGCATTCTAAGCATCTTCTGGCAGCTTCTGTTCTTTGAAGTATATTGACATATCTTGGAGCAAAGTTTTTAAATTTAAAAACTTGTGATAAAATCCACATAAAGCCTACCAGCTTGATTTTTATTTCTGTATACAGTTCAGCAACACAAGAAGACGCAGAGTGCTGTTCAGCCACCACTACCATCCCCTGTGGAACCCTTTTCATTTTACAGAATGGAAACTCTGTAGATACACATTAAAAATTAACTCCAGGGGCTGGGAGATGGCTCCATAGATAGTGTGCCTGCTGGGCAGCTGAAAGGACCACAGCTCAGCTCCCCAGAGCCTGGGTGAAGCCAAGGCAGGTCATGCATCTCCTGCACACCTGCAGCAAGACGGCCAAGGGAGCTGAATCTTCAGGAGCTTGTGGGCCAGCTAGCCTGACCTACGCAGCAGGGAGGAGCGAGAGACCTGCCCTCAAACAAAGGTCTGACACCTGAAGCCATCCTCTGGTTCCCACACAACATGTATTCAACACGGCCATCCCGTTTGCTTTCTGCCTCTTGAATCTGACTACTCTTGGCACCCCGTAAGTAGCGTCATATAATATTTGTTTCTTTGTGTCTTATTTCATTTCACATAATACCCTTGAGATTCATCCATATTACACAATGTGTTAGAATATTTTTCCCTTTTAAGGCTAAGTAATTGTGGTAGTTTGAATGTAATTGCCTCCCCCCCCCCCCCCCCGAACTCCCCCCAGCTCAAAAAGAATGGCTCTATTGGGAGGTGTGGGCTTGTTGGAGTAGGTGTGGCCTTCTTGAAGGAAGTGCGTCACTGTGGGGGCGGGCTTTGAGGCCTCTTTTGCTTAAGCTTCATTCAGTGTCTCTGTCCACTTCCTGTTGTTGCCTCCGGTCAAGATGTAGCCAGCTGCATTCGTCCTGTACACCGCCATGCTCCCCACCATGAAGATAATAGACTGAACCCCTGACCTGTAAGCCACCAACTCAATGAAATATTTTCCTTCATGAGAGTTGGCGTGGTCATGATGTCTCTTCCACTGTAATAGAGACCCTAAGACAGTGATATTCCAAGGTAGCCACACACTGCCTTTTCGTTGCCCGTTACCCACCTGTGGACACTCAGGTTGCTCACACTGTGTAAGGCTGCTAAGAACACGGGTATACAGCTGTCTCTCTGAGGTCCTGTTCCCAGACTCATTTGTTGTGTACTGGATCACATGTCTGCCTTCAAACATGGAGGAGACAAATGACCATTTTCAAAACTGCCAGTTGCTTCAACACAACTGAAATCGTATATATGCCCAAACAGCGATTCTAAATGTTTCCTTTTTTGTTTTCTGAGATGGGGTTTCTCTGTGTAGCTTTGGAGCCTGTCCTGGAACTCACTCTGTAGACCAATCTGGCCTTGAACTCACAGAGATCCACCTGCCTCTGCCTCCCGAGTGCTGGGATTAAAGGTGTGTGCCACCACTGCCCGGCAGATTTCTCCATTCGTAAAGGCTTGAATTAACTTCTTTTCGTTCCATATCCTGCTCATCCCGAATAGTGTTCCATCAGCTTCTTGACTTTTGAGTAGAGCAGTCTCTCATGGTTTTCCGTTCAAGATTTTAACTTCAACTTTTCATACCAAGAAATTTACTAGATCTCACACTAACAGTGTTGGCGCACTTTTAATTCAAAGGGCCCTTGTGCTGTTGACTATTTGAGCGGCTCTCAACTCCCAGTTCCTGCACTCATAATCCTTCCTTGGGGCTGCAGTACTCCTGTGAGGATGTGCAGTGTTGGAGCTGTGCCACCGAACTGTATGGCAGATGCCCCCTGTTCTTTTCAGCTTCAGTTGTGATAGGGTCTAGTGAGCTTGAATCCCAAGGGCAGTGAACAGCCCTGCCTCCTCAGCCCTGCAGAGAAAACCCAAATAACTTTAGATGATGTCTCTAATGGAGATGTAAGGAAGTAACCACTAATAAACAAGCTATTTACTAATGGACAGAGAAAGAAATGCCACAGGCAGTATGCTAGTATTGCACATGTTCCTTTTGCCTTTGGAAAACCCTCAGCCTGGCCATCTGTTTACTCTTACTGTTTGAACAGACAGTATGTGTATGTTTGTGCACATGCAACAAAAATCAGAAGGCACAGTTGTGCAGCAGACTGTGGGTCTTCTCCACGCTTGCCCTCACCCAGAGTTTGTCCTCTTGCATAGCTGTTTTTCTTACTCTTCTTACCTTGCCACTGTTTCTCCTATGTTTTTGCTTTGGTGTGCACAATATCCATTGCACTTTTCCCCCTAGCCGCCTGTCTTGGGGAATAGCCCATATACTACCTGGGGTCTTTTTAGTAGTGGCAGAGGCGTCAGGAAGAAATGTGTGTTGGAAGGTGGTTTTGCACAGAGATCAAGAGCATGGGATCTGATCTTCCAATTTACCTTTTCTCAGCTATGCATCTTGGGTAAATACCCTAATTTCTCTATGCCTTAGTGCTTTTTCATATAAAATAGGGTATGTAATGGTACTTAACTACAGAAGCGGTTGCTCAACTCATAGAAAGTACCTAATGCATTTTCAATCCTACTCAAAGTGGGCCCTATTAATGGACATTTAGGCCATTGACAGGCCTTTGCTATTAAAAGCAATTCAGCAAAAAAAAAAATAATGCTGATATATAATTTCCCACATGAACATGTTTATATTTAGAATTAAATTTTGAGGTAGAAATTATGGCTTAAATGAGGATGCACATGCATTTATGTTTTGATAGATGTTGCCATCTGACTGTTTTAGAGGTGTGATAATCCACAGTCACAGCCATAGTGTATATAGTGCTGGGTAGACGGGTGAAGGTATGGGAATCCTTTAGCTTGAGTGACCAAGGAAGGCCACTCTGCAGATGTCACATTGACATTAAATCCTAGATGATGACCTTCAAGGTAGGAATGACCCTTACATACTCAAAGATTAAAAAGTATACCAGTAGTTAGTGGTGGAATACATCCCTGTAACTCCAGCATTGAGGAGTAGAGGCAGGAATATCACTGAAAGATTGTGCCCAGCCTGGGCTACATAAAGAGGTCATGATGAGGAAGGAAGGAAGGAAGGAAGGAAGGAAGGAAGGAAGGAAGGAAGGAAGGAAGGAAGGAAGGGAAAGGGAGGGGAAGGGAGGGGAAGGGAAGGGGGGAAGGGAAGGGAGGAGGGAGGGAGGGAGGGGAAGGGAAGGGGAGGGAGGGAGGGAGGAAGGAAGGAAGGAAGGAAAAAAGGAAGGAAGGAAAAAAGGAAGGAAGGAAGCCTATGATGGCCATGGAGGGATTTAGCCTCTGACTTGGCTGCTGGCTTGGGTACAAAGGGCTGGGAGAAGGGCAAGGAGACAGACGAGAACTTAAAGACTATGGTGCTCTCTTGGCTCTGCCATTACCAGAGTCCAACCTTGGATAATAATCTCTTACCAGTGCTTTAATGTTCTTTCCTTGTAAAATGAAAAGAATCATTTCCCTGTGGTGGTTTGAATAAGAGGTGGTGTGTGTGTGTGTGTGTGTGTGTGTGTGTGTGTGTGTGTGTGTGTCTGCATGTGTATGCTAAATAAAGTCAGCTTTTTTTTTGTTATGCTTTGAGCTGGGGAAGGCTGGAGATATGGGATGAGGCCTTTTTCTTCTGTTTTCCTACCATGTCCTTAGCAGGTTGCATATAGTAGATAGCCATTAAATACTGTCAAATGAAATGATTGAATGAACAGAAACAAGACCCTTGAGAAGCAAAGTGGGGTTGGGTAAATGTCAAGAGAGACATTACACTATAATATTCATCCACCTGACAGTATGGAAACACTTGTGTTATTTACGTACTGAAGAATAAAACTTTAAAAGAATTTGAAAAGACACCGACACCATTCCAGTGGTGGTGGCAACGGAACTCTTGAGTGAAGCTTTTCTCTAGGCTACTGGTTCCCAGGGCTAAGAACTAAGGTTTGGTACCAGAATCTCTTCTCTTCTCCCTGGGCAACTCTCTGATGTTGTTTGGACCCTGGAACTTGTTACTCAAGAACATTTGTAGAGAGAAATGAATCCTGTTTCTTAATAGCTCATAAATGTCTATATAATGAAATGTAGAGTGAACAAGACATAAAACAATCTTAGGAATTAAATAACTCAGATGAAGAAAACAGAAATGCTTCAGCAGCACAAAGATAAAAGGCCAGGACCTCAAGTTCAATTGATCTTATTCTAACAGCGACAGCCAATTACAAGCAACCACTGAGGAGCAGGCACAGGTCCAGGCCCTTGGGACACCTCCAAAGGAAGAAAGAAAAAGAGAGAGAGAGAAAGAAAAAGAAATATCCTGTCTTCTTGGAGGCAAGGAGGAAGACAGCAAAGAATGGCAGGCAGTGTCCAGCACAGAGAAATGTCCCCCAGGGTCTGTGGGAGCAGAGAAGCGCTGTGTAGAAATAAAAGGGCAGGTAGAGTGTTGCAGTTCGAAAGTTTGAAATCACATGGTTTGAGCCTCAGAGGAGAAAGGTACTAAGAACCCAGGATTCCAGGAGATTGGTTTACAGTTAAGAGAAGGTTGCTCATGCACTCGGAACCACACTGGAGACCACTGTCCCAGCTTCCTCCATAGCCTCTCTGCCTTATTTTTAAAGACAGGGTCTCTCACCGATATAGCTCACTGGCTGACTACACTGACTGGCCACTAAGCCTCTGGGATGCTCCTGTCTGTCCTGGCACTGGGATTTCAGGGTTAAGCTGCCACTGGGGAGGCTTTTTATGGCGATGCTGGCGATCCGAAGTCCTCACGCACTCTACTGAGGGAGCCATCTCCCTACCCCTTATCCCTGAAAAGTGGAATAATTTGGCTTTTAGGATGAGAATCAACTCTTTATTGCACTAGGCAGATCTGTTGAGAGGTTGGAGGAGTAAGAGAGATGGTAGTGGCTCACCCTTAGCTGGCACTTTTGGTGGCAAATGATCGTGTTCTGGAGAGATATTGAATCTGGAGGGCAGTCATCAGCCTTTCCTGACAGATTGAATCCCGGGTGTGAGAGAAATGTCAAGAATTATCCCCGCGTCCTTAGCCTGAGCAACCGGAAGGGGGAGGGTTTCACCAGCTGAGACTGAGAGGGCAAAGGGCCTGGACGGAGTTCTGAAAAGACGATGAGGGGTAGCACCAGGCCCCAGTTGAGACGGATGAGGGGTAGCACCAGGCTCCAGTGTTGAGTAGGCAGTTGGAGATGTAAGCCTGGAACTCGAGGCAGCGTGAACAAGGTAGATAACTAAATCTGGGAATCTTAACTCTCTATACGACAAGGGACCACAGGAGCTCAGAAAGGATCGAGGGTAGAGACAGCAAAGACAAGGACGAAGAACCGAGACACAGACTAAGAATCAGAAAGAGGTGTAGGAATTAGCATGGGTTACCAGTGCGGCTGACGTGAAGCCAGGATACACAGACCATTAAGAAGCCAAGAAGAATGTCAAAGGAGCATTGTTTATCCATGTTACTAGTACAGTACGGACTTCCTCTGCCACCCAGGAGGAGCCTGAGCAGCCAGCACTGGGTGGAAATGCAGAGGAGTAGAGAGAGGCCTCCTAGCCCTGATTATCACATCAGCCGCCTGCCCTGGAGAAGGGGCATCTCCCTCCAGCTGTCTGGTTCTCAAGGCACGGAGAGATGAGCAGGGTGGAAATAGCGCTTTGAACAACACAGCCATGCTCCCCTGACCCTTCTGTGACTCTGGCTACATTAAACAAGTCCTAAATAGCCCTTTGGGATCCCAAGCAGATAAAATGTCTTCCTCCTTTGTTTCATGTGCCACTCAGGACCTCTTGAATTCTCGCTGTTTTTATTAAGAATTCCTTATCCACTAATAAACAGCACACAGACCCCACAACTTCTGTGGTAATTGATCTAACTGTTATTTAAGGATGATCTTGGGCACTGGGATGGCCAGTTATTGCAGGAAGCCTCCACCTTGTTAATCACTTGCCAAATGGTCACCCTCTGTTCCTCCTTCTTTCCTGGAAGCGCTATCAATCCCCAAGGCTATTTTTATAGCAAGGAGACTATGACAACATATGGAGGCCTCTCTCTGCTCTCCCAGAGCACAACAAAGTCTTGTCTTTCCTTCAGCCACTCACTTGGTGAATGCCACAGGCTTTGAGCAACTGTGAATCCTCGTGATCTGTGGGGCTGTACCAGAGAGCCACGGTGCACACAGCAGCTGGTCCGAGGAGCATACTGACCTGATGGTCCCCATTCATGGTGGGCGTGGAACCTTCTCCATTTGTCAAGCAGAGTTAGCTCTGTCAATCCCACAAATCCCTGGGTACGTCCATATTTTTTGCCTTGAACAATTCTAGAAGACTGGCATTTGGAGAAAGGATATGCGAGTTAGGGCTACTGTAGACTTTTAGCTTTAAATATGTTCTTTCTTTTCAAATAAACATGAAAGAAAAAGGAGAAGGTGTGATGAACTCTCAGCTTCTGTTTTAAAATCAGATTCATCTATAAGCAAAACATTATTCTTTGAACAACAGGCAAATTTGAGCAGGCAATTGTGAGTCATTTATTATAGTGTCCTATACTGTCTCGGGATCGAGTACACCATGAGTTATGACAGAGTCCTCAAACTAATTTATATCATCATGGGAGCTAGTTACAATAATTTCTAGCCAGGCTTGAAAATATAAAGTTCATTTTGTTGTTTGAATCCACTGCTGACGGCTGTTCTGGGAGAGCAGACACTTGGCAGCTCGATTTTTAAACGCTGTTGAAGAAAAACCCCTCTGTGTACTGATCAGGTTGTTTTGGCTTTGGGGAACTTACTGCTTTTTCAAAATCTGGCCATGTTTATGTTTCTTCACCTTGGGGCACAGAAGTGGTCTTGTCTCTACACTCTGCGCTTCCTAAGTGCTGAGGACACAGTCAACTGGGCTCACTGCTCTTGCCTCTCTGAGATTATGGACCTGGATCCTGGCACATTAATCCTTCTCACTTTCTGTTTCTTCCCTGTTATTGAACAAATGGCCTTTATTGCAAAGCAATACACAAACGCAGTCAGTCAGAGTCCTCCGGAGTGCTGCCGTAGTCGCCATGGTACTGTTGTTGCCATCTCCTCTCATCTGCAGGCTTGACCATGGGAAATATGCTGGGGTGACCCAGCGTGTGCCTCTCACCTGTATCCTCCACCCATCCCTAAAGCGTCTCACCCTCCACGGGCCCTTCCGAGGCTTCAGTCAGGGCTGAAAGAGCTAGATGAGGAGTGGAAAGGTCGTCACTTGTATGTGTAGGGACATTTGTCACAGCCACCATCGGGGGCTACATAAAGCAGCAGTAGCCAAGTGGCCCCGTGGGCAGACCCAGCACTGCCCTTCATGTCCCTCCAGGAGGGGCCCTCTTACCTTCAGGGCCTGTCGGTCAGTGCTTTGCTTGAGTGCATAGCCTTTGCTTAGGGATTCCAAACTGGAACGCTCAGGTCGGTCACTCTCTTAGTTGCCTGATACTTGCCTATCTCAATGAGATGTCATGGGCAGGGAGGTCAAGTGAACATTAACTGAAACCCAAATACACTCACACTCTTGCTGGTTCCCAATCCTTCTGTCTGCTCTCTTGACATGGATGTGGGGAGACGTGGCACTCTGCTATTGACTCTCCCTGAAGACCCCAGATCCTTGGGATTCTGCTTATGTTCAATAGACTGTGTCTGACCAGAAAGTCTACATGAATTCACAAATTGGAGGAACATATTTGTATTTGATTGAAAATATTTATGCCTTTAGGATTTTGTTTGCAGTATGTCTTCAGATCACTATCCAGCTAAGCCAGGGAAGAGTCATTCCTGTTATTGCTCCCCCAGGGGAATAAAGCCAAACCTGTAACCACTGCCTTTTTCTATCCTTGGATGTCTACACCCTACCTCCTACCTTGCTCTCAGCACTTGACAATTTTGTATTTGTTCCGGGGATTTCCACACTCTCCCCTGGTTTTGTGACTTTAATTGATAACCATAAAGATCTGTATCTTACCTAAGTTTGGGATTTAAAGGGTCCTTGTAGACACTGATGGTTTCTCAGACAATCCCGTATGATTGTGGAGACGCTGGCGGTTCTGTTTGCAGACTTTGCTTTTCATTAGCAGTCTGGTGGTGACAGCGAGCTCTAGCTGTTTTCTTCTGTCACCACTCACAGGAATGGCGCTGCTGCACAGAGGTAGCATGAGGCCTCAGGAATGGCAGGAGTGTCCCCAGCGTGCCCTCAGCTCCAGCCCTCAATTGTCACAGCAGCAGGTCATGCCTCTAAGAATGAGACTATTGCTGATTAGTGGGCCTGGTTCCCCGGGCAGGCTGTGAGGGAAAATGCCATGGTGTGTCTGCATCACTTTCTCAACAATTACATTTTTGGCTGCCTACTGACCGTTTTTCACACAGGCGACTTTTTGTCTCCTTGATAAAGAATGCCCTCTTCATAATAGGGTTCTTACAGGTTTCTTCCCCGTGTCTGGAACTTCCCACCACCCCACTCTCTCTCTTCGCCCCTCTGCGTTCTTTCAGTCCTACGGAATAAAGCCTCCGTGTTTTATTTCCTGAGACTTTCATCTTCTCAAAGAACAATCTGCTCAAAAGAAAATGCATATCAAGGACTCCCCCTCGATGAGGGCTTGAACCCCCATCCTCTGGTAGCTTTCTCACCTGGGAAATGGGCCCTGTAGTGTTAATCACCTCGTAGAGTTGTCTTTAGGATAAGACTGTGTGTAGGCTTGGTTGCTTGCTCCGGGGGTGGAGCACTTGCCTTGCAGACTTGAGAAGCGATTTGGAATCCCTGCAGCCTAGATAAGGATGGTGCAGTAGTGTGTGTCTGTGCTCCTGGTACTCCTGTGTCAAGGTGGAGAATCCCAGGAGCCTGCAGGTCTAGCTAGTCTGGTAGACACACAGAAGCCCCTGCCTCAGACAAGGTAAGGCCTGACACCTAAGGTTGCCTTTGGGCCTTCACACACAAGTGCCAGTTCGCCCTGTTTCTGTCTCCTCTCTGTCTTTCATACTCACACAATAACTAATGCATATAAAGTACTCAAAAGAATGCCCAATATGCCACCATCACCCGGTAGAGGCCCCATCACCAGTATCTCTTTCATGACCAACATCCCCAGGGGACACTGGGTCTACAAGCAAGATCCTCCTGGTATTTGATCTTACCCTATCATTTCTTAGATCCTACAGATCACGACCTCTGTCTCCTCTGAATCTAATGTGATTCCAATTTCTGCTTTCTGTTTTTCCCTTTCAGTACTTGCAATCAAACCCAGAGACTTAGTGTGTGTTAGGCAAGCACTACCACTAAGCAGCACCCGAAGTCCCCTCACTTTAGGGATAGGGTCTCTCTAAGTTACTCAGGCTAGACTTGAACTCACTCCAGCTTAGGCTAGCTTTGAACTTGGAATCCTCCTGCCTCAGCCTCCGCAGTAGCTGCACCACAATGTTCAGGGCCCCTTTTGTAGAACGATGATCATTTTGTGCTTTCTTTTCTGGCATGTTCCATTCGCTGGAGGAGCCTTTGAAAGCAGTGTTATAGAAGTTCTTATCTTTAATCCATAGGACAGCCCCACAGGGCACCAACACTTCCTTCCAATTTACATTTGAAAACCATCCAGGTCAGAAAGACTGTGTTGGGTTTAACACAACCAATCAATAAGAGCCTAGCCCAGTTCCCAAACCCAAGTCTTCTGACTCCAAGTCCAGTATAGCTTTGTTTTGGTTTTCTATACAGAGTCGTGTGTGTGTGTGTGTGTGTGTGTGTGTACAATAGCCTCTAATTTTCCAAAATTTTTATCAAGAAGCCAACAAGCTCTAAGTCCCCCAAATGGTAGATATTAGTTCTGAGTGTGTATGTCTAGTCCTCCCTGGTTAGGCCTTGAACTTCCTCTCTGGCATCTCACTAGATGTAGAGCCAAAGGTCACTATAATACAAATAAAGCTTTATTGAGGTGAATAGTCATTCTGCAGGAGGAAGTACAATGCAGGGCACCCTGTCTATTGAGAACTCCTCCTTTGGGATTAAAGGGGAAGGGGCAGGTGTTGCTGCCCTCACCCTCTAGTCTCCTTGACAATGCCTCTCCTGAGAGACTCCTTTCCCATCCATAAGGCCCCGAACCATCAAAGGCCTGACATTGTCCTCAGGTCGTCAAACAAGCTCTTACCCTGTGACAGACACCCCCACCCCACCCCCCTGCCAAAAACCAAAAACCAAACCCACAAAAACCCTTGCTTTCGTTGGCTTACTTCACTTTCTCCCGCTCAACATCCCTGAGTTTGAGAAGGAACTGCAGGAAAGGGAACACGCAGAAAGGCGGGCTCCAGAACACCCTAATTGGGGAACTCCTGCAGTAGACCTGCGCTCCTGGAAGTCAAGGAAAACAGTGAATCTTCCTGTCGGCACAGTTGACAACAAGTGTAAGCCTCACACCCTTGATTGGCTGCAAGCTCCAAAGCTGCGCTTTTAACTGCCACCATGTTGCTGAGCCAGACACTGGCACGTGATTGTCCTCTACGGAAATACCAGATTTGAGCTGGGGAGTCTTCTAGTCTCAGATATATACATGGGAACTCTCAGTACATTGTCGCCAGTCCCGATGACATATTCGAAATCCTCTGGAAGTGTTTTGACAATGTGCTTAACCACTTTAACTTTCACCTAGACTGGCCGTCAGGGATTAGGGTGCTCTTGGGAGTTTTGTGGTGTTAAAGACACTGGAGACACGTGCAGTCAGACATTAGTCAGGTATGTCTAAACCTTCAGTTCCTACCCAGTCTGTGTGTGCCTTCGAAGAATGTTTTGTTAAGGAGGTCAAAAGGATTCGATTTCTTCTCATCTGCAGAGACAAGAGTGGAAAACTACTTCCTTTAGATTTGAAAGAGAATTAATCACAGGGTTTTGTTTTTTTTTCTCTCTCTCTCTTTTTACTTTTAACCTAGAGAACAGGGGCCTTTGCACCAAAGGACAGAAGAAAAGAGGGTCTTAGTGGAGGGCTCCCAGGCTTCAGTACGTTGATCTGGCAGCATGGTGGGGCCAGGAAGTACTATCAAGACAAATGTTCCTGGTGGCAGCTGGGGGGGGAGGGTACGCAGCACAAGGTCATTTTTGTGTCCAGGACACTTGAGAGCTAACTACTGGGAAGTGCTTTTGACTCCCAACCATAAGCAGGGCAAAGCACGACTTTTGCGTGAGGGAACTTTGTCATTCTGAGGGAGAAAGATACCAAGATGTGTACTTTGTCAGAGACTTGTAAACACAAGTCTTCTAAGAAAAGAACATCCCATCAAATGCTGCGAGGGATTCCGTAGTTGTTATCATGGCTCCGCAACTGATAACCGGAGGGGATCAGACCTGGGCAGACAACATTCAAGTCTGTGATCTCATCCCTTCCCTCTGTCTGCCACCACACAGGCTACTTGTTAATGGCGCTGGGTGGTAGCATCTGAATTTGGTCCCAGTGGATCCTTAAGTCTGTAAAAGTGTATTGTACTCATGAGTACACTTCCGATCTTGAACATGTGAGCGTTGTTGCAGGAATTGTGACAGGCAAGACGATCTGACTTTTAACAGGGTGTGAGCCGTGACAGCAAAGAGTTGAGGGCGGCTTTGGTTTCTACTGTCATGCTAATGAGTCTTTCCACATGAGAGTACTGTGACCCTTGGTGAGTGTCCACCACAGTTGATGAACTGTTCCCTCCAGCTGTTACCCAAGGATCTGTGTGTGTGTGAGGACATGTACGCATGTGTACAAGTGCGTGTCAGGCGCGCATGTAGAGGGACGCTAGAAATCGTCCGTCAGGTGCTGTGCACCTTGGTGTCAGACATGAAGTCTTAGTCAGCTAGACTGGTTGACCAGGAGTCTCCAGAGATCTTCCTGACTCCTGCTCCCCAGAGTTGGGATTACAAGCACAGCAAGCACCATGCCTGGATTTCTGGGGATCAAACTTGGGTCCTTTTTCACTTTACTGATTTCTTTCTCTTTCGGCCGACCTTTTTATGTGACATTCCACGAAATGGATACCAAGGTGAATGACCCATAGTGCAGATTTGTTACTTAAATGTTATTTCTGGTACAGCTTTTTAAATTGTACAAAATGTGTACAAAGTTATGTAAACTATAAGACCTGATGGCTTAGGGAGAAAGGGTACGAGCCTGTGCTGCCCCACACAAGCTATACAGACCTGAGAGTTACATCCTCTCCTTTCAGCAACGGCCCAGCATTCAACTTCTGCAGCACATATTTTACAAGGATTTATGAATGACTCCTTCCGTTATCTTAATTAAAAAGAGCATAGCAATCTTCTTCCTCAAAAAAACCCTTAAACCCTGTTTTTAAGAAAACACAAGACATGAAATTTATGCATATTGAATTTTACTTCTTCCACTAAAAATAAATATGACACTCTGCTGGGAAATACATTTGAATTGTGAAAATATGACTGTCAACATTGGAGATGCAATGAAGTATTAAAAAGAATTTCCATTTTGTTTTGGATCTTTTAGCAAAGTGCTAATTTTTTTTAAAAAAGTCATCAAAGGCATTATTGCTCCTAAGTCCTGCTATGTCCTTCTGTTTGGGTTTGGCCAGCCAAGAACGAGGCCATTTCTTGAGTTTGACTGTTAGAAGGATTACGTCTTGGGGCTGGAAAGATATCTCAATGATTAAAGCCTTGACTGTTCCTCCAGAAAACACAGGCTTGGTTACCAGCATCTGTATGGTGGCTCACAATGGTCTGTAACTCTCAGGCCACGGGATCTGAGGCCCTCTTTTGGCTTTTGAGGGCACCAGACCCCCACATAGTGCACAGACATATACACAGGCAAAGCACCAAGCATACAAAGTTTTTTAAAAAATCAAAAATCATAGAAATATTCTGTTTTACAAGACACCTGAAGAAGGGGCCCTGCGTCTTTTCGTTTTTCTTAGTTTGTCATATAGCCAGTGGGGTTTCATTAAATAATTTTGTAATTCTTTTCCTTTCTAAAAGGGATTTTGAAAGAAGTTAATGGAGCTTTCCTGAATTAACGGAGTTTCTCTGTCCTTTATGTTAGCTCATCTATCACCATAGATCAGCAATTCTTATTATAAAGGCCAAGTAAATCAATCCACATAATTTTCAGCCAAGTTTTCCATGGCTCCATTCTGTGTGACAGACAAAATAAGTAATCGTTAGGTTAGTTTTGTCCCTGTAGCTCACCTTTGGGTGCCTGAGATTACGAAGATCCCATTACCTAGGCTCTGCTTAACATCATAAATGATGTCGTTCATTTTCACAACAGGGAATCAGATCTCACTCCAATAGGCTGAACCTGGTATGTGTCAATACAGGTGAGACTCAGGTAAAGATGTCTTCAATATCACCTGTCCATGAAGAGGCCTAATGACGTCACACTGAGGTCCCAGGAATCCCTTAGGGGGTGGGGCTGTGCATATGTTACAGCCTGGGCAACTGATAACGTTCTGCTGCAGCAGGTCCAGCTGCTGCTGGTGCTCAAGGCTGCACACATTGAGCACTCTGGTCCAGATCATACAGAAGCCACAGCATAGGAAGAGTCGACGACAAAGTTGTTCTGGTTTATAGTTGTCGTGGACAAATATATTCGCATC
The DNA here is from genome assembly GCF_037038515.1 of Microtus pennsylvanicus. NCBI lineage: Eukaryota > Metazoa > Chordata > Mammalia > Rodentia > Cricetidae > Microtus > Microtus pennsylvanicus. The sequence goes on along the minus strand of NC_134593.1, from coordinate 9,889,580 downwards.
CGAATTTCAGCTACTGAAAGCAGGGAAACGTGTTCTCAGGATGTGGAAGGCATGTGCCTGTCTTATTTTCCCGTGAGATGATGAACTTAGACTCATTCAGTGAGAGCCATGTTCTCGTCTGCTTTGGGTTATAAGCCTTACCCCTCCCTGTTATTGTTGTGGTAACTTAGAATTTTTTTTAAAGAGTGGTGTGGTTAGCCATTTCCGTCCCACTTAACCACATCCCTTAGACATTTCACTTTTAAAGTAAAATCACCCTTCTTGCATTTAAGGAATGGAAACTTGTTCAACTTGCCAAGCGGGGGTTCGCCATCCCTGAGACAAATTTTCCAAAGGACTGGGAATTCTACACAATTTATGGTACTCTCAAAGATATTTCCCAAGGTTTGATATTGAAGGGGTAGGCATTACATTGTCGCTGAGGGCACCCCTTTGACCCTGTCTGACAAGAAGTTACATTTGAGCTTTCTTTCCACACACTTTCAACCTCCTCGTGTGGGATTTCAGTTTGTCTCTGACTCTTCGCATAACTGGCGCACCGTCCACAGCAGCATCAATGACAGAAGCCAAGTATAGCCCACTGCTGAAGGATTGTACAGGTGTAAGTTCACTTAATTACCTTTATAAAAAAAAACTTACCTTTTTTGAAAAATTGGAAGCTTCTCCTGAGGATCCTGAGAGGTCCCATGACCCCCGGGTTAATGATTTTCAGCATAGATTTAGCCTGGGAAACTCCAAAGCCTGAATGCTTCCTACTGTGTTTTTGTCTTTATTAAAATGTGTTCTTTAAAGAGTTTTCTGTGTTTGGCACAGAAAAGACATAACAGCCAAGCCAGGATTGAAGAGGTAGAAACTGAATGTTATTAGTGTATAAATATTACACAGCAAAAAAAAAAGGCTACCGAAATAAAAATTGTGTTTATGTAGTTTAGGGCATGGGACATATATTCTATTTTCCTCTGAAAACTGGAGGTGGATCTCAGAGCTCCTTGAAAGTAAGACCTAATGCCTCAGGAAAACAGCTTGGTTGAGAGGACTTGTTGGGTTTGTGATTTACTCTGTTATGGGGTTCTGTTGAAGGAGTCGTTTCCAGGATTACTCTCTGTGTTGATAGGACAGAATAATATTGTGGCTCAGTAGCCACCAGCCACGTGTAAGCATGGTTAATATTGCTGAGGAATGGAGCTTTTTAATTTTAAGTAGCTATCATCTAAACAGCCACACATGAACACCCAAACTGAACAGCACAAGGCATAGGAGACAGGAGAGTTGATTAGAGACAGTAGCCAGCCACAAGCCAGGGACCTGACCTGAGCATAGAAGGAATCCTTCATCAGAGCTCACGGGACATTTATGGAGACATGAAGAAGGTAGGGGCAGCTGAAAGAGGATTAGCCTCAGGGCTGTATCAGAGAAACGGATTGGTAGATGGATCAACGTAACATTTCTAAGCAGTATTTCATCCATGCACACACGGCTACAGAAAGACCGTCGGCATGCCTGGACTAGGGTGAGCAAGGCAAGAAGGGAAAGAAACGAGATTCGGCAGGAGAATTTATTGACTCTAGGGGCACTAGGAGCTGTGCAAGTTATGTCAACCTTGGGATTGTGCAATGACAAGCCTTTAGAAGGTGCTAGAAGGAAAGGGGAGAATGTGGTTGAACTGTGTGAATGACCACTTGAATACATTCCAGAGGCCAGTGAACAAGTTAGAGGACCTGTGAGCTCAAAGTGTTCCTGTCGCAGGTGCAGCGATGGCCCAGACCAGAAGAGCAGCGCTGGCTATGGGGACTAGGGGAGAGTGTCCGGAGAGCCACTTGGAAGGCAGTTAACAGGATTAACTGTTAGCTGAGTGGATGAGCTATATGGTGTGGAAGAAAAAGCATTTGGGGTGACTCTAATTATTTTTCCGAATTGATCAGTTGTTGTTTTTTTATTGAGAAATGCTGAGTGAGTTCCCAAGGTCATGTTTTGAGCACATTAAACCAGTTTCCTATCAGACTTTGGGGCGGGAGTGGGGCTGCTATGTAGACAACTGAAGATGTGACCCTGGTGTTTCTTAGGATGTGGGAATTCGTGGTTTCGGGTCTTGGAGGGAAGGGAGGAGCCAGAGGAGGAAGAGAAGCTAAATGTCAAGAGAATTGAGAGTAGGGACCATGAAGCTAGAGTCTCCCTTTGGAGGAAGGGAATCAATCGTGGGGAGGAACAAGCTATCCTGGACATGCCGTTATTAAACCTGAAAGCTGAGACCAGCACAGCGGGATCGAGAGCCTGGAGGCAGCAGCACAGTCAAGCGTTTCCGTGTGGTTCTGAGTGGGGGGGTTGGTGAAAGAGAACTCTAGGCTCAGTGAGGTACAGCCAAGGCTATAGGGTGAAGTCACATGACAGAATGACTTTGTCACAGGGCAAGTCAACTGTTACCTGCTCTTCATACGTGAAGGTATTTGGGGGCCATTTAATCAAACTTCGTGCCTCGGGGTTGAATAACAGAGCGGGAAGTGTTGACTTAAATTGTTTTTTCAAGCCAGTATAAATGTCAGAATTCAGGAGAAATGTGTGCTGAGGAAAAGATTTGTTCATTTGAGAAAGGGGAACGTTTTCTGCTTCTCCTCATTTGCCTGTGAGCACTTGCCCTACACAGTCGTCTTGCCTGTGATTCTGCACAAGTGGGCTTCCCATCGACATGTCGCATCCCAGTTTTCAACTCTGGAAACAGCCAGGGCTGCTCTAGTTGGTGTTTATTCCTAGGCCGTTTACGTTTTTAACCATTCAAATGTTTGCTCTAAAAAGCAAGATTTTTTCAAATGATTGTTACTGACTTACAGTGTGCCGATAGAGAACTAGGAAGAGCTTGGAGAACCCTTCCTTGATGATTATCCCAGAGATAATTCCCCCTCCTGGCGTCCCTTTGCTTGTCACTACTTCTCATCTGACAAAGTCAAAAGGACAAAGAACACCAAGACCTGAATCCATCAGACTATCATGTTAGAAACTCTGATCTGGTGGGGGGAGGAGCTAGGGGAAATAGTTAGATACGAAAAGTGCTCACTCTGCAAGCGAGAGGCCCTGAGTTCAATCCCCAGGACCCATGTTTTTTAAAAAAAATGTGTCAGTGTTCTAGAAAGATGACTGAAGAATTAAGAGCTCTTGCTGCCAAAGATCTGAGTTCTGTCTCCAGGGCTCATATCAGGTGGATCACAAATACCTGTAACTCTAGCTCCAAGGGAACCTATGCCTTCTTCTGACGTCCATGGGTACCCAAAACACACACACACACACACACACACACACACACACACACACACACACACACACAATGAAAGGCAGATCACTGAAGAGATAGAGACAGAAAGATCTTTGAATTTTGCTACTCTGCCAGCCAAGCCTACTTGGCTAGCTTCAGACCAAAAGATCCTGCCTCCAAAAGGAGATGGACAATGCCTATAGATGCCCACAAATTGTCCCCTGACCTCCACACACATGTCTCCATGTTGCACATGTATCATCACACAGCACACAAACACACTTGCATTCACTCACGTACAGAGAAACTCTGGCCTCCACACATTTATTCTAAATGAAGAATAAATCTAAAATAGTGGCTGAGGGAGAAATGTTCCCTATGGTCTTGGACATATGAACACTTGGTCCCCAGTTGGTACCACTGTTTGGTGGGATTTAGGAGCTGTGGCCTTGCTGGAGGAAGAATGTCCTTGGGGGTGGGCTCTGAGACCTTAAAGCCTCACTTCCTTTTGATTTGGTTTTTCTGCTTCGCGCTGTGGTTGAGGATGTTAGCACTCAGCTTCCTGCCCCTCCACCATGCCTGACCACCATGACGGACTCAACCCTCTGGAACCATAAGTCATATAAAAATGTTTTTGTCTATGTTTCCTTGGTCATGTTTCTTTTTAAAAACACAACAATAGAAAACTAAGTAATATGAAAGTGTTACTCTTTTTAAAAATAAATAAACCTTTTATCATTTATAAAAAAACCCAATAATTCCTCACCACATTTCAACTCCAAAATCTCAATTATTGGCCACAAAACATTCATTCACCCATTAAAAGATTTAAGGGCATCCCCAGGCCTGCTCCTGAAATGTCAATAATGGTCGCCTACACAGGTACACTTAGATTTCCTCCCGTGAGACCTGCTGGTGAAAGAGAAGTCCTATGCTATCAGCCCATGACTTCCCCTCTCTGTGTGTGTTGACCACAGTGGCCCCATTGTTGAAGGTCTCCAGGCATCAATAGTCAGTATCTGAGCACACTCCAGCTTCAGCTCGTGGGCCAGTGGTATGGAAGAGGCTTCCCCTTCTGACACATGCGCTCAAGCTGCTGCTTCTTCACCCCAAACACTCCTTACTCCAGCTCCCAACCGCTGCTTCCGTCTGAGAATCCAAAGGTGTCAAATGCACCTCAGGAGCAGGACTCTCCCACAGCAGTACAGTCGGCTCTGGGGTCATTTCTGCACCGGCACAAGCTCTGGTCTTCCCCATGAAGTGCTTGTTTGATCCTCTTGCTTCCCTCCCAGGGAAATAATCCAATTCCCCCACGGGATCCATGGAGCCAGCGCCCCAGGTCACAGGCTGCCACTGACCTTTCTTCGAGTTTTCCCTGTGCCCTTTAAGAGTTTACAATCCTGTACATTGAGTGCTCTACTCAGAGTTGACACCTTGATTTCTGAGTATTCACGAGGTTCCCTTGCTTCCCATGCCCTTGCTTGCCACAGATTCTCTTTGCCATGATTTGCACTTGGAGGCCTAAGAACTCCTGTTGTTAGGAAGAGCTCTAAGAATAGCCGAGAGAGCTCGGATGAGCTCAGTTGTCCAGGATGCTGGCCATTCTCCTGGTTTATAATTTTCCAGGGCTGCTACAGTGAGCTATCTCACGTGCCTCGGGTTGACTGGGGTTCGAAGCTCCCTTGGCCACGCCAGAGGGGCACTCCCGATTAGGAGTCTGTCACCTTACTGTTACTGTGAAGCTCAAAGTAAAAAGGAGGGGACAGACATTAACAAGGTCACGTGACACAATGATTACCAGAGGTCAATGCTGCATGACTGACCTTGTGAAATAAGTTCTCAGCTTCTCTCTCACTTGCCAGGTTCAATTGTCATTGAACAGATTTTCTTCATGGGAGGCACACGCATGCTTCCCAAGCATGAATGAACGCTTTGGGACTGGACGGACAGGGGTTAGAATTAAACATGTTAAAGAATAGGTACATTAATGAATTTACTAATAAAAATGTACTCCCATGAAGGAGTTAGAAAACAAGCTTCTCTGAATTATTATTATTTATATGTAGTCACACTGATACCTTATTCAGAGATTTCTGGGATTGGTGGCAATCTCCTTATGAAGGAGTTTATGTACACACATGCTCACGTCATCTCACCTAACATGTTAACAGAGTTACACACACACTCACGTCATCTCACCTAACATGTTAACAGAGTTACACACACGCTCATGTCATCTCGCCTAACATGTTAACAGAGTTACACACACGCTCACGTCATCTCACCTAACATGTTAACAGAGTTACACACACGCTCACGTCATCTCACCTAACATGTTAACAGAGTTACACACATACGTCATCTCACCTAACATGTTAACAGAGTTACACACACGCTCACGTCATCTCACCTAACATGTTAACAGAGTTACACACATACGTCATCTCACCTAACATGTTAACAGAGTTACACACTCGCTCACGTCATCTCACCTAACATGTTAACAGAGTTACACACACGCTCACGTCATCTCACCTAACATGTTAACAGAGTTACACACACACTCACGTCATCTCACCTAACATGTTAACAGAGTTACACATACGCTCATGTCATCTCACCTAACATGTTAACAGAGTTACACACACGCTCACGTCATCTCACCTAACATGTTAACAGAGTTACACACACACTCACGTCATCTCACCTAACATGTTAACAGAGTTACACACACGCTCACGTCATCTCACCTAACATGTTAACAGAGTTACACACACGCTCACGTCATCTCACCTAACATGTTAACAGAGTTACACACACGCTCACGTCATCTCACCTAACATGTTAACAGAGTTACACACACGCTCACGTCATCTCACCTAACATGTTAACAGAGTTACACACATACGTCATCTCACCTAACATGTTAACAGAGTTACACACACGCTCACGTCATCTCACCTAACATGTTAACAGAGTTACACACATACGTCATCTCGCCTAACATGTTAACAGAGTTACACACACGCTCACGTCATCTCACCTAACATGTTAACAGAGTTACACACACGCTCATGTCATCTCACCTAACATGTTAACAGAGTTACACATACGCTCATGTCATCTCGCCTAACATGTTAACAGAGTTACACACACGCTCACGTCATCTCACCTAACATGTTAACAGAGTTACACACACGCTCACGTCATCTCACCTAACATGTTAACAGAGTTACACACACACCTAACATGTTAACAGAGTTACACACACACTCACGTCATCTCACCTAACATGTTAACAGAGTTACACACATACGTCATCTCACCTAACATGTTAACAGAGTTACACACACGCTCACGTCATCTCACCTAACATGTTAACAGAGTTACACACACGCTCACGTCATCTCACCTAACATGTTAACAGAGTTACACACTCGCTCACGTCATCTCACCTAACATGTTAACAGAGTTACACACACGCTCACGTCATCTCACCTAACATGTTAACAGAGTTACACACTCGCTCACGTCATCTCACCTAACATGTTAACAGAAAGCAGTATCTGGCTCGACTTTGTTTAAAGGTATCTCTTACATTTGGAAGCATCGCCGAAGTTTCACGTTAAACAAACCACCTCCATGGCCGTGCCTGCTGCACAAACATCCCAGGACACATGGCAGCTGCTCCCTTGGTGTTTGCCTTCACACCTACAACATCAGCCCTTGCGTGATTCACCCTGCTCCTCCTGTCCCTGTCGGGAAGAAGCCAGAGGTTCACTGCATCTGTTTCCATAGCACCACACCACAGCTGCAGAAAGAAAATCAGGAGAAGGCCCTCACCCTTTGTCTTCCCCGTAGAGAAGCCTCTTACCAAATATTTCCACCTCCTTAACCCATCTGGAATTCTCCCGAAGGCCCTCGTTTCAGTAGATTCTGGAGACTTCTGGCAGCTACTGCTTGCTTTTGCAGGTTCCCAGCCAGAGAATAAAAAAATGGTAAAGGAATGACAGACACAGTCAGACGTGAACCTTCCCGTCCCTTCCTTTCTAAATGAGTAACAGTGACCTACGGATGGAGGAATGGAGCTAACCAGAGTCCTTTGGGGTTTTCTGGAGTATACGGAAACTCCACATTCTTCCGACCAACTTGTGGCTTGCTCGCACATTCCTCTGCGATGATGTGGAGAAATCCTGGTGGTCAGGCTGGGCTTTGTCGGCCTGGGGTGGGGACTGCTGTTTAAAAATACACTTAATTATAATCTTTTTCTGCTGTGACACTGACACCATTTTTAGCCCACTACAAAGACTGTGATTTTCATTTAAATCACATCCATTATCTTATTGACCTAGTTTTTATTTGGTAATCAAAATGTTCTATTTCTAGATAGCTTAGCCTGGAATCTTTTTTTGGTCTTTGAAAGGTTATGAACCCTTTGTGCAGTTTTTTTTTCCCCTTTCCATCTCTGTGTACAGATGAACTACATCTGAATTCACATAGTAGCAAATAGTATGATATTGGTTGCTTTGAGAGATATGGTTTTTTTTATTTTTTGCTTAATTTCTTATACTTCATTTTGTTCCCTTTACTTGGACAGCGAATAGTGAGGCTTAAATCCTATTTCTAATTAAAAAAAACAAAAAACAAAACCTGACATAAGAGTGCCGATGCTACCCTCTGCTTTCTCCTGTATCCTGCTCCTCTTCTGGGCTTCCCCCCTCCCCTCCTCTGCTGTGAGTCTCAGAGACTGTTCACTAATGCTGGCTCTCACATCAATTTGAGACTTGGAAGATCTCACGTGTGCTAGACCTTTGCCACACCCCTCCCTGCCTCCCTTCTCCCTCCCTTCTCTTTCTCCCGCCCTCTAGAAATGGCCCTGAGGCCCTGTTCTGTCAGCTTCTATTCATTCATATCTAGTCAGGGTCTTGACACATTTTCGTGTTCTATCCTCTTTTTTTTTTAAAGTTCCCCTTTTAAGTATTTATTTTTATCTTGGGGTTGGGCAGCATTTGCCACGGCACATGGTTAAAGACATAGAACAACTTACAGGAGCGAATTCTCTTCTTCCACCAGGGGAACCCTGGGGATTGAACTCAGGCTGTCCAGCTTGAGGTAAAGTGCATTTACCTTTCACGCCACCTCGCTGGTCTGGTCCCAAGACCTTTTCTTAATATTGTTTCTTACTGTCTGTTGTGGAATATTATTTTAGCTGAGCCAAGGTGTGTTCCATTTGTTTAGGCTGCAGAATATTAGCTTTAACTGTGTAAAGGTGTGCTGCTTTTGTTTATGCTGCATTTGAACAAATGCATTTAAACAATGGGGTAAGGATGTGCATTTAATTGTGTAAAGATGTGTTGCCTTTGCTTCACCTTGCCTGCCGAAGGCACCTCATTGCTCTAATAAAGAGCTGAATAGCTAATAGCCAGACAGAGAAAGAATAGGCAGGGCTGGCAGGCAGAGAGAATAAGCAGGAGAAATGTAGGCTTGGGAGAGGAGAGAACGAGAGGAAGAAGGAGAAGAGAATGAGGAAAAAGAAGGGAACATGCCCAGAGCAAGAACCCAGGCAGTGGCCAGACAGACAGGCCCGAGAAGCAGTGAAAGTAAGATATACAGAATTAAGAAAAGTAAAAAGACCCAAGGCAAAAGGTAGAGAAAGAGAAACAGGTTAATTTAAGTCAAATGAGCTAGCCAGTAATGTGCCTAAGCTAGGCTGAGCGTTCATAACTAATAAGAAGTCCCCATGTCATGATTTTGGAACTGGTTGGAGGCCCCAAAGAAAAAGCCTGGCACAACTGCCCTTGATTCAAGAAGGCAGCTTTTGCTTCATCGTCAGGCAACGAGTCGAGTCTGAAAAGTTTACCCTCATCTTGTTTTGTGGCACCGTAACTGAGTCCCCCTGAGACTCTGAGATGCATTAGCAGCAGAATCAAGTCCCCCTCATTGCTGACACCTCTCAGGGTCCACACCTCATCATTCTCCTGTGGATGCCGTGTCTAGCTTCCTGTAGACAACCCTTCTTTCAGTCACCATTAGCGGTAGCAAACGCAGGTATGAAAGAGTTTTATTGAAATGATGGGTGTGATATGAACTCATTTAATCCCAGCCCCTAGAAGGCAGAGACAGGCAGAGCTCTGTGAGTTGGAGGCCAGCCTGGTCTACAGAGTGGGTGCCAAGCCAGCCAGAGCTACATAGTAAGACCCTGTCTCGATACAAAACAAAATCCTGTCCTGTGAGGTGATGGAAATGCATGTGTCATTTTGCTGTGCGAAGACACAGGAGCTGCAGCTCCCTTACTGGGTGGCTGGGGATTTTCCCAGGAATGGTATTTTGCTGTAGGTCATTTCTGTTGATGTTTTCATTCCTAAGAAGTGGTGAATGATGAGGACATAGACTACTCAAGCTCCAGTTCCTTCCTGCCTGCTTGGAGTCTCCCTTTAATCAGGAAACTGCATTCAAAGCTGCGTCCTGAACTCTGCCCAGCGTGTCAGCTTGGACAGGAAGGACAGGGAATTCCTACTGGTAGCAGCCCCCAGGGAGCTGGGGAGTAACTTGAGGTCAGATCCATCTTTACAAGGACACATTTGAGCTTTTGGGGGACTGCCCTTTAGTTTTCTGAGTTTTTCCTGGTTGAAGCCAGACAAAACCGAAGGCGTGGATTCCCTTGAGCCAGCATTTTCACACTGTGGGGTTTTGTGATCTAACAAAACCAAAGTCATGATTTTGGGGGGTTTTCTGATGTTTTTATTTTTTTATTTTTATGTTTTTAATTTTTGAGACAGATATTACTATCTATCCCTGGCTGATCTGGAACTCACTGTATAGACCAGGCTAGCTTCCAGCTAACAGAGGCTTGCCCCATCAAGTCCTGAGAGTCACCAAGCCCTGCTGAAAAGAAAAAAAACCCTGAAAACAAATAAACCCTGGAGAGATGACTTAGAAGTTTAGAGCACTGGCCGCTCTTGCATTTGGTCCCTACACCAACATGGTGTCACTCCAGTTCCAGGGGATCTGACCCCATCTTCTGACCTCGGACCAGGCACACACTGGTGCACATCTACACATGTAAGCAAATCATTCCTAAATGAAGAATAAATCTAAAATAATTTAGTCATAGTTTTAATTGAATAGGCTCAACTCATTGTTAGCTTTTATCTTGAAGCGAGGATATTAAAAACAGCAATGCTAAATGGTCATATCACAAGCCTTCTGCACAAGAAACAAAATCATCTGATATCAGTAGGAGAACGATTCTGCCTTAAGTCCCCGGCACATTGATTTCCATGAAGAGTGTGGAAAGGCGACTGCAGGAGGTGATGCATGCAGCAGCACTTCAGCGTCTGGGGCTATCTGAGCATGCCTCGTCCATGCTCAGCGGGTGATGCACTTCAGCATCTGGGGCTATCTGAGCATGCCTCGTCCGTGCTCAGCGGGTGATGCACTTCAGCATCTGGGGCTATCTGAGCGTGCCGCGTCCGTGCTCAGCCAGTGATGCTCATGCTTCTTGTCTTGGGCAGTCCCAGAGCCAGAACGCCTGGGTGTGAATCCAGCCTTGCACCCCCAGAGCTGCATGGGACTGAGTTTACTCTTTCTTTCTCTTCTCTCCTGCACTGGCGATCAAGCCCAGGGTCCTGTGCATGCGGTGAGTTCCCCAGCCCTGGTCACATCCCCATAGGTTTGTTTTCACAAGAAAAGGAGTCAGTTCAAGTAAAGGTCTTTTCAAAGAGTGATTGGTGTTTGGTGATCAATACTAGATATTACTACAGTATGGCTGGAGTTAGTTTGTGCTGGAAGGGACGTGTGAATAAGAATCAGGCAGGCAGAATGGGTCATTGTCTGCTGGTCTGTTTGGGCTTGGTTTGTTTGTTTGTTTTTAGAAGCAGGTTCTTCTGCTCTCAGGCTGTCCTAGAACTCACTGTGTATTGAAGACTGGCCTTAAGTTCCTAACCTTACCTCCACCTCTTCAGTACTGGGATGAGAGGCCAGCCAACCTGGCTTGGAGTCTTCTTAGCTTTTTAACTTTCGTTACCATTGAATTCATGTCTCCACTGACCTTCAGTTTCTCTTTGACACCCTCCATCTTCTCAATAGATCACACCATCCTTCCTCGGTTTTTTTTTCTCACTTGGTTGCATATTCCCTGGTCACATACGAAGGGACACTTTGCTTTGAAGCTCTCCGAAGTTCCTCTCTCCAGGTCATAGCTTCAGAGAGGTTCTGTGAGTGCTGTGTGCTCCTAGCCAGGCTTCACCACTCTCTGGTCTCTGCTCCTCGAGTTTGGACTTTGGTTTATGTACAGAGGCTCTGTCACTCCTAATACATTGCGCATGACCCTCTCTTCGACGCTGGGTGCAGATGAGACACACATACAGCTGACCTTTGACCTCTGAAACAGGTAAGAGGAGGGAGATGAAGTGAGATTCTTGAGCGCCTTTCCGAGCCCAAAGGGCAAAGCAACAAGTAACCAGATTTTCCCTCATTTCCCCTTCCCTGGGACAACTAATGACTTCACAGTGGACGTCAATAGCAGCTTGACTCCAATCAGGATGCCTTCTGGAGGAATGGGTACATCCCATCTTTAGATGCTTCTGGTACCTACTGTGGGATCACTTTGCAGTTTTCTCCCTAGTCTTACGGTGACAAACTGCATTTAGTGCAATCAAAAATAATCTTTAATTGAAATTCATGAAATAGTCATGAAAGGAGCTTAAGGATAAAGTAACTAGATAGCTTTTTAATTACACATTAGACTCCTCCTTACCAGGGCCCAGCAAGCTTGTGTCTCTGTGACTGTCTGTACTACGACAAAGGTTCACTCTTCTCTAAGTAAATGACAGCCCTTGGCCTTACCTCTAGCCGGCCCCATGCTAAACCCAGATCCATATACTCATAGCTTGTCGGACACTCCGCAGAGGCCACCGACTCAGTGGCAGCCAACCCGTGCCGAGGTTGTGGGAGCCAACCTTCCTCACCCAGCACTTGTCAGCTTGACTTCTCTCTGCTATTTATGATCGTCTGCAGTCACGGGGTCAGCACTTGGCGCCTCCCCTATCATCCGTCCTCAGAGGCTCCAGCTGAGCGTCATCCAGCCTTCCCTGTGCTCTCGCAAGCCTTTCTCCTCTTTTCCTATTACGTCATCCTCAGCTTCTTTCAGTTACTCTTTGACCTAATTTCGTTTGTGTTACTATGATAAGCCCAGGTCATGGGCCATTGAGGGACGTCAATGCAGCAACTTTGCACAGCCACAGGCAAGAGCAGAGAGAAATAAATGCTTGTATGCTCACTTGTTTGCTTGCGCTCTTCTCATTCCTCTGCTCTTAAACCATTGGGCCACCCACAGTGGACTGTGTTTTCCCACATCAATTCATTTAAACCCGACAATCCCTAACAGACACACCACAGGCTAGCCCAGTTAGATAACCCTTCTTTGAGGTTCTCTTCCCAAGCTGGTAATTAAAACTAAGTGTCACCTAGGTGGCGACAGGCTGGGCACCTCTGCACGGACTGGGGTTACTTTGGCCGAGAAGCTTGCCTTCTCTGAGGCTCAGTTTGTGTACCTATAAATTGTGGGTGCCCGCCTTATTAAGCACTTCTGAGACTTTGACATCAGGAGCAAGAAATCAGGCAAGACTGGTGGTACCTGGAATTCAAGATGACAACTTGTCCTGACTGTAATGCCAAAAGGAGACTCTTGTGGCTATAATTCCACATGGCCATTTCCTGGTCTCTTACAGCCTTGTTATTCCCTAGGTAAATGCTAACATTTGTCCCATTCACTGGAGTAACTCAGCTATGCGTGAGAGCCGATGGGACCACCAGCACGGAGTATGTTCAAATGAGTCAGAGCCAAAAATACCGGCCAAAGTCTCCTGACTCAGTCAGTCCCCTGGGTCCTGGAGCTGAACATCTTCCTTCCTGGATGTTTCCATTCATTCTTATCAGGGTCATCTTGTTAAATCTGGGGGGGGGGTGTTTTGAGATTTCTTCTTTCAGAACCCTTCCTTTACCTGGACCATAAATCAACAACCAATGAGGTACAGCACACATTTGTGGGGGCATTGCACCTTAACGAAGCCCCAAGCCCTAGAGTTTAGTGTGACCAACACTGAACTCTGGAAATGTCGTGGGCAGAATACTCATGCTACAGCATTGCCTAGTTTCTCTTGAAGCCCTTTATTGCCGGACACCCTGACACAGCTCAGATGTTCCAATTCCTTTAGAAGGAATATGGACCACTGAGAAGGGTCCTTCTTTGAACTCCCCCTTTCCCAGGGTCTTGGCAGATCTAATTTCTGAGACTTCACTGATACTCATCTGAACACCCCTTTCGTCCTTGGAGGATCATGGGATATAGGCATGTGTTTTAATTGAGGGAACCAGACTCCTGAGAAGCTGGGCCCCTTGTTCCAGGAAGGGAAGGGTCAGGGACATAAGTCAAGGAAATTGTCATTAACTGTCTTTTTCTTCAGAATGACAGTGCAGGAACAACCACAGGAGATTGACTACTTTGTTCTGCCTGTGGAAAATCGAGTCATTACAACCCCTTTTTCTGCTTGGCTGACTTACCTATTTTAGGGGTTTTTATAGAAAACCTGGAGAAAATTTCCATTTAAGAGTTCCAGTTTTCTTGTTTAGAATCTCATGTCTAACAGCTGTTCCATGAACAGCATGCATACAACCATTTATAAAGTGGAATTCCTCTATGATTATCCACCTGCAGCAACCTTGAAAGACTTGCCATAGACTTGATATTCAAGCATATGTCTCTAGTCCTGTTAGTTTCAAGATCAGTTGCCTATTAAAACCCAGATTTTCGTGTGCAGACACGGAGAGGGCACATCAATCAAGCAATTGCATGCTGTTTGGATCACTTTTCAGCACCTCAAGGGCTGTCTTTCCCTGGAAATTCTGTCAGTCCTTCTGTCTCATGAAAAAGAGAGTGAGAACCACCATTAACTCTTTGCCCAAATATCTGGGACTTAGGCTTCAGTAAAAGCACACCCCCAAAGCTTTTCAAAGTCTTAAGGCAGACTGTAATAATAATTTGAAAATCTATCTATCTATCTATCTATCTATCTATCTATCTATCTATCTATCTTTCTGTCTATCTATCTATCTATCTATCTATCTATCTATTTCTCCATCTTTCTATATATCAATGTTTGGGCTCAAACCCATGGCCTTGAGCACAATGTGCAAGCTCTGTAAGCTACATCTCCAGTTCTGGAAGTGATTCATAAATAGGCAATGTCAATTCAAATCTCATCTTTTGGTCTACATACACTCTTATATAGAGGAGATACAAATGTTCTTGCGTTTTCCTATTAGAAAACTATCTTTTTCATACTCCTATTTCAGGTCTTCAGAGTTTCCTTTGGTACCTTTTTATTTCCATGGAATTCAATTCTGTGCCGTGGTGCATCTGCTGTGTTTAAAGTGTGTGATTGGTTAGCTAGGTGGCTAAACTAGAGTGCTAATTAACAGAGAAAAACAGAGCTGAAGCAGACCCTCAAAAAGAGTATCCTCAAGTGCTCTTTTGAAGATCACACCCACCCTGGCCAATGGCAGTGCCTAGGTCCTGCTTGGGCACTGACCCCGGTCTTTATTGAACCTGTGAGTCATGAATTCACTTTGTACATGCATGTTGGCTTCACGCTATTCCATGACTGCATATCACACACAAAGATTCAGCCCGCTATTCCCAGATGTCTGTTCTTGGTGGCAGAAGGAAGGATTCATGGGAGAGTGTGGATGGTGTATATCAGATATGTCCCTGCTAATACCAGAACATCTCCAGCTGGCCTGAAGCATCTCTACTGGGGACAATCTTTTACCTTAGTAACCACTAACCAGGTACCAGACTTTACATTAGCATGTTACATGCTCGCATGCAGAGCTTTATTGGGGAGAAAAGAGATGTTGAGTAAGAATTGAGATTCCTCATGTGAGGAAGAGCCGAGAACAAGGGCTTGAGGAGTCAGAGAAGGGAGACAGAAATGATTCCCAAGCACTAGGGCACTCACTCCAGTCTTTTATTGACAACCACATGTGGCAGCTGTCACTCAAGGGTCTCTGAACATCTGGCAGGTGGAAAGTTGTGGCACAGTTAGTTCAGGTACCCAGGAAACCCAGAAGGATCAATAGTGGACTGAAATGATTCCTGTGGTGGTTCTCTGACTCTGAGTTGGACTTGATAGGAATGAATACAGAAGAAGGGAGGATCCTCATGGCCTCCACTCCCTCTGCATGGGGACGGCACTGCTAACGACTGGCTGCTTCATGGGTAAGCTTCAGACTCTGTGCCACCCTCCTGAGAGGCCTTGCACACCAAAGGGGATGCCCTGTGAAGTTCCGCCAGGGTTTCCTGCACTTTCAGGGCATCTCCTTACACCAGGAAGCTACCCAAAGGTTACAGACTCTGCCTTTGCACAGCCTTTGTTGTCGGAGGAAGGTCTGGACCACAGGAGTCCAAGTTAATTGATCACACTGGGAGAACTTCTCAGCTGAAGTTGGGCAGAGCAGGATGAGAGAGATGACTGAAATGCTTAGGGGTGTGTGGGACAGAAGAGCTGAGCTGCCTTACATCCTCTGGGGAGTGGACAGGATGTAAATACTAAGTCATAAATAAATAAAACCCAAGAGCTAATTCTTTAACTACAAGGGGTTTGAAATGGCCTCTATGTATTCAACACTGACATGGAATCCAGTCTCAGTAGATTTTACCCCAATATTTTTCCTGAGCTCTGTGTCATAGCAAATAATAGGTAATCCAGTGGACTTGGGGTGCACCTACTGAACCAAGGCAACTAAAGCTCATTTTTCAACTCAGCCAGAATTTCAGAGATTAAAGTTTTTAGTCACAGAATCTCAAAATACAGCATGAACCTCCGCACCGCAGGAAGCACTAGAAACATAGCCCCAAAAGAAAGGTTTGTATTCTGCCTTTCAGCTTCTGCTCAGTTAAAAGCAGTGTTGACCATCTTTGAAGATCGGTAGTCTAAAGATAAAAATTGAACAGACAAAAAAAAAATCACTCTTCAAGGTTATAGAAAGCCATCAGGCTATACACCTTCCATTATTCCTCTCTCTCTCCTCTCTCTCTCTCTCTCTCTCTCTCTCTCTCTCTCTCTCTCTCCCTCTCCCTCTCCCTCTCCCTCTCCCTCTCCCCTTCCTCCCTCCCTCCCTCCCTCCCTCCCTCCCTCCCTCCCTCCCTCCCTCCCTCCCTCTAGTGTTAGAATAGATCGTTAGCTATTTTTCGAGTCCCAGATGAGGTACAGTAAAATTCATGCAATCCATTAACCAATCCGCCTTCTATCTGTGGTGTACTGAGCTCATTGCTCCCCAGGGACCCTTGTGCTATCCCACCAGCACCACTGGAAGACTGTAGACAGTTGTGTGCTCCAAAACCTGTTTTCGCCAGTTGTTCTTGCTCTGTTTAACACATCTAACCTAAGAATGTTTGAACAAATGAAGTGGGAGCGTGGAATGAAGAGCCATTTATATGACAACTATGTGGTGGCCTTGGAAAGACTTGTTAATTAATGGGTGAGTTTTCTTTAAAACATGGGCCAGGTTCAATACAAACAAGCCTTCAGATCGAGGCGAAGGCATAAAATCTAGGCAGATTCTGCACAGTTGCTGAGTTTAATTAGGAAAGATGATAGAGAGTCCCAGACAGTGAGCCATTCTCCTAAAACAGGTTTTGTCACTTGACCAAGTTGTTAATGACCAAAAGCTCATATATTTATATACATGTGTATATTTAAAGTACGAGAATAAATTTCTTAGGATTATATGCTTCAGACATGTTAAGTGACATTGTAGCCATCTTGATTGTGCTGAGTTCAAGGGTCGTTTTCATAGTGATGAGAGTCAGCTGTGTTGCACAAGCTATTCAGGCCCTCCAACCGCAGCAAGACACCTACAATGTGTGCGTGACACAAGGGCTGAGCCGGACGGAGGAAAAGCAGACCTCTGCTCCCTGGGATCCGTGCTAACTGAGAGAAGCTGGGCAGAACCATTTCATAGGCTCTCATAGACGTACACATTTCTCCCTCCCTCCCCTTCCTCCCCTTTGCTTCCTCTCTCCTCCTCTTTCCCCAAGCAAGGAAGCTGATTTCAAAGAACTGAAGTACCCCTCTGAGCTGACTCTGAAATAAAGAAAGGAGAACCATTGGGAGTGGAATGACAGAGTGCCCTTCACAGTCCCTGTCCTAGAGAGATGTCATCTCCGGCTTGAAAGGAGCAAGGGAAAACCAAACCATGCCCTAGAAAGACCAAGCTACACATTATATTTGCAGTGTTGGGGGTGGAACCCAGGGCCTTGCTCGTGCCTGGCAAGTGTTCTACAACTGAGCCACACCCCTAGCAAAACTTCGCTCACATATCTCTTTCTCCTGGAGTGAGATTAGGATTTAGTGAGAGAGATCTTATAGGAAGTATTATAGGACGCTGCAGGTGGCAGCAGATGCCGCAGACGCCGCAGGTGGCCAGGACCGGCAGGGATCGGCGTGGTGCAGATGCAGGCAGCAGGGACCAGCGCGCAACGAGAGCAGATCGCCCCACTACAATTAAATCAAAGAGGTAGACCTTTGGTTGGCAAGGTCCCTGGCAAACGGGGAGCCTGGTCCTGTTCCTGAAGACCCTTCTAAGGGGTGAGAGGGATCTTGGCTGCCGGCAGGAGCCAGCAAACAGAGCGAGGGCATTTTGTAAGAGGAGCCCCTGGCCAGCAGAGAAACCTGATCTGGTTTTAAAAGATGGATTAGATAGCATCGATAGGAGGAGATGGGCAGGCACCAAGGCAAATATTCACCCAATAATCTGAAAAACAACACGAAAACACAAGAACCCAATGATCTTACGACAGAAGGACTTGAACACCCTAACACAGAAGAAGTGGAAAAAATTGACTTTATGAAAGCAATAGAGTCCCTTAAACAACATGTGAAAAACGCCCTTATAGAAATGGATGAGAAGTATAACAAAAAGTTTGAAGAAATGAGTAAATACGTACATGATACCCTGGGAAACCAAGAAAAAAAACGATCAAACAGGTAATGGAAACAGTTCAAGAATTGAAAACTGAAATGGAAGCAAGGAAGAAAACACAAACTGAGGACCAGCTGGATATGGAAAATCCAGGTCAACGAGCAGAGCATACAGAAACAAGCATAATCAATAGAATACAAGAGATTTCAGATTCTGAGGACACCATAGGGAAAATAAACGCACTGATCAAAGAAAACAGCAAAGCCAACAAATTCGCATCACAAAACATTCAGGAAATATGGGACACAATAAAAAGACCAAACCGAAGAATAATAGGAATAGAAGAAGAAGAGTCACAGCTCAAAGGCCCAGAAAATATTTTTAACAAAATTATGGAAGAAAACTTCCCCAACATAAAGAAAGATATTCCTTTGAATATTCAAGAAGCATACAGAACACCAAACTGGATCAAACAAAAACATCCCCTCACCATATAATAATCAAAACACAAAATATACAGCTTAAAGAAAGAATATTAAGAGCTGCAAAGGAAAAAGGTCAAGTAACTTATAAAGGTAAACCGATCAGACTTACACCTGACTTCTCTATGGAAACCATGAAAGCCAGAAGGTCCTGGACAGAGGTACTGCAGAAACTAAGAGACCATGGATGCAAACCCAAACTACTATTCCCAGACAAGCTATCGTTCACTATCAATGGAGAAAACAAGACATTCGAGGATAAGAACAAATTTAAACAATATGTAGCCACAAATCCAGCCCTACAGAAAGTAATAGAAGGAAAATCGCAACCCAAGGAATTCAACATTGCCAACACTGCCTACAATAACTGAGGCATCTAGCGACCCTTCACCAGCACAACTCAAAGAAGGGAGACACACAAATTCTACTACCAAAACCAATAAGAATAACCAGAGTAAACAACCTCTGGTCATTAATATCACTTAATATTAATGGTCTCAATTCACCTATAAAAAGGCACAGGCTAAGAGATTGGATACAAAAACAGGATCCAACATTCTGCTGTTTGCAAGAAACACATCTCAACCACAAAGACAGGCATCTACTCAAAGTAAAGGGTTGGGAAAAGGTCTTTCAAGCAAATGGTCCTAAGAAAAAAGCAGGTGTGGCCATACTAATTTCTAACAAAACTGACTTCAAACTAAAATCAATCAGAAGAGATCGAGATGGACACTTTATACTCATAACAGGAACAATTCATCAGGATGACGTCTCAATCCTGAATATCTAAGCCCCTAATATAAAAGCACCCACTTATATAAAAGGAAGTATCATAAAGTCCAATGTGTTTTAAGATAGTTTCTTCTCTCTTGATTTAAAAACACTGTGAATGGCACACACCTTTAATCCCAGCACTTGGGAGTCAGAGACAGGTGAGTTCAAGGCCAACCTGGGTCTACAAGAGCTAGTTCCAGGACAGGCTCCAAAGCTACAGAGAAACCCTGTCTCAGAAAACAAAACAAAAATCACTTTGGAGAGACCATATTCTCTTTCAGGTTTGTGTTTAAAGTGCATCCGCAGGGGAAGAGGTACGGATGTCTGTAGATGTTAGATCATGACAGAGGTGTCTGAGAACTTCGTGGTGAGGTGGTTGTTATCTTTCACAACCAACACCATATGAATGTGCTGTGATTTATGCTAATGTGGCATGCTTGGAACCATAAAGCAGGTATGATTGTTGGATTCCTGTTTACTCAGGGAATGCCGATCCCAAAGATAAGTATGCCATAACATAAGCTTCGTGGGAAAGCACAGGCCTGCCATCTCCAGCCCACCCCTTTCAGCCTTAATTTGGATTTTCTGAGGTGCTTTATTCTAGAGCAGAGCAGATGCTTTTTCCCAATTAATGGAGGAACAGCTGATGGCTGCCAGAGTAACTAGAAAAGCTTCCTCTGAATTTCTGTACAACACCACAATCCACTGCTGTGTCATCTGACCAGGCTTTCAGCATGAATGTCTTCCACCCCGAGGACTTGGTCTCAGTATGGAGTAGACGACAGAAAGGAGGGGTGGCCATGGAGATTCCAGGTGACACTGGTTGCATTTCCTGGTCCTCACTGATTCTTGGCTAACTGACATCCTTCTGGATGCCCTTTGACCTTCTCTAATGAACCTTGATCTTGGAGGATCTTCTAGCGCTAGACTAATGGAGGTGTGCTGCCTGAATTCAGAACGGTTTGAGGGAGCTAGCTGAGGGATGTTCCAGGCTAACAGAAGAGACTGTCTTAACCTGAAATCTTATTTTCCTTGCTTTTAGTAGCAGTAGTGTCTCTCTCTGGTAATAAGGAAGCAGCGGGTCAGAGAATGAAGCTCCAGACGCAGGGAGTTACCTAAGAGACAAATTGCTTCCAGTTTTATTCAGTTAGGTTTAGTAAAAGACCTTGTTTTTAGGTCGTCTGGTGGAAACTCAGCCATCTTATCTGTGTCTGAGGAAGAGTGGCCTCTGCTCATTACAGAATGTGGTAGAAAATAGCAACTGATTTTTAGGGGAACCCCACAAGCATTCTGGATATGAATGTAGGGGACAGGAAGGTCAATGTGGGTTCTACAGGAAGTGCCCCGTGCAGCTGCACTCTATGGCAATGCTCATGGTGCGAGCTTCTAGATCTATGTCTCCTTGTCTACCTCCACATAAGGGAAGCAGCGGTGGCGCAGCAGGATTGTCCTTGCTGTCTGGCCACTCCTCTGCTAGCCATTCGCATGACTATTGTATTTATTATCATTGTATCAGCCTCCATCTGAGCCAGATGCAGCCAGCATATAAATAGCATGCACTGTCAGAGGCCCTAAACTGAGAAGACTATGTGTGATTGGCACTGAGCATAACCCTCTAGTTGCTACTGTTCTACAAGTGTTAGAGGAATGAGACCAGCCCCAAGACTGAGAACTAGGAGAAGGTACCCAAGAGGTAAAGTCTTAGTTTTAAGAAAAATTTAACAAGTGCAACGTATTTCTTTGCTTTCTTTCTTCTTTATCTCACTCTTTCTTTTTTCTTTCTTTCCCCCGAGACAAGGTTTCTTCTGTGTAGCCTTGGCTGTCCTGAAACTAGCTCTGTAGATTAGGCTGGCCTCGAACTCAGAGACTGACCTGCCTCTGCCTCCCGAGTGCTGGAATTGAAGGCGTGCGCCAACACTGCCTGGCAAGTGTGACATTTTTTAGTGGTCCTATTCTTTCCTTGTCAGAATGACATTTTACAAGTTAACTAAGAGATCAAGACCAAGCCAACTTTTCGGCTTTCATGAAAGGCCCAACTTCAGTACTTCTCACCAACGAGCTGGATTTCCGGCTTTGGCAGATGACGTCATGGGGAAAGTGCTTGATGTTGTAAGCATGAGGCCCTGGGTTCAGATCTCCAGGACCCAAAGCACAAATGAGTGTAGAGGTGAGTTCCTGTAACCCCAGTGCTGGGATGTGGCCACAGGCTGATGTGCAGGGCTTAGCGGCTAGTCAGCCTAGCTCATTAGCAAGCTCCAGGTGCAGTAAGGGACCTATGGCCAAAAATAAACAGGAACGTGGTATAGAATAAAACCTAGCATCAATCTCATGCACAGGTGCCGCCTGCATATACATACGTAGTAATGGTAATAGTGATGATGATGATGATGATGATGATGATGATGATGATGAATAGCACAGGTATGAAGGCCTATTTTATTTCTAGGTTTATGCTCTTTATTTTGAAACGAAATTTTAGATCAAGCTATTAAAAATCAGTTGAGGCGAAACATCCCAGGGAACATTTAGGGCACGAGACAGGTTTCCAATTCCAAGAAGTTCTTAACTCTGAGCTCAGCTGTTGCTGACCAAATGACCTTGGCCCCGATTCCTTATCTTGAAGGTGGCCTGGTGGTGCCCTCTGGCTGCCCGCTGGCTGCTGTAGCAGACCCCAGCTCTGACACGACAGCAGGTAGAGCTTAGAAACGAGGCTTCTTCCTCTGAGAACTCGTGTTTGTATGTCCAAGTTCTGGGTACAAAGAGACCATTGGTTTTATGTCCCCCTCAGCCCTGTCCATGCCTTCCGTAAGCACAGTGACCAGAATGAAGATCTGACTGAGGAACCAGGAGAAACTTCCTGTCACCTCGCTCCTAGGACTGCTACGGCTCCATTGTGCCCCTTAGCCGTCATCTGCTGTTCGCATCACCAGTAACTAGCTGACTTTCTTCTGTCACCGTTGAAAAGAACTGTGGCTCTGCCTTCTAGGTCAAGCTGGCAGGTGCCTTAGCATGTGGTGGGCACTGTGCTCTGTGCAGCTTCGGTGCCCATCCTTTGAAACTGAGACAACTGCATCAGAGAGGAGAGGGTCTGGGAGCCTTAACCAGGTCTATCTGGTCCCTGCCTCTCATCTTCTGCTCCTCATTCCTTACGAGAGATGCTGTCTTCTCTCATCCTTCCTGCTACCCAGCCCCCCCTGGACCACCACCAGATTCATCTCCGCACGATGCTATTCTGATATGAGTGGATTCAAGGACCGCCCATTATTTTATCACATACCCGTTTGCTGCAAACTGATGAGTGTTTCCCTCCCACTCTCCTAGCTCCTTCCCCCGGGTAAAGCTAAGATGTTCTGTTTGCCAGTTCCCACATACTCCATCAGCCTTTGGATAGGATCCTGCCTCCTCTTGAAGCACTTCTTGTCACCTACAACACTTGACCTGCTTTAGGGATGAGGAGAAGGCTATGATGCCTCTGAGATGGCCCAAATTCCTAAAAAAGCTGGTGACATCCTTTAACAGCAGGCGACAGCAAGATAGAGGAGTTCCAAGGAGCCATTACCCAAACCATCAGTCATCAGGGAGATGTCGGAGCCTTCCGTTGTTCCTCCATCAGCTGCCCTAGGGACCTGGGCACATCTACTGCCCATCCTGGTCACTGTGTTTAAGAAGGGTATGAGACCAGAGTCTGAGTTTCCCCACAACTTCCAGACCAGTAATTGTTTTCCTCCTGCAGTGTTTGCCCCTTTCTGTCTCCAAACTGTGTCTTGTAATATTGGATAGATGTTTGTAGGAAGAAAGCTAGAGGAGATAGGAAGGGAAATGCAGTGAGACCGGCTGGCATTTTAGGGCACTCGGTTTATTCTCTGAACCACCCCTCTTCCCTCATGCCCGCTAAGACGCTAGGAAGTAGCCTATTCAGCAAGGCTGGCTGGCCAGTGAACCTCTGGATCTAGATGTTCCTTCCTCCCCGCATGGAGATTATGGGTATGATGAGCCAAGCTGGGCATCTTAACATGGGGCTGGACCCCAGCTCTTCATGGTAGCCTGGCACGCCCTTTGCCAATCAAGTTGTCTCCTCGGGCTTTGAGCATAGATTTTGGTTAGGTTGTCATGTTCTGACTTCTGTTAATTTGAAGAGAAATGTAGTTACAAATCTTCTGAGGGGAAGTGGGATCCGGCAGGGCTGCATGGTAGTTATGGTAACTACCCGGGTATCTGTCAGAATGGAACAAACAGGGTGCTCCCCGAACCCTTCACCCACATTTTCCCCTGCACACATCCATTCATCACAGGAGCCTCAGCAAAAGGACTGCTAAATAGTCAGCGTGTCCCCAAATAGCGTTCCTCAGAGAAGTCGCCTTGTTGCTGTTCCCAGAGGGCCATCTAGAACATCAGGCTCTCAAGGAAAGCTGTCATGCCCTCGCGGTCATCCTGACCAGAACTGGGTTCTCAGGGTTAGGCTGGGCTGAAGTCGGCTGACAAAGAACACCTAATGGGGCCTCTGGTCTGCATTTAATCCTGTGCCAGCGCTGGTTCCCAGCCGTAGGCCTCTGTCGGTCTTGATGGTAGCTGTGGAAAGAGGCAGAGAACGGGGCTGTCACCTAGCAGCAATGAAAGATGATTTTGCTAGCGCATGCAGAGCGCTGCACCATGACTTCAGGCAAGAGCAGAATTACACTCCAGGCTTGATGAGTCAGAACTGGGGCGTGAGGAAGTGGGCGGCGTTTTGAGGGATTCCCTGCCTGTTTCCTCCCTAGGTGTAACGGGAATCACTTTCCTGTGTACGGAAAAGTATGCAGATCACACCCAGACCACGGACTTCATTTTGTGGCCATGTTGTGTGTGCCTTGAGGGTTGTGATCCAGCCAAACAGCTTCACGGGCTGATGAAGCACAGTGAGCTTTGTTTTTTTGACAAAACATTTGTCTCTCTCTGCTTGTTTGACTCCAAGCAAGTCTCTGAGGGCCTCCCCACTCCCATGGGCTCCGTCATCTCATGACGGTCTTACTGTGTGTCCGCATGTGTGTGGGGTACATACACGTCTTTGAGTACACCCACGAGGAGGCTGTCTGTCTGATGTCTTCCTTCATCACTCTCTGTCTTGTTTTTGAGACAAGTTCTCTCACCGAACCTAAAACATATTGAATCAGCTATACTAGCCAGCAAGCTCCCAGCAAGTTCTGCTTGCACCCAGTACTGAGATCACAGCTAGGCCCATGCTAAAGCACCCAGTTTTTTTTTAATATGCATGTTAGGGACCCAAAATGCAGGTCCTCATCCTCCTGAAGCAAACACTTTACCAACTGAGTCACCTCTCATACTCTTGCCTTGGCACTTTTTCTATATTCACCATCCATTGCGTTTCTAGACGCTTTGAATTGTGGGGAAATAGGGTGTAATTCAGCTGGCCTCTAGGAAGAAGAAGAAGAAGAAGAAGAAGAAGAAGAAGAAGAAGAAGAAGAAGAGGAGGAGGAGGAGGAGGAGGAGGAGGAGGAGGAGGAGGAGGAGGAGGAGGAGGAGGAGGAGGAGGAGGAGGGGGAGGAGGAGGAGGAGGAGGAG
Organism: Microtus pennsylvanicus; assembly: GCF_037038515.1. Classification (NCBI taxonomy): domain Eukaryota; kingdom Metazoa; phylum Chordata; class Mammalia; order Rodentia; family Cricetidae; genus Microtus; species Microtus pennsylvanicus. Next base: position 9,864,536 of record NC_134593.1, on the reverse strand, counting down.
GAGGAGGAGGAGGAGGAGGAAGAGGAGGAAGAGGAGGAGGAGGAAGAGAGAGGGAGGGAGGGAGTAGAGAGAGAGAGAGAGAGAGAGAGAGAGAGAGAGAGAGAGAGAGAGAGAGAATGTCTCTTTCCACTTAAAAGGCCAGCCACAAAGAGTATCCAGGAAGCGCAGAATGAATGGTTTCAGCTGACTAGCCTTTTTTTTGGCCCCACAGGAGCCGAAAGACATGCTGCTGTATAGTGGATGTAGCCAGACTGATCCTGGCGTGGCAGAGCTCAGTTCAAGACTCCTTACTGTGTTCTAACAGCTTTTAACCTTGGCCAAATGACTGAGCCTCGCTGCATCTACTTCCCTTCTATAAAGTAAGAGTGCTAAGGTCAAGTGTGCAGGATTTCAGTACAGGATAAAAGTGACTGGTCCATGCTGTACAATAATTGCAGCTGTCACCGCTGCGGTTTCCAGCCCTGCCAGTCTGTCATTGCCACTACTCCTGTATGTGGACAGAGCAAAGGGAGACTGAGCACAGTCCCGGTCATCTCCCTACGAATGGGGATGCAAACCCAGCAACCACACAGGGGTAAGAACAAAGTGTCTCCTCATTCCAGTTGAAGTCCCTTAGCTGAAGGGACTCTGGCTCCCTTTCTTGCTTCCTTCTTTCTACACACTAATATTGACAGCCTGGCCCCCAGCGTGAGCAAAGTAGGCGAACCATAAACGTCAAAATAGAATCTGGTGTGGATTCTGATTCTTATGAGCCTCACACCTATCAGGAAAGAAGAAAAGCCTACAAAGATCAAAATACTGAGGACATAAAAGAGCTACAACTAAGGCATGGAACTCATGGAGAAGAAGAAATCAATGAGCAAGCTAGGGCTCATCTCTAGGCTTCTCCCTCCTCATCTTTCAAGCTGGACGAGGGCTGGCAAGACTGCTTGGCAGGGTCAGGCACTTGTGACCACGCCTGATGACCTGAGTTTGATCCCCAGGACCCACACAGGGGGAGAGAACTGACTCCTGCAAGTTGTTCTCTGACTTCTATATATGCTGTGGCAGTCAGTGCACTCCAGTGCGGAGACACACACAAACACACAACACCGTAAATGAACATAAATGAATGAAACCAAAACGGGCTAATAGCAGTATCCGGAGTTGTGAGGATCCAGCGAGATACGCAGAGTTCTTGGAGCCCACCAGACATATTGTTAGTCTTTTTTTAGTGTTCCTTAAATTTGTCAAATGTCAGATAGAGGATTGCTCTTGCAGCAGAGATGGACAATGTCCTTCGTATCAGCCAAGGCAGAGTCTATACTGAAGGCGAGGGTTGGTTAGGAAACTGGAACACGATTGTAGGGTCCTGAATGGCAACACTGGAGTCTTGGACTTTACTGAACATGCGAAATGAGCTTAGTCATCTAGAACTCAGCAGTCAGCGTGAATGAGGCTAGCATCCAAACCCATCTCAGGGAAAGCCTCTATGTCTGAGTGCCAGCAGCTGTAATAACGAACCAGGTGTCGGCAGGCATGACATTGAAGCTTGGGCAATCAGAGCTCAGAACTCAGGCTTGAATGGATATCTCAAGAAAGGGTCCAGCAGTGTCCAAGTTGGAAATTTGACTGCAGGGCAAATGCGTGTATTAGAGGTCAAGTGGCAGGGTGGGGAGATGGGCAGGAAGAGGGAGGCGGGGAGTAGAAGACATTACCCCATGGCTACCCGCTACTACTGACTTTCTTCAGAGTACACTCAGCTTTGCTGACTTGCTGTTTTATTTTCTGAGTCTTGGAGTGTGTAAATCTCACCTAAACGCAGTCCCCTTTATTCAGAGCAGGTGGAGGATGCACTGGGGTGGACAGAGGTGAGGAATTCGCCCTCTGGAGACTTCACCATCATTCGCACACATGGAGACCTATGCCTTGTGTTTCCTTCTGCATATCTGTAGATGAGGCTCAGGGGAATATCACAAAGGCCGGACCAGGCTCACAGTGTCCCCAAGAAGATTCCCTGAGAATCTTCAAATTTATTTGAAAATTAAAAATTGGATAATTTGAGCAATAGACTTGATCATTTTCAACTCTAACTGTAAAAAAAGCTACCATGGATTTTAAAAAATCGGGGGCTTGGACTTCCCACAGGGCAGGGTTCCTGCCCTCTCTTAAGGAGGGAGGGGGAGGGTAGAGGGGGAGGGTGGGAGTGGGAGGGGAATGGGAGGAGGGGAGGAAGTGTAAATTTTTGAATGGAAAATAAAAAAAAGAAAGAAAATGTTACAAAAAATCCAAGTTATTTTGTAAGAGTAACATTTTTTTTAAACATTATGAGGCAATGGGGCAGTCCCTCAGACCTTATGTATGCCATTTAAAATTCTTTTGGGAACAAGAAAGTACATAAGTAAATCTATGTATGACGCAAATCAAGACCAATTACTATAAAATGTCTGTATGTAGTGTGGGGGCAATGAGCCGGCTAGCGCGAGTTTAAAGTCATTTGTTGCTCTGAGGCTGGCTGTGCATCTTTCAGAAAGTGGAGGAGGAAAACAGCAGTGTTAATGGGGGAGTGGACTTCTGACCCAGACTGCATTTCACCTGCATCAGAGCTTACAGAAAGAGGAGGATCCCTGGAGAGAGGAGACTGGTGTGCTTTCTCCAGGGTCACCTTGTCACCATGAGAAGGAGACAGGCTAATTCTCCCACGACGGAAAGTATTTGCTGCTTAGGGTCTTCAAGACTTTTTCTTCATACTCCTCCAGCAGCTTGTTTTCAGAGTCCCAGATTCTGTGCTGGGAAACCTTGACTTGCCCACTGCATCCTTGCTCAAGGGAGTTTGCCCTCAGCTGTGTGAGAGCCAAGTCACCCTGACTTCAATGGGATCAGCACATGTTTGTCTAAAGGCGGAATTTGGCTCTTTCTGTTTCAGGCTTAAGAGGCCTGTTTGTTATATTATGTAAGAAGGAGTGAGGTCATATAAATAGTCATGGCTCCTACCTTGAACCAAAAGTCATCCTTATTTGGGGCTTCTTCCAAAGTTAGAAAACAATACAGGCACCAGAAACATCTCGGGGTCAGTGAAGAAGTAATGGCCACCTTGGACTTGACCGTAGGTTTGGAGTTAGTGTCAACAAAGTAGACTGCCCGCTGCTTAGCACTCATAGCCTGGACTCGTTTTGTTAACCTCTCAGCTGCTAGAAAGAGCACTGGAAATCCAGGCAGTCTTTACCGCTACCAGGATGCTGGGGAATCACAGGGGTGGGGCTCTCTATTAAGGTCCTGGGATGTGGACCCTTCAGCACTGCCAGTTCAAAGAGCCCTTAGGCAGCAGAGTCTAAGAACTAGCATGACCTTCCTCTTGACCATCACATTGACTGACCTGAAGGTTCATCAAATGTCTGAGTTCAGCCTGCGTAGACATTAACAGACATTAATCCTTAGCTCCTGGGTCTGGATTGGATTCTTTTGGGGACCTTAGCTCTGAAGGCCACTCTCTCCTACTTGAAATATCTGATGCTTCTCAACACGGAGCTTCTGTCTGAGTCATAAAAAAGCCCAGCTTGGGGACATAGAATTAAGGGAGGGGAGTGAGGGAGATTCATTCGCTTCTCCCCACTGTGACCTAAATCCATTTTAACATCCTACTGAAATCCTACAAGAAATGCCAAGATAGGACACTCTGGCACTGGCTTCCTCTTTCTTGGGAAGAGTTTCTGCGGAGGAAGGCTGGGTCTCTGCAGCCTCCGCAGGAAGCTTGGCAAGAAGCTTCTCTCCTTTGAGGAGTAAACAGTTTCCAGTGGCAGCAAGCATGCTGCCAAGGGAAGTTATTCCATGTTTAGGCAGAGGACAAGACCTTTGCTGCTACGTTGTGTTTCTCTTCTGCTGTGCATTTTCTGCAGAGGCTCCCTCCCTCCCTTCTTCCTTTCCTCCTTCCTTTGTTCTCTCCTTCCTTCCTTCCCTTTAGAATCTGGATGTGTTTATTTTTTATTTATATTTATTTTTAGATATTTAGGTATAGTTGTTTTACATGTATGGGTGTTTTGCCTGCACATATGTCGGTATACCATATGCATGCCTGGTGCCTTTGGTGGCCAGAAGAGAGCATAGGATCCCCTAGAACTGTAATTGCAAACCATTGTGAGCCACCATGTGGGTGCTGAAAATCAAACCCAAGTCCTCTGGAATAGCAGCCAGTGTTCTTAACCACTGAGCCACTTCTCCAGGCCTACATGGGTTTCTCTTTAAAATTCATACTACAAATGAAGCTTGGTTAAAATCTAACCTTGGTTAAAACCTGCCCAGAAGTTTATGAAGCAAAAGAGAAAGCCATAGGTTCTCTCTAAAGTCCCTTGGATGCTGAGTTAACATAACCTTCCTCCTGGCCATCACATTGGCCTAGAGCCTGGCTCCTGACGCAGGGATGTGGTCACTGCCAACAGAATGCACAGACAGAGTCTGGCCTTCTTTTTTTTGTTGTTGTTGTTTTTTGTTTTTTGTTTTTCGAGACAGGGTTTCTCTGTGGCTTTGGAGCCTGTCCTGGAACTAGCTCTGTAGACCAGGCTAGTCTCGAACTCCCAGAGATCCGCCTGCCTCTGCCTCCCGAGTGCTGGGATTAAAGGCGTGCGCCACCATCGCCCGGCTCCGAGTCTGGTCTTCTATAGATATCTTCAGATGTCAAGAACATGAGAAGGAACTCGGCTGACCCTCTGACTGGGGGTCCATGGTGATTCTAGCAACATCTACCTAGCTGAGCTTAATACGCAGGACAGAGACGTTAGAAGGCAGCCGCATCGCTACCATAGACGTAGACATGCAATGTACTTCATGAGCCCCACAGTCACAGAACTTCTGTGACACTCGGCTGGAGGCAGCCTTTGAAATCTACTCGTTTGCCATGCGTTTCTGACTGTGTAAGAATGCGAGAACACGGGACCCGTGATTCAGCGATGGGGAGCTTTGGGTCTTTTAGTTTGTCACCAAATGTGAGTTCTAGTGCTGCGATTTAATCCAAATGACTGCTTCTGGTAGCAATTTAGTAGAGGTGTCATGCCAAATTAAGATTTTCTCAAGTTTCAGCAGCTAGAGATATTCAGAGGCAGGCGACCGTCACAGCCTGCACTCCCTGTGCTTATGAAGGCTAGAGTCATGCTTGGTGCTAGTGAAGCCATCTTAATGTACCTATTTTGATATTCTGGGGTTTGGGGAGCATTAGAGTCCATTGAACGTGAGTGGCTGGAAAATTCGGGATAGAGAATCCTTGATTATAAGGTTTAGAAAGCCCAGTTTTTTACTCTCTTGAATAGGCACTGACCATCATCTCAACATAAAAGATTAGAGAATTGGGAGAGGGTCCCTTAAATGAGCTCACATGATCTATTCATCTGTGTATGCTGAATTATGACTAGGCATGGGAGGCCACCCCACTCATTCCAGAGGGGCGGGCAGCAAAGCTGTGGCTTAACTCTAGGAAAGACAGAAGACACCTGAGTAGAGCTGTCTGAGATGAAGATGTTGCTGCCTGCCGTAGCAGGTCCGTGGTCCGTGTTGGAAGAGAGCTACACAGGCTCCCAGCAGCCAGCTGCATTAATCACTCACTCCCTCTGGCTTTAAACCCTGTTCATTTGCTCCGTTTCAGAACCATCATAACATGCTCGTTTCAAACTGCAAGTGTGCTCACAAATTCTCTAGAAGTGTTAACACTTTGTTGTTGTTGTTTGTTCTTTTCTGAAACGGTATCGTTGTGTAGCTCGGGATGCCCTAGAACCTTCTCTGTAGACCAGGCTGGCCTCAAGGTCAAGAGATCCTCCTGTCTCTGCCTCAAAAGTGCAGGGATTAAAAGTGTGTGCCGTCATGCCTGGGAACCCTTTTGATATTTCCGCTTTGTCAGGAAATTTCTAGGCCTATAAAATATGCTAAATTCTTTCCTCTGTGGTCCAGGAATATAATGCTCTGAGTCTTCATATTTTATGCATAGTTGAGCAAATTCTTAAGACAGTGTTAGACTAAAGAGATATGGATCCAATTTGCCAGAATTAGAATGCAAAAAGGCAGTTGATTGAGTGCCAAGAAGGGCTCTATCATCCAGCGCCTTGATTTACAACTAGGTTTAAATTTATTTCTTAGCTATGCTTCTGTTCCAACTAAGTAATGATTAAAACAAAACAAAACAAAACCATGAGAATCCTGTAATTCTATTCGGGAGGCTGAGGCAGGAGGACCCCCAAGTTCAAATCCCACCTTCTATACAGAACACGGTCAAGGCTAACCTGGGCAACTTTGTGAGGCCTTATTTCAAGACAAAAAGTTAGAAAATGGGGTGGGGACGAGATGGTAGCTCAGCAGTAAGACCCCAGGTCCCAACCCCAGCCCCACAAGTAAATAAAGAAGTTAGTAGTAATTGAGTTGAAAATTTCTTTTGCTCTAAGTGATGAAATGGATTTTTGAATGTTTCTATTTAAAGACAGCAAAACATTAATAAAAGCCCAGTTCCTGGTCCCCTAGCTCCTCCGTGTCCATAGTCACTGCCGTGGCTTGTTCCTGACACGGACTCATTCAGCTCTTCTCCTGGAAGTTGTCAGGATGTATGCCTGGCTAATGCAGACAATCAGTACACTGCCCAGACTGCACAATACCATGACTCATTCCTGGCGTTTTGGGGTTTTGTAATGGAAATCGTGGTGCCGAGCTGCCGTTCTTACCAAGTGGATACGTGAATATTAATGAAACAAAGCAGAAGTCTCCGAGGTCCCCGCATAATTCTTACCTCGGATTCCATGTCTGCATGATGGGAGGAAGATTTTTGGGGGTGGATTGTTCCTTTCTGTAACCCACACATGCTTGATACCACAATGTTGTTTTAATTAGACTTATAAAGCACTGTAAAATATTTGTCCTTGGTAGAAGGAGGAAATTCTCTCATAGATTGGAATGTTTTGTTGAAAGAGTATTTGTGTCTATTGAATTAGTCTGCTGGAGTTTACTCTGCTATTGAATGCTTTTAAAGTAGTCTCTAATGTCCTGCAGGCAATTCATATTCAATAACTCTATCGTTCTGTCAATCATCTGTCTATCTATCCATCCATCTATCAATCATCTATCATCTACCTACTTATCAATCTATCTATCTTTACCTACACATATCTATCTAATATAGGGACAAAGAAACATATTCCTTCTCCATCACTGGACTCATAATTGAAACTCCAATAACAACAGATAGAATCCGTGCTGGAGAGATGGCTCAAGGGTGAAGAGCACTGACTGCTCTTACAGACAGACCCAGGTTCAGTTCCCAGCACCTACACGGTATCTGTTCCAATGGGTCCAACGCTTCCAACCTTCCAGGGCGTCAGGCATGCACATGATACACACATGTACATGCAGTCAAAATGGTCATACAAATAAAATCTTTTTAAAAATAGTTTACTAAGAGGAAAGTATGGAAATTGATGGAAACCTATTTTAGGTGACGCAGGAATAAAGACACACAGAATCAGGGAAACCGCTATGTTTTGATGGTTAGGGTTGAAGAGAGGACAATATGCCAAGGGAAGCTGGGAGAGAAGGGATGTGGCTTCGTGGTAATAGTCGGGGTGGGAGCTTCACAAGGTCGGTCTGTGTAGATTCTGCCAGGCATGTCTGTGTCTTCGAGGATGGCTGTGTTTCTTTGCCCTGGTGTGGAGCAGTTCTTTGGAATGAGGTTTAAGACCTGCTTCGGGGAAGGGAAAGATGGGGGTAGATGAGAGTGACCTTCCTGCTTCGGCTGTTTGCTGGAGTGCCGTCACCCAGATTGTGGGAGATCCATGGGGACACGATGGGAAACAGGAAGCCCTGAACAGTGACAACCCCTTGGATCACAAACTTATCCCAAAGGTCATTCCTCTTTGTGACAGAAGAGGAGTTCATCGGCAGGAAGAAATGAGGGCAGCAAGGACAGGTCACCCTGACACATGTCTTTTATTTTGAACTTGCACCCAGAGGTTAGCAGCACCAGCAGGACTCTGACGAAACTCACAGATAAGACTTCCCCATTAGCCTTTGATACAAATGCTCAAGTATTTAAAGTTGGATTTTGGTGAATTTACAGCCCACTGGAGCAGGGATATTTTGAAGTCGCTCATTGGAAGGTCGGTATGTAGAAGACATTTTCAGCAGAAGAGAATGCACATATCCCTTATAGCTCCGCCACGTTATTCTGCTCCTGTCCTCTCTGACAATAGCTCCCTCTGCGTGCTCTTAAGACACAAGTGCTAATATTATGAGGAATGAATTGGATGAGAAACAGTTTAATCTTTTCTAAAAGTGCTAAAAATACCCATCTGCCACCAAGAATGGTTAAGAATGCTCTCCCAATTCCAGATGTGAGATGTCAGGCAAAGCCCCGTATGAATGGATGCTGTGAGACCTGGGTAGCAGTGGAGGTTTAGCCCATAGAAAACGAACTCTGGACGAGGATGTTCAGAATGAATGTCAGTCATTAGACCAGGACTGAGTCATTGGGCACACCAACCATTCTTTTCCACAACGTCACAGGAGGTGATTTGTGGCAAAAAGTCTCCCTTTCTTCTCTACCCAAGAACACTGAGGCATAAGAAATTACATTTTCAGAGTCTAGGAAAATGGCTCATTCCCCAGGGTCGAAGGACCTGCATTCAGATCCCCAGCACCCATGTATTGGTGTTGGTAGTGGCATGTCCACAGTGACATGTGCCTGCCATCCTAGCACTGAGGAGAGATAGGGGGATGCCCAGAGCTCCCTGGCCAGCTAGCCTTGCCAGATCTATGAACTCCAGGTTCAGTGAGAGACCTTGTGTCAAAAATACCATGGAGAGTGATTGAGGATTTGGCACACTCCTACAAACAGAAATGTACACGAACATGCGAGAGAGAGAGAGAGAGAGAGAGAGAGAGAGAGAGAGAGAGAGAGAGAGAGAAGCGTTGTGTGTTCCAGAACTAAAACCTTCTGCTATGTCCCTGAGGTCCTGTATTAAATCAGGAGACAAAGCAGAACCAAACATCTGCCATCTTCTTGGCTTCTGCCCCATCATCCTTCTACGCCCTGAGCCATATCTAGTCAAAACCTCAGGATATTTGAAGGGCAGTGTTTCCCTCCACTTGATAGTCTTCAGGGTTTGCCAAGAAGGTCTCAGACAAGACCTGGAGTGACCTGGAGGATTTGGAAGTAAAACAATTGTGGGCCAAATATGTGTGTACAAACAAGAAGGAACAGAGGTTTGCAATTCCCTAGGGCCACACCCATCTCTTCAGTTCATACATGGTGTGTGCTCATCCCCACCCCTCCCCCATTCCTCCCAGGCTATATCTGCTAGGAATCTCCCAGGCTTTTCTAAAGTCATTTTTAGCCTTTATAAGTTTGTAGATGAAGAACTATACAAGAAAGAAGTAGTGTTGATTTTAATTAAAACAACCAGCTTTTCTGTTTGGAACAAAAGCGACTCCTCAAGAAATAAAAATCAATAAGATTGTGAGTGCTTTTGCATCAGCCCCACCCAGCAGAAGATTGCTTTCTAAGCACGGGTCGTGTGGCAGAGCGGCCTCCTGCTGGTGCTGTGCAGTGCTGAGGTCCTCCTCTGGCTCTTGTGTTGTGTGTATTTCTGGACTGTTTGCTAAGATAATGTTTATGCTTGTTATTTGCATTGAAGTTTTTTTTCTATGTGGTTACTCTTTGATATAGTTATTTAAAGGGGGGGGGGAATTAACTTTCTAACTTAAATTCATCCAAATTTGTTAAACATTCTTCTCCAGAAAAGTGAAAAATGATAGTTGAGACGAATTCCTGAAATCTCCAGTTCAGCATTTTCTCTGGCTTCCAGCGTTGAGGTTTTGAGAGAACGCAAAGAAATTAGTTTCGCTGATAGCTGGTGACATCATTTATGTTTTAACTTTACTGTTTACCTCAGAAGCTTGCTGAGATGCAAAGGAAGCCTCATGATTTTAATCTTCTTGAAGGACAGTGCCAGCAAGGCTGTTATGATTGCTAGATAATCACAATGGTATGTTCTAGAGTCCTCATCTGACACACCCAGTTCCCTCACAGCCTGCCAGCGGAGCCAAGAAGAGGGGAAGAAAGCAACGGCTTGCTTGTTTTCAGAATTTCATTCTGCACGGCTGTGAAGACGTGCTGCAATGTGCTTCTCGTGTTAGCAGATTCCTAATGTCAGTCAATGTTTAGATTCCTTAGTTGGAAAAACCAAGAAAGTGTAAAAGAAGCTCTCAGGTCATCCCTTGTGGCAGCTAAGCCTCCTCAGGGAAAGGCAGTGGACACTAGTCCTGCTAAGGAACAAGAGTGAGCCTCAGTTTCCCCACCAGCTCCAGTCACATTCATCTTGAAAATGAGAAGTAATTATGTTTGGAACGAGATTTTTCAACCTCTTAAAAACACCACTTCACCCTTAGTAGATGTTATTAGTACATCAGACGTTGAGGGATTGAGAAGTGAACAATGGCTGGGTGTACCCATCATTTGGTTTGGGGGCTGCCTGTAATTTTAGAAAAGTTTGACTTCATGCAGTATAAATGGGGTGCCAAATAAAAAATGCGCAAAAGGTGGCAGAGCTTCTCTGAGGGGAGACAGAAAGAGAGAGAGAGAGAGACAGAGACAGAGACAGAGACAGAGACAGAGAGCATGTGCGTGAGCTGGGAATCTCCCAGAAGAAAAGCTGTAGGAATGAGCTATAACACACACTGCTCCAGAGGGCGGAAGGATTTATGACGGACACGCTATCCCACTTCAGTAGGAAGTGTTTAGCTATTGAAGAGAGACCACAAAATAGTTATGTTGTCATAACATGCGATCGCCGGTTCCAGGGCTGGCCTGATGGGGACTGTTGGGGTGAAGAGCTCAAACATGCACAGAGAGGGAGGGTGTGTGGTTCCCCAAATCTCTATGAAGAAAGGACATCACAGAACCACCTTTAATGCTGGGGGAGTGGGGAGCTGCTGTGTGCTTGCAGAACCTGCTGCGGTGGCTCACAGAAGGATAGTCCTGAGCTGTGCCGAGAGCCACGGCCAAAGAGGCAACCGAAGCAGTTGGGCCTTTCTCAGTTTCCATCAGCTTCTTGCCCCTGCTCTTTCATTGCTATCCCATCCCGTTTTTCTCTCCCGCATGGCCTTTGTGTCTTCCCCTGTCGGGCCTGCATACAAGAGAGTTGCAGAAAAATGGAGGGTCTTCTCTTGGCTGTGCTTGCCAAGTAACCAACAGCTAAGATTCTGAACCTTCCTCGGTTTGCACAGAGCCACTGAGGGCTCGTTTTGTGAATCTCAAGCATGTCCCAGGTCCCAGCCACCTTACTGACAGCCCCTGCTGCTCACTGGCTGTATTTTAAACACCTGCTTATTCAGACCCCGGTTCTTCTACAGGGTCGGGTCTCCACAATGTTCTGCTCTAGATCCAGGTGCTATGGATTCAGTCTTTAAAATAATAAATTAAAAAATAATGCCATGAAGGATAAATATGCACTGTAAAGCATAAACGGAGGCGAACTGAGACGAAAGTCCCCCTTCACTGCAACAGAGGTCGGCCAGGGTGTTGAGGTTTTCTGTGGCTTATATTTGACCAAAGCTGCCTTGTATGTAATAGGCCTGCTGGACATAAAGAAAAATGACTAATTCCCACTGTTTACAAGATTGCTGGTGTCTAGGACTGGAACACTGCTCAATGGTTGTGGTAGTTTGAACGTAAATGGCCCTCACAAACTCATAGGCACCATTGGGAGGTATGGTCTTGTTGAAGTAGATGTGTCCTCGTGAAAAGACATGTGTCACTCTGGGGGTGGGCTTTGAGGTCTCTTCCCTGTCCACTTCCTGCTGTTATCTGATCAGATGTAGCCAGCACCATATCTCCCTGCATGACCTGCACACTGCCATGCTCCCCACCATGATGATAATGGACTGAACCTCTGAACTGTAAGCCACTATCTCAATTAAATGTTTTCATTTAGAAGAGTTGGCATGGCCATTGTGTGTCCTCGCAGCAATAGAAAGCCTGTCTAACACAGTAGTTAAGAGCACTAGCTGCTCTTCCACGGGACCCAGGTTCAATTCCCAGAACCCACGTGGTGATTGACGGCAATCCGTAACTCCAGTCTCAGGGGATCTGATGCCCTCTCCTGGCCTCTGTGGGCTCTACACAAACACGGCACACAGACCTATCTGCAGGCGGAACAGCCATATACACATAAAAATAAAAATAAATCTTAAAGAAAAGATTGCTGGTACCTGGAAAATCAACCAAGGTTTTTCTGGACCCTGCATGTTGTCTTTTTCACTTGGGTACCACACACTACCGCCAGAGGTGGGCCCTCTGCAGGAAAGTCATATTCTGCCTGCTGGTGCTCTCTGGGGGTATAGGCTCTGTTACTACAGGTCTATGTGCAGAAGACTGGGAGAGACAGCCACCTCCCAGAGTCCCAGAGTCCCAGAGTCCCCTCCCAGAGTGGGTACTCCAGGACATCTCCAAAGGGCCTGGAATGGAGGGCAGAGAAATTTTCCCTAGTGTAATCCTTGTGAGGAAGCTGAAAACACAGGTATGAATAAGCCAGGGCAAGAGAGAGTCATGTGCCCCTACTTCTGTCTCAGGTGGATGGCAGGGAGACCCCAGGGCCACCACTTGTGACTCCTATGCTCTTTACTGAAAGGGTTACACACCGTACTGATGAAGGGGCTGGGATTGGGGTGGACTTTTGTCAATCTTTTTTTTTTTTTTTTTTTGATTTTCGAGACAGTGTTTCCCTGTAGCTTTTTTTGGTTCCTGTCCTGGAACTAGCTCTTCTAGACCAGGCTGGCCTCGAACTCACAGAGATTCGCCTGCCTCTGCCTCCCGAGTGCTGGGATTAAAGGCGTGTGCCACCACCGCCTGGCTGACTTTTGTCAATCTTTTGTGAATCTTCACCAAGACTACTTCATGGTTTAATTTATCCCTACCCAAGAGCCCACCAAACACAGACCTAACCTACAGAGCGCCCCAAACCTTCATTTCTTTACTTTCCATAAGAAAATAGATTTCTATAGCTCGCCTATTTCACAGAGGAGGACCGGGGAAATTAAGAGTTTCTTCTAAGGGAAAGGTGACCCTTTGAGCCATGAAGAAGTTGAGTTTTTATTCTTCAGAGCAGAGGACTCTTTCCTAAGCCAGGTAACTGAAGTCTATCTAGACTGTCCCACACAAGATAGTGAATCTCCTGCTTTGCTAGGTGTGTAGCCTCAAGTGGCCAACATGGCGGGAGAGGGCCCACCCAGGAGGGCCCACCCCTGGCTCGTCTTGATAGGCATAGACTCCAGGAGAGGACAGGTTCTTAGGAACCTCTCTAGCAAATCCCAAAACCAAAAGACTCCTAGAAAAAAGTGGTTTTCAATTCTGCCTTTCCAAACTCCAGGCAAAATACTAGCATTGGAAAAAATTTTTCCAAAGTCTGCCTATTATTAGCTCCGATATAAACAGAAAATCAGAAGTTAAGGAGATGAAGACAAAGAAATTGGTCAGCCCTTTTGACATGTGCTTTGTCCAACTAGGAGGTAAAGCACACACATACACACACACACGTACTCTCTCTCTCTCTCTCTCTCTCTCACACACACACACACACTGGCCTTTCCCAGGCACTGATCACTCTCCTGTTAGGGAGGAATTAACTTTTTAAAGGCTTACTCATGAAGGGGCATTAATTTGACAAACAGTGTTTCTAGAAAAGCTGCACACTGCGAATTTACCAAGTTAGCTGCACTTCAGATGGTACCCCCAAATCACCAGTCCACTTCCAAGGGGTGCGAAGTTCATTTCAGGAAATGCTGAATCCTGTGGAATGAGACCAACACCCAGGCTGCTCTTTCAACAGATTTCAAAGAACAGAAAGAAGCTTTTCTGCCTCAAATTTTATAACTTTTCCAGCTGGGCCGAGGGGTCCGGAGTGTGTCTTTGCATCCAGTAGGATGCACTTTTCTCAGTCTTGGGGGCTTGTATAGAAGCTATGGAGACTCCTGGCCATTTCCATTTGCCCACAACCCAGAAGCTATCAGAAAATTTCTTGAAAGGCCAGTGTGTGTGTGCTGAGCTGAGCCCTGTGTCCCATTGCCTTCTCAGGGTTAGCTTCTCAGCTATAACTACCCACAGCCATCTGGGGGACAGAGCCAAGTCTAGGACAGTGGCCCCAGGGTGTTGTGGTTGTTCCTTCTTTTAATTTCTATTCCTTTGTCTTAGTAGCCAAAGCAGGGAGCCAGGAGACCCACTCGGCAAAGTTCTCGACTTGGGGATTAAAGGGGATGTGTTCAACAAGAGTCCGGGGCGGGGTGCAACTGAGCCAAGGGCAAGGTTCAGTTCTGGATACCCAGTTTTCAGAGACATGAAATGTTCTAAGAGGAGAGAGGCCAAGGGGAGGGGATTCCTACAAATTACATTTGCAAAAATAATTTTTAAACGCTGGTGAATTTAAGCCTAATGCGACAGATTTGGCGGAATAACTGTTTTGGTGAAAAAGGAGCACCGACCTATTTTTCTATATTTTTATTGTCATAAAATACCTATAACATAAAATCCACCCATTTGAACCATTTTTAAGTACAGATCCAGGGTTAATTATATTCACCAAGTTGAGGGGGTCACCGGTACTATTCTACTCTAGAATTCTTTTTCCATCCTAATCAAGAACTTGGTACCCATTAAATAGTGAGTCCCAGTTCCCCTTCTTCTTGCCCCAACCCTCAGAAACTTCCATTCTACTTTCTGTCTCTAGAAAACTGATGCATGTATGTGGGATTGTACATTATTTATACCTCTTAATCTAGTTTAATCCACTGGGCATAGTTTATGCCTTTGAAGCTCGTCCATGTTACGGCCAGCGTTAGAACTCCCTTCTTTACTAAGGGTGAATAATATCCCATTGTGCATTGCACATTTTCTTTATCGGGTGATAGAAGTTTGAGTGTTTCCTTGGGTGTCCTATGACTATGGTGAGCACTGACACATAAGCATCGTAGATTTGTAACTGGACAAATATTACAGAGGCCAATGGGATCTTGTAGTCCCATCTCTGACAATGGAAGATATCCCTATGGTCCAGGTGATAATTAGGCAAGAATCCTTTGGTGGGGACATTTACATCAAGTAAAGGAGGTCCCACCCACCTCTATGAGCCCAATTTTAATGCAGGGAGTTTGCATACCCTAAAGGACTCATCAGGGAGTGGAAGAAAAGGGAGCCATATCAGCTGAGCCTTCATCTCCTGTGGGAGGGGCAGGGGTAGGATGATGCTTCTCTTCCAGCATGAAGGGCATAATCTCCTGCTGTCTCTAGTCTGAGCCTGAACTCAGGGGCTGATACACTGTGAAGCTTAGACGGAGATTCTGTGCAGGGTTGGGGAGCTGTAGTGATAGGAGCGGCGGGCCGCTTCCCACCACCTGGCTCCCAGCCATCGGCTAGCTTTACCCAAAATAATTACACAGAAACTGTATTCTTTTAAACACCGCTTGGCCCCTTAGCTCTAGCCTCTTACTGGCTAATTCTAACCCATTTCTAATAATGTGTGTAGCACCATGAGGTGGCTTACCGGGAAGGATCTTAACCTGTGTCCATCTTGGAGAGGAGAGCTATAGCGTCTGCCTCACTTCCCTTCTTCCCAGCATTCTTTTCGGTCTACTCCACCTATCTAAATTCTGCCCTATCAGGCCAAACAGATTTCTTTAATTAACCAATGAAAGCAACAGATAGACAGATGACCCTCCCCCATCAGGGAGCTCTGTCCAGAGCACAGCAGCCAGTATCCCTGGACTGTAGCATCCTGGGAAAAATGGTGAGTCCCGCTTCCTTAGCATGGTCCTTCATGCCCGTGTGTGTACTGGGAAGAGAACCCTTTCCAGGGTGGCCGGGCCATGGCCCTAATTCCTCCCAGGCTATGGGAGGTCCAGGGATGAGTGAGGAACAGTGAAGACAGGACTCCCCTTGGGTTTTTCAGGATGGTTTGTTAGCTTAGGTGGGGATGCCCTAGGCTCCCACTCAATTAGATTCATTCTGCTACTGTTGGGGGTTTCTTATCATTAGTTGAGAAGGCCCTGCCAGAGAATTCCAGTCTTCCAGAGAAGGTTTAATTGTGAGTGATTTCATGTGTCCCTTTATGTCGCAGCCGGAGCCTTGCGTCATAGACCAGTGAATTCAGGGAGGTTTCTATTTGCAAGTGAATCATCACTTTTCCAGCCGAATGTCACTTACTTGGAATTTTCGTCTGATTTTGTTTTTGTTTTTGTCTCTTGGTGTTTTTCCATGGGGCTCTTGGCTAACCAGAAGAAGAAGGTGGCCGGTTGGGGGTGGGTAAGGGGGGCTCAATCTGCCTGGAGCAGGGTTTGAGTTGGCGACTCCGAGGCAAGCATTTATGAATGTGAAAACAAGAAAATGGATGCTTTATTTTGCTTTGAGGGAGGAACCGAAGCCAAGTCAAATCGAGAGCTCTAATTTGGGAATAGTGTTATTACAGGTCATTGGGAGTTGGGTACACGCTAAATTGGGAGGCCAGTCACATGAGGAGGCAGCAAAAGCAGTCACAAGGGGGGCAGCCGAGGCTCATTTACAATGAAGTTTTATTTTATTTACTACGTGGTTGAAAGAACTTATGGCAGACTCAGAAACCAAGTCACCTTAGTGGCTGTTGATGACTCTAGGTCCTGGCGCATTTGTTGTTTTATACACAAGCTGGAACTTCCC
Source organism: Microtus pennsylvanicus (assembly GCF_037038515.1). NCBI lineage: Eukaryota > Metazoa > Chordata > Mammalia > Rodentia > Cricetidae > Microtus > Microtus pennsylvanicus. Next base: position 9,847,852 of record NC_134593.1, on the reverse strand, counting down.
ATGTGTGCTCTCTGGGGCTTTATTTAGGACCTGGAATCTGTTCCCTGATGAGTGGAGCAGCCCATGTGCTAAAGGTGATTTGTCTGTTCTCCACATTCACGCTTTATTCCAAGGGCTTGCTTCCCTTTTCTCTGAAGTCCCTAAACATTTTACATATCAGGATCAAGTTACCTGGATAATCAAACACACACACACACACACACACACACACACACACACACACACACACACGGCAGGGGGGAGAGGGAGAGAGGGAGGGAACACACACACACAAAGGGGGGAGGGAGGGAGGAAACACACACAGGAGAGATGGGGAGGGAAGGAACACACACACACACACAGGAGAAACGGGGGGGGGGAGGGAGGGAGAGAAGGAGGGAGACCCATATTACCTTTTTTATTTCCATTCCCTCATCACTGATGCTGCAAATGCCAACTTGAATTAAAAAAGAGATAGACCTCGCCACCCCCCCACCACCACCACCACTGTGACCAGCTCTGAGCAGTCCCTTCCGACTTCCACCTGGTTTAGCTGCGGGAACTAAAGTGCTGATTTTTCTTGAATTCAAGTTGCATTTCCAGATGTCTTAAGCTAGGCCTCGTTAGCTGCATTTGAGATAAGACATTAGAAAGCGCAAGACTATCTGGAAGCCGTGAATTTATGCCCAGTGCAAACAAGCCGTGGTCATGGTCCTAAATGGAGCGCCTTACTAAGTGTGTGACAGCCTGCTGGAGCCACCACAGCCTGAGGGCCAGCGATGCTTGTGATCAACGTTAGGGACAGAAGGTGTGTGGAAACTTTCTATAATAGCAGCCTGCTCTCCAGCCGACTGGCACAGACGAGTGAGCAGGGACCGTGACACCGTTAGCGGCAGTGCCAGGATATTGGTCAATGACCTTAGCAACTTGCCCTGTACCTTGGTTTCCCATGCGGAATAGGGAGGGTAAGTTCAGGAGATGGTTGAGAAGTGGGGTCAGGTCGTCAGGTAGACAGGGAGCGTAGAAAGGTTGTGAGAGTTCACACCACAGCCACCTGTGCCGGAACAAACCTCACTGCCTGCCCCTTCTCAGCATGCCTCTGACGTCACAATACCCAGTGGTCACCCAATAATGATGAGCTATGCCCAGCAGACACACCAGAGGAGGGGAGAAGAGGAGGAGGACGAAGTGGAGAGGGAGGAGATGGAGCAATCCCTTATGTGATCTATCATTCCATCCGCACGCCCAGTTTTCACCTACCATCTGGTTCAAGTGTAATGTTTCCAGCTCCGTCTAACCTGGACAGCGTCTGTGTCCTCCCCCTCAAGCGCAGCACGGTATTATGGTCCTCTAATCAAGAGACCTGCGCTCCTCCCGCTGTGTGTCTCCTGGTTCATCGGCAGAGCAGTGAGCTAATCCTTCTTCATCGGACGGCTCTCCGGAGCAGCTGTTTAGAGGTAAAATGTTCTGGCTGCCGTGGCTTCCTACAGACCCATCACCACCCTCCTCCTGGGAGCAAGGCTGTACCCTGTGGATTATGTAGAGGCGGGAGGGTGGGAGTCTGTGGTTAAAAAAAAAATACGACAGCACTGACATTTGAGCCTCATTGTGTTTGTGGGCCACCCCAGGCTGGGTCACACTTTACTGTACAGCGCCCTAAAATCCAGACAGGTGTGGTCCTAGTTTCCCTGTCCATCCTTTTCTCTGGACAGATTGTGATGAGTGGAAAACAGGGAGGCCAGCCCTGTCTTAGAAATAGTATAGCATTTTGATAACTTGCTTATTGTTTTAAACTCATGACTTCTAAAAAAAGAGTCCACATCATTCTTGAAGCCATTCCTCTGATCTCTTCTCCTGGCCAAAATAAAATAAAATAAAAATCACCTTTTCTTAGCTGGCCTCACATTTGCCTTTCTTGGGAATTTTAGCGCTAGAATGGAGAGCTCTGCTTTTCTTGATTCCCATCAGTGGTTTGCAAACATGAGCCGTGGTCTCAGTGATCTGCAAGGCTAGTCAAACAGGGTCCTCCTTCCGCAGCTGGGGTGGGACATGGAGGTGGGTTCCTAACAAGTCCCTTATGATAATTCAATTGACTCTTCAGTCCGTTACAAAACTTAAATAGCTCGTGCTCAGGCATTAGGTCACAAGAAGAGGACTTACTTACATAAAGAGCATCTGTAAAGCCCTAGATTCGGCCCCTAACACTGCAAGATTTAGTAGTTCAGGCATCTCATCAGTCAAGAGACTGCATTTTCCAAAGAGGAAATAACTGAAGTACATCATGTTCCTACAGCTTCGTAGGAATTCAAGTCCAGACAACACTATACTTTGGGGTCCACCCCATATCCCACCAAGTCATTAGAATAGCCAGTCATATTCAATGGCTCTTGGGAATGCATGTCTCAAAAGGTGCTCATGGAGTGTAGTTTGTAAAACCAGGGTCCTGGATGCAGACCCCAGCGGACTCGTCCATGTCACCTGCAGTTCTGTGTGAGTAGGGGCAGGACCCATCCATGGTCTGGAGATCTGTTTGCCGTGTGGCTGAAAGGTGCCTAGGGCACATTGATAGGGAAAGGCTGGTCCTGTTTGCTGGGGCCCCACACGCCGTTGCCAATTCTGCCTTAGTTTCTACTGTTGATTCTTAGCTTTGCTGTGGGGCAGGGGACCTGAGAAGGGACAGACTGTTGTCATCAGCTATCACAGGAAAGCTTATGCATCTCTTTCAACCTGCCCAGTCCAGTGAGACGGCATGGTTGCCCAGGGGAGGGAGCAGCAGAACAGCAGGAAGTAAGGTCCTCACTCTTTTGAAAGAGGATGACGAGAGAGAATCATTTGGCCAGGTCAGTCATGGAACCCAGATATATGATGCTACCATGGGAAAATGAGATGAGATTCTGCTCATGGGAGCAGAATCTTCTCCTGATACCATGGATGATGGCACGGGCGAAGGTGGAAGGGAGGAAACCTGGATTTATACAAGGAACATCTCCAGCAGAGAGAATCTAATGTCAAAAATAGGATTTAAACAGCTGAAGGCCGTCTCTATAGAACAGGGACAAGAGACCTAGGTCTGGTGGGTTGTGCTTCTTGCCAAGAAATGTACTGGATGCTACTGGAGATCTTCTAGAGGGCTGAAGATCTTTCGACAGAAAGCGAACGCCTTTTACAGCCGCGCCCTTGGTTCCCAATGTGGAAGCCTCAGAGTGGCTCTCGGCTCCCGTGATCCGATTCTCTCCAAATGATCTGCATTGAAGTCGCTTCTATGGTTCTAGCATGTTCTCTTAGCTCTCTCCCAACCTCATCGAAAGGGACAGGTTCTAGTGACTGAGACCGAAGACAGGTGTCCAGTTGACAGGTACATCCATCTCTAAAGGTGGCGATGTAAAAGGTCCGTTACACAAAGCGACTCCTTGCTGCTGTCAGGACCAGTGAGGCTAGAGCCTTGCATTATCTTTCTCCTCGCTGGGCCCTGTCCCCAGCACTGGAGGTAAGGGTGAGGGCCAGTAGGAGACTTTCTAAACCCCGGACAAAGAGGTCACCACTGCTCCTAGCTTCTACCATAGCGTTTAGATTTGTCTCCTGGAAGGAGCCTCTCCCGTTCAGATCTACCCTCTCTGTCTTTGTCCCAGTGAGAGAGTCTGTTGGTCCTGGGCTGTTGAAAGTGGGTAGACAAAGCTCACTGACGTCTGGACCTTGCTGCCTGGGCCTGCTTTTCTCCACATGCTCTTCTTTCTCCTTCCCCATGACTTCCCCTCCCCTTGTTTTGGTATCTTCATTTCTTGCAGAATGTAGACAGCATCCTTGAATTCAGGATGCATGAGTCACAGACCTTCTACCTTTGGCCTCAGTTTTGACTGCAGTTTCTCACCAAGTTAGCTCAGGTGAGGGTTCCTCACCTGGTCAGTCCGAAGCGCTCTGCTCCAGCTGTTGACTTACAGCTCCACTCGGCTCTGTGCCCAAAGAGAAAGGCCCACAGCCTTTCCAATCTTCACCCTTCCTAGTGTCCTTGCTGCTCTCGGCCCCCAGGACTTCAACTTTTAGAGGTGGTTCCTTCTTAAAAAAATAAAAATTCTGAAACTTGAGTCTGAATATGCCAGCAAACCTACTAACCTGGGTGAGTCTGCGGCACAAGTAACAGGTGACAGTGATTGGCCCTTCTCTGCTTCCCTGTGTGTTCATTCCCAGAGTAGCAGCTTGGGAATGCACCAGAAGGGAGGTGAAGCGTGCCTCTCACTCCCTCTACAGGGCTGTGTCTGTGGAGCATAAATGGGTGTGCTCCAGAACGGCCTCTGCTCCTGTGGCTGACCAGGACTTTCTCAGTGAGTGCACAGTTGGTTTGTGACAGAGATTCAGATACCCCGTCTGATAAAATTGTTCCTTTCTTCTGCATAGTGTGACTTATATGTCGACGTACTTCAGATTTAATGCCTAAATGCATAATACATAAAGGTCACAATCAACAGCTTCAATATGCATATTTGGGGGCTATCAATGTGTTTTCCTTGGTGACAATTTCTATATCATTACACGCCGTAGCATAGGCTCATACATTCACTCTTACACATTGGGTTCCCAGCTATTCAGATGGGGCATTTTGTCTGTTGTTAAACAACTCCGTTTGGTTTAGAAAGTGTGGGACCCAGTGAAGTGACAGTCTGGGTTCATTTTAGAAAGCAGGTCCCCAGTGTCAGGGTGGAACGTGTTGACTGCAATGTCCCCCATATTTTCTAAGGTTAATCCCTATAGTGAGAATTAGCTATTGTCCAGGTTGACCCGCGTGATCAAGAGTGAACTATCAGGGCTCTTTTAAGAACTGCTAGGTCCTCCAAGATGCTGTCCCAGCTGCTCCTCGCTGGACAGTACCAAGCACTCAGGTCTTCGTGCGCTCTAAGGTCTCTTCCATTGTAGTGGACATCGCAGAGTCTGGACACCCCGGGCTTCTGTCAGAATTCTCCTTTCTTGCGTTTCCCATGCGACAGTGCCCAGTCCCCTGCAGTACTCTAAGCATGCCTTTTTTATGAGGGCAACACGAGATGAGATTCACTACTTTAAAGCCTCAGGGCATCACTTTGTGGTGTAGGGGGTTTGGTGGGGATGGGTGAAGATCGATGAGGGCAGAAGCTCAAGTCTTTACCGAACGCGCAGCCTCCCGTAGCTCTGTGAATGGCGCTTACAAAATTGCTTGCTGTGGTTGTCAAGAGGAAGGGAATGGCATTTCCATCTGCAATTTCCATGTGTTTAAAAGACCCATTCCTAGGAAGGTTTATTAAAACTATCACCATCCAGACATAAAACAATCATGACACAATGCCATTGGGATTGCTTTTCTTCTCTTCTTCAACAGATATTTACAAAGAGTTGTATTAAATAAGTTTAAATCTGCTATCTCAGGCTCTCAAATCTTTTCTTGTGAGGATTACTTTAATTGGTGTTGGTGACAATCAGGGGAAGCACCAAGGACTGCTTTGTTCTGTGGTAGAATTTTCCACCCTAAACAGAATGTTAAGAAGGGGTGCAGTAAAGACCTGGAAACCGAACCGTTTTGTTTTCTTTTATATGTCTTTCTTATTTGACTTGAAAGCTAAAACCAATCAGCATACTGCAATATAATTGTGTCTACTATTTGAAAGAAATTTCTGGAAAATAACATTTTGAGCAAAAACTTCAAGTCAGGCTGAAGAAATGGCTTGACACTTGTTGCTCTTGCAGAGGATTTGGGTTCAGGTTCCTCTATCTACATGATGTCTTGCAACCCTTCTAATTCTGGTTCCATGGGATCTGACACTCTCTTCTGACCTCCATGGGTACCAGGCACCTATGTTGTACATGTGCATATGAGCAAAACACTCAGACTCGTAAATAAATTTTAAAAAACATCACAGTCTAAAATATTACCAGACAAATGCCAGAAATAATCTCCAGCTATTAAGATGTGGTTAAGAAGGAAATGTGAAGACACAGGCCGATGTGAGTCCCATCACGACCCCCACAGAGCTAGCATTCCAGCGGAGAGGGGCAGAAGTCGGATAGAAACATGCAGGAGGCCACACAGGGCTAAGCTCTGTGAGAAGTAAAGCAGAGCCAGGGATCGGGGAGAAGAAGACGAGATGGAGAGGTGGGCAAAGTCAGTGTGAACAAGAGATTTCATAAGAAAAGTGATATTTGCACAAAAGTGAACTGATAGAGGCTCCATATGGGTCATGGGGAAAGAGTTCAAGGAAAACACCAAGTACCAAGGTTCTAAGAGAGGTGTGTGTGTGCCGTGTTACAGGGGGTCTAGGGAGGAGTTTCTGCTGTGTTACAGGGTTCCCAGGGAGGAGTGTGTCTGCCGTGTTACAGGGTTCCCAGGGAGGTGTGTGTCTGCCATGTTACAGGGTACCCAGGGAAGAGTGTGTCTGCCATGTTACAAGGTCCCCTGGAAGGCGTGTGTCTGCCGTGTTACAGGGTTCCCAGGGAAGTGTGTGTGTGCTGTGTTAAGGGAGCCAGGATGGAATAAATGCAAGGACAGAAGCAGGGAGGGCCTGAATTATAGGCCTAGGAGGACTCCGGCTTCTACTCATGATGAGATTGTGCGTTGACCCATTTTCTACTGCCCTAGCAAAGTACAAGAGTCTGGGTACCTTACAGGGAAAGGAGGCTTATTCAGCTCACAGATTTGGAAGCTAAAAGTCTAAGAACAGATCAAGTCCAGCCCAGGGGGTTGAGCCCCTCGTGGGAACTTGAGGTGAATGGCATCATAGTGGGAAGCATCTGTGTGGAGGAGAACCCTTGGTGAGACAAAGAGCCAGAAAGTCAGGGGACGAGGCACGCTCTTTTACAATCCACTGTCATAGGTCCTAAGAAGGTTCCCACAAGAACTACATCAGTTCCTTCTGGGGACACTCTGCTATCTAATTAGATTCTGACATGGCCCTATCCTCTAAAAGTCACACTACTTCTGGGCTACCACATCATACCCATGTGGTATGAGACCCTCTGGGCCAACTTGAAGCCGGACCCAAATCCTAGCAGATGGGTAGCCTTGGAACCTCTACTCTGGAGAGTTAACTGGAGAGTGACCTATCAACTAGTCTTAAAAGATCATCATTGCAAAATGACGGTTATGATTCATATCAGCAAATTTAGTGATGGTGTAAAATGGCAAAGTATGTTCAGATTCTGGTTATATTGTGATGATGCTAACATTAGACCAATGATTACAGATCTGGAAAGGGGGAGGGGAGAGCAGCAATCAGGAATATCTGCAATGAGAGGACAGGAAAGAAGAGGAGAGGAGAGGAGAGGAGAGGAGAGGAGAGGAGGATGAGGGGATGAGGGGACGAGGGGAGGAGGAGAGAAGGAGAAGAGGAGAGAGAGAGTAGCTTTGGGACCCCGTAAGTGGAGCTGTGGAGGGTACAGTCGAATCTGTATGTCTAGAGGTCAAGGGATACATCTGGACTAAAAACACAAATGTGGGGGTTTCCTACATATTCACAGGCCAGAGGTCAGAAGCCAGGCAGATGGCTGGGGAAACTGGCTTGTTTTTCACCCTCTTTGGAAATGGGTGCCTCACCTACAAAAGTCAAAAATAGCCAGTAGGTGTCAGAAACCAAAAGAGAATCACAACCCTAACTCGAGTCCTTGGCTGAGAGACATCAGGATGAGTTCCCAGCTGACCTTGGGTACTTTGGGAACACAGGAAGTTTCTCGGAGCATCCAGCTGTGCCGAGGCCTGCTGGAAAGTCTGATGGATGGGAGGTCCTTGTTGAAGAGACCCTGCCCTCCCGACCACTCTTTAGCGGTGACTGCACCATCACAGATATTCCTGATTGCTGCTCTTTGAGCTTGACCAGGTGCCTGTGAGTGACCAGTAGTCTGGTGGCCTCATGTTTGCAGAAAAGGTTGTCATGTTTCGTGGCTTTTCTGGGGAGTTCAAGGAGCAGAAGGATTTTTAAGTGGCATTCTTTGAGGCTTTCTTGTGTAGACCATGAAGTACGGCCACATCCACCTGCCATTTCCTCACTCCGAATCACTCAGAGTTCCACCACCCCACTTCATGTCCTCCTAGAAAAAGAAATCCACTAACTGTGATTGTGCAGATCTATGGGGTCATCTACTAGAGCTACACGCAGCGCTGGGAGCCCATCCTACTGGGAACCACACTTCTGAAAATGAACGGATTCTCCCTCTCCCAGCAATTATTCCTCCTTTAGGGTGGAGCCTCATGAGCTCCTGCCCGAGTCTGCTGTCTTCATTGTATGCAGGGAAGCCTGGTGCTGCCAGAGGCTGTCCAGAGGCAGGCCCTCACAGCACTCCTCCCCACCTCCCAGCTCTTCCACAACATCCTGAGCCTTGGCAGGCATTGTTTATTTGTTTGGTTTTTATGAGTTATCATGAAGCCCTTTGTATTAGTTTTTGTTTTTGTTTTGTTTTGTTTTGAGACAGGGTTTCTCTGTGGCTTTGGAATCTGTCCTGGAACTAGCTCTTGTAGACCAGGCTGGCCTTGAACTCACAGAGACCCGCCTGCCTCTGCCTCCCGAGCGCTGGGATTAAAGGCGTGCGCCACCACCGCCCGGCTGAGTTTTGTGTTAGTTAACCATTGCTGTGTAAGCAGGTGCTCCTGGGGGCTGGGGAGATGCCTTGGCAGTCAAGAGCATTTGTTGACTATCCAAAGGACTGAGGTGCCATTCCCAGCACCCACATAATGTTTCACAACCATCCATAATTCCAGTTCCAGGGAATCCGATAATCTCTTCCCATCCCCGAGGGCACCCGACGGGTGGTGCACAGACATACATGTGAGTGAAACATATATGTAAAACAAATAATCTTTTTTTAAAAAAAATACCCCCCCCAATTAATGGCTTAACATAGTAATAACCTAGTTGGGTAGTTCAGATTTGAAGTCTCTGACCACATCACTGTCGTGACATTTACTGGGGCTGTGAGAGTCCTCTCAAGGTGGCTCGTCGACATGATTGCCTAGCCTGTTCTGACTCTTAACCTGAGGCCCAGGTTCAGAGAACCCTGCAGACGGCTGAGCCATCTTCATAGCTGTTGTCCGCTGGCTTCCCCCACAGCAAGGGAACAAAGAAAGCACGGTAGAAACTGCAACCCTTCTCATCCAGACACCTCCGCCCCCCTCCTGTTAGTCACACAGATGGGTGCCAGTGTAGGAGAGTGCCCAGGGTGTGGATGCCAGGAGAGGACCAGTGGGCACGCTTGACAACTGAGGGTGAAGCTCCGTGGCATCGGACTCCTTCACACAAGGCGCCGCTTTTACAACAGGGCCTTGGTAATTCTGGATATTCAGATGTCCCATGATAAACTGATGTATCAGCACAGTTTGAAGACCCCCCACCTCCCCACTGTTACCCAGATTATTCTCCCAGCTCAAGAGGATATTGGGGAGACAAGAGACAATAGTAGGTGCCGACGTGGGAGGCTCGTCACTGGCCTCTGCACTTGCCATTTCTACCCTGATTTTTGGGGTGCCCTGTGTCAGTGCACATCCCTATCAAATGCTTGAGAACTAAAGTCAGAAGCCTCTTGTTCCTGGTGTGTCCAGGATCAAGTTTGTGACATAAATTCTAGCCAGGAGTTTTTAGCCATAAAAACCCACTAGTGTCGTTGCTGTGTGGCACATTTATTTAGCCAGTTCTTCATGCGAGTGTGCACTTAATTCCCAGCCGTTTCTCGCGTGAACAAATGGTCTAAATGCACTTGCGAGAAAGCCTCTTTATGGTGAGTGTTATTAAACTGAAAACAAGGGTATAATAAAATAGCAATTTAAGGGTAATTTACTAACAATTGCAGCCTTTTAAACACTGACATACGATTGTGTGGTGATAATATTGAACTTGTCACTCTAAGAATCATGGGAAAGCGTCCCAACCCTCTGGTCTTTAATGAGAACTCTCTCAATTTCTCCTTTACTCTTATGTCACTGGAGTAAACATTACAAGCAGTGAACTTTTCCCCACATTAAATGCCCATCACACCTGGGTCCTTACTCAGAGAAAGTGCTCAGAGGATGGAAATTGAGTTGAGTCATCAAAACTCATGGATTTTGGACTGTAGCTTCCCGAGTTGTTTCCTGTAGGTGCTGATGTGGGGGTGAGTCAGGGAGAGACTGAGTCTCAGAGGTGATCAAGTGCTGGAAAATGGTGAGGGTTCCTGGTTCTTCCCCGAGAAGGGAGAATCTGTTGAGTACGCCCCTCAGCACAGATTCTCAGCTCTCTGGAAGGGACAGGGTCAGAGCAAAGAAGGCCAGTGGGCATCTGGCGGGATTTGACCAACATGCCCCAAGCCTCCTCATGTAGGATCTGGCTTCTGTTTGATGGCAGACATGTTCGCTCTGGTAGCATTGTTATAGATGCTCATGCTGCGAGACCGCCTTGTGCTGTCTAGAACGCAGGGAGGCAGACCCTGAATGCTGGATTGGTAATTTGACTTGGGGAACCATCATTGATGAGATTTAAGGAAAATCGAGATAATCAGCACACATTCTCCTGGAGGCAGACCACCACAGGAAACCAAATTATAATCAGAAACCACTTGCTAAATTGCCATGAAAAATCTCCATCCCCTCATGTGACGTAGCTCCAATCCCCGTGATCAGTTCATTCTTTCCCTGAAGGCATGCTGGGAGCTAACTCACATTCTGTCATTGCTGGTGAGTGGAAAATTCAGGTGAAGGAGATGAGGGGGGCATGCAGCAGCAGCAAGCCAGTGTCTGTCTCAGAGTCAGGACAGGGATGCCAGAGGGACCTCACATTCAAAGCAACAAGGCTAAAGCTTCTTTCTCCTTAGAGACACTTGGATATACATTGGTTATTTTGGGCCATGAAACAAATGACTCAAAGCTGGTCACTTAGAACAATGTATACATAACCACACACTGTTTCTGCTGCTCGAGAAATGTGAAGCTGTAGCTCAGGGCCCTCAGAACGCTGTCTGGAGCTCTGTTCATGTGAAGACTAACAAGACTGCGATCACCTTTGCAAGCACTTTACCTGGCTAGGCCTTGGGGGTGGAGATTGCCAGAAGGCCTTTGTGCTTGCTAATCTTATGCCAACCTGACACAAACTAGAGTCATCAGAGAGGAGGGAACCTCACTTGAGAAAATGCCCCCACAGGGTGGTGGTGGCGCACACCTTTAATCCCAGCACTCAGGAGGCAGATGCAGGCGAATCACTGGGTTTGAGGCTAGCCTGGTCTACAGAACAAGTTCCAGGATGGCCAGGACTACACAGAGAAACCATATATTGAAAAATCAATCCAAACCAAACAACATAAAAAAATCCAGGAGAAAATGCTCCTGTAAGATCCAACTGTGGTTAAAAGCATTTTCTTAATTCATGATTGATGGGAGAGGGCCCAGCTTTTAATCCCAGCATTTGGGAGGCAGAGCCTAGCAGATCTCTGAGTTCAAGGCCACCCTGGTCTACAGTGCGAGCTTCAGGAGCAGCCAAGGTTACACAGAGAAACCCTGTCTCAAGTAAGCAAATAAACAAACAAGCAAGCAAGCCAGCTTCTAAGCAGCTCCCCTCCAAGGCCCTCATCAGCTCCTGCCTCCAGGTTCCTGCCTTGTGGGTGTTCCTGTCCTGACTTCCTTAAAAGATCAGTGTTTGGCAGTGGAAACCAAATAAACCCTTTCCCTCCTCCTCAAGTTGCTTCTGGTCATGGTCTTTCATCATAGCAACAGTAACCCTAAGACATCCTTGGGGGTACTGAAACCGCACATTGCCATCTCCATCTACTGCGGGCGACTCACTAACCCCACCCCCTCAAGAAAGAGGATGGGGTTCCCTTCCAAGGACCAGTGTCAAAAGAAATCAGGAGCACCCTAAAGCCACAACAAAAAACGTCCTCTCCCTTGTCTCTGCAGCTCCTTTTCCTATGTTTGCACAGCCGCGTCACTATAGCTACATATTTATACACAGTTAATAGAATGCCTCCAGCACAGATACTGAAATAACTAGCTTACGGACATTCTAGTGTGATAACCATCTGTATCGTAAGCTAATTTGTCTACCTCCCTTCTGCCTCTTCACTAGACAGGGGACCGATGACAACTTAGTTGTTCTGCCTTCGTCAGTAAAATAAGGTTAGCTAGAAGATCTGCCACCCCGCCCCATCTGGCTAAGCTCCTTGGGAGGATTCAATGAGTAATTAAATGCGCAGGGCTTACAAGAGAGCCTGGCCCACAGAAACCACTCAATACTGTTAGCTGTCAGCTTGACGGCTATAGCAATAGAAGTGTGAGCCAGTAGGTGTGGTTAGCCTCATAAAACTGCCTAAGAGCCAAATTCCTGGTGGGAGGGGTGGGGGGGGGGTAAGCAAAACCCACCATTGTCTTCCTGGCCACACCACAGCCTCAAACCATTGGAGAGCGATTCCAGAGAATAGTGCTAGTTCAGCCCTAGAAGGGACCAGGGCCGGAGACCTCATTTCCTTCTTTTCTGTGCTGTGTCTCCTCCCTCCGAGTCTCGGGTTAATCCCTGGCAGAAAGTGCTTACTGGAGATAGATAATGTCTTTCGCTTGCACTTTGAGTCCTGTTTATGTTTTATTTTTGTTTTTGATTTTTTTTTTTTTAAGATTGACCTTTTGTGGGAGGGCAGAATATTTAAACAGGGAAGTGGTTTAGTAGGAAGTTAGGAAGTTCTTCAGCCTCATTTTTTTTTTATTAAAAGTTGTTCTCAAATTTAATTTTCAGTGTATGTGTGCACCCTGCCTGCCCTGCTTATGGCCCCTCTGTTCTTCCCCTAGGGCTTTCCGTTTCCTCCCTGTGACTCTTGAGAGCCTGGGAGAGACTGACTAGCTTTCTTCTCCTAAAGCTTGGCATCAAACAAAGCGTGCCAGACTCAAGGCTCATGCCTATCGTTCCAGCACTTGGGAGGCTGGAGCAGGGGGATTTCTGTGAGCTAGAGGCCAGGATGAACCACAAAATGAGACATGGTCTCAAAACAAATAACAAAAATATTGCAAACTTCAACAAAAACCAGGAAATGGTGCCTGGTCTTTGCTGACAAAGTACAGGTAAAATGGGAGGAGGAGGAGGAGGAGGAGGAGGAGGAGGAGGAGGAGGAGGAGGAGGAGGAGGAGGAGGAGGAGGAAGAGGAAGAAGAAGAAGAAGAAGAAGAAGAAGAAGAAGAAGAAGAAGAAGAAGAAGAAGAAGAAGAAGAAGAAGAAGAAGAAAAGAAGAAGAGCAGCTGTATTCCTCTTCCCCTTTGAAAGGGAGGTTTCACCTAGTGGGGCAGGGAAGCTCTTGTATCCGCGGCAGTTAGCTAACAGGAGAGTTAGGAAGGACCTCCTGAGGTCATCTCCCTCTGCCTCTCTCCATCCAGATCTCTGGCCTATGCTGGCCACACTGACTGAGCGTGAAAACATGGCTCACTCAAGTGGGGATGTTGTTGGTGATAGCACATGTCCGGGATTCTCCCCAATGATCTGTACTGATGACATGTTGAAATGATATTTTAGGGTTGTGTTAAATCCAATAGTGTGTTGTTTTCTATAATTTAAGTACTGCAAAGTTCCAGGCGTTAGATGTGGCTGCTATCTTTCTATGAAACTGTGTGGTGTACTCTCCCAGCCCTGATAGGATTCAGTTGCATCTCTCCCACAGGGATTCTAGAACCTTCCATCATGACTCCCCTGTACCTTTCATAATTCTGGCTACTCATTTCTTCTCTGTAGTCTCCCTTGGTCTGTCTTCAGGTTGGTGGCTTCTGTGTCACACGGCTACTCTTCAGCATCATAGGAAAGCCCACAGGAAGAGAGTCCACAAGCACTTCTTCTTGTTAGAAGGGCAAAGACTTCATTTTCTTTCCTCATCCTTCTTTTTCCCAAGTTGGTGATGCTTTTAATGGTTTCCCTTGTGTTGTCCCTGGTTTCTCTGTTTAAAAAACTAAATCTCCAAAGCCACTTCCCTCATCACTCTGACTGATGGGTCTGACTGATGCAGAGAAAGGGGAGGGAACAATGCACGCGGCATCATTCCATTTAATCCAAGGGAGGCAGAAACTGTTGGTGCCACCCATGACTGATTGATGATGCAGTGGAGGCTCCAAAAGGTTAAGCAATGTAACAAAATCCCACAGCAAATTAAGTCTGGGATTAAGTCCCAAGCCTGACTCCAAAGACCATGCTCCTCCATTAGACACCATGCCTGCCATGCTGATTGGTTGGTTAGTTTTCTGTCACTGTATCACAACACCCAAGAAGAGATGCACTTAAGAAGAGGAAAAGTTGATTATTCTTGGAAGATTCCAGTCCTTGATGGCTGCTGAAGGAAACTGTCCCTCATGATAGCCAAGAAGCAAAAAGAGAGGAGGTTGAGGTAGGGTTCTACTATCAACTTCAGGGTCATACCCCAAAGTGACCAGTAAAGCTCCCAGTAGACTCCTTGTGAATATCCCCAAACCGGGGACTAAGTCTTTAACATAGGACCTTCAGGGGACTCTAGATGAAGCCACAACACTGAGATGTTTTCTTTGAAATTATTGTGATGAGACCCATGAGTTTGCAGCTTATAATTAACTCCTTCCAGCCTGAAGACAGTGTGTAAAAGCCAGTGGAGATGCCCAGCTCTGTGGATGACTGTTCTCCTCCAGAACAAGCAGTCAGCAAGCATCGCTTGTCATTTGAATGAGGCAGGGACGGAAGCAGCAAAGACCAGTTCTTCACATGCAGGAACCTTGAGGAAACCATTCTGTGAAGCGAGGTGTTCGTTGGGATAACTGGGCAGGGTGGTTCATGTCTGCTGTCTCAGCACAGAGGAGGCTGAGGTCAAGAGTCACCATGAGTTTGAGGCAAGCCAGGGCTCCCGAGTGAGCGACCTTCTTTCAAAAAACAAAAAGACAATCACTGAGGTCCCTAGAATAACCGGGTTCTTGGGGATAGAAAATGGTGTGGTGGCTTCCAAAGGCTGGGAAAAGGAGTGGGAGATTTTCTATCTGGAAAGTAACAAAGGTCTCCAGAGAGATTTCATATCACTGTGCTGTCCTTAATGACACTAAACTGTGCGTTTAAAATGCTTACTAGGATGCATATTTTTTTTTTTTTGATTTTTCGAGACAGGGTTTCTCTGTAGCTTTTGGTTCCTGTCCTGGAACTAGCTCTTGTAGACCAGGCTGGCCTCGAACTCACAGAGATCCGCCTGCCTCTGCCTCCCGAGTGCTGGGATTAAAGGCGTGCGCCACCACCGCCCGGCTAGGATGCATATTTTGTCACAGCAAGAACAAAGAGATCTCGGCTCTGGCAGGATAGCTTAGCTGGTAAAGTGCTTGCTTGTAAGTATGAGGACCCAAGTTCAATCCCAGGAACCCAGGTAAAAAATGCCAAATATAGCAATGCATGCTTGTAATTCTGGCCCCAGAGAAACAAAGATAGAAGGATCCCTGGCACTCACTGGCCAGCCAGCCTAGCCTAGCTGTTGATCTCTGGGGACATCTTGTCCCAAAGGATGTGGATGATGTTCCGTAGGATAACATCCAATGTTGTCCCGGTCCTCCATACACTTAAGCATGCACGTGCATACATGTGCTGCATGCATGCAGCCATACCAATATCATTTGTAAATAAAAAAAATCCCATGAACATCTTCATATAAAGATGAATAATTTACTAGTGTGATCCAAGGTGTCCCTGGAGCTGAGCTCGGCTCCTTTGCTCTATTTTCTTATAAAAAAAGCTGCAGCTGGCAGAGCTAGGGTTTGGACACCATGTTGGGTCCTTTTCTCCTGACATTCTTCTATGTAGGAAGTTGAACCAGCTTCACACACGTCCCTTCTCCAGCATTTGAGGCACTTTAAACAGACGCTTGGAGCGGGAAGACTGCTTCACTCCGTGGATTCCTCCAAATTTGTTTAGCCTGGTCCTTGTCTATCTAAGGCTGTGCCTGGTCTTGTCTAAGAAGGAAGACACAGCTGCCAATTCTTTTTGGTTGGACCAAACTAGTTGTCATCTCTTTGCAGATATGAGTGAGAATTAGAGACCCCAAAACATCTAAGCATTGATTTGTTGACTTTTTAAACCTTTTTGAAAAATGGAGATTATATTAATTTTTAGTTTATGTATATGTACTTGCCTATATGTGTGTCTGTGCACAGTCTATGTGCAGAGGAAGCCAGAAGAGGATGTCAGATGCTCTGGGACTGGAGTAACTGACAGTTGTGAGCCACCTTGTGCCTACTGGAAATTGAACCCAGGACCTCTTGAAAAGAAGTCAAGTGCTCTCGAACAATGAGCCACCTCTCCAGTCCCAATAATTTAGTTTTTTGAGACAAAGGCTCATGTGGTTCATGCTGCCTAAATAGTAGTGGATAACGCTGAGCTGATTCTCCTGCCTCTACCTTCCAAGTACAAGATTACAGGTCTTCACCACTACACCCGGTGCAAAGGATCAAGCGTGGGGCCTGTGAAGGCTAGGACACATTCTACTTTCTACACACTCCGAGAGTGTTTGAACTATATCTCATTGAAGTCTCTGGCCCCTGAAAACCTTAAGACAGTTATCCAGTCTCATACACAGACAGTCTTGAGGACATTTAGGCACGGTGTCTCAGTTGAGACTCTAAACCACAGAAATTTACAGTGTGTTGTTTAGTGTGATTGTGGGTGTATTTGCTTATGTGTCCTGTGTACTTTCCTTTCAGGAATCATTAACCAATGGCAACAGGAATCCAAGGATAAAGTGATTTCCCTTCTATTAACTCACCTGCCTTTGCTGAAGCCAGGAAACCTCGACGCAAAAGTAGAGTATATGAAACTGCTGCCCAAGATCCTGGCGCACTCTATCGAACACAACCAGCACATTGAGGAGAGCAGACAGCTGCTGTCCTATGCTTTGATCCACCCGGCCACTTCCTTAGAAGACCGAAGTGCTCTCGCCATGTGGCTAAATCATTTGGAGGACCGTACATCGACCAGCTTTGGCAGCCAGAACCGATGCCGCTCGGACTCTGTGGATTACGGACAGACGCACTACTATCACCAAAGACAGAACTCAGACGACAGGCTTAATGGGTGGCAGAACTCTCGGGATTCTGGGATTTGCATCAGCGCCTCCAACTGGCAGGACAAAAGCCTGGGCTGTGAGAATGGCCACGTGCCCCTCTACTCTTCATCATCCGTCCCCACCACAATCAACACGATTGGAACCAGCACAAGTACGAGTAAGTCCTCTGGAACCCCTTTAGTGCATTCTGGTTTGGTGACTTGCTGTGTGTGGCACGTCCTGCTGACATGGTCTGCTCTGAGCACCCTGTAACCCTGGGAGGAGAGGGCTGGTGGCAGCCAGCTGTGGGAGAGGGCTCTTTGGACCTGGAATCTGTTGCTCTTTGGCTCTAGAAAGATAAAAATTCTGGGCAGGTTAAAATGATGGATGGTCCAAATTTGGGGTTTAGACAGAGCAAAAATAAAGAAATGAGAGAAGAGAGAGTCTGTGGTGAAAGAAGGAAACCGTTCTGTTTCCACAAATAAAAATGCCTTTCACCCTGGGACTCGGGGCTCTGCAGAGACATTGAGTTACTGTGTGCTTCTCTGAAACTGATGTTAACCCACGGTTGACCAGCCAGCCTCATGGCTTTGTGCATTATCTCCTCCTCTTCCTTCTTCTGCTCCTTCTCCCCCTTCTTCCCCTCCTCCTCCTTCTTTCCTTATATATGTTTCTCTTTTAAAAATCAAAATCACCGGAATGTCTCTTCCCCTTGCATTTTCTGGCTGAACCCTCAGTTTGTTGGGTGGTCCCCGAGCAGGTCTGCTGACCAGAATGCTGCTCTGTGCTGTGGCCTGGCCTTCCTCTCAGTCTAACATGTTAGAAAAGGAGGCTCAGGAGATGTTTTGTGAGAAGGGAGAGCTGATGACGGTCTTGCCTCTCTTGACCACTCCATAGTGGGCACGAGGGCTGGGAGTCCTTTCTATGGTGTCCTGCTTAGGCCAAATGAGATGGCCAACCTCCACTCATGCCTGTGTACAGTGGTTCTGTGGAAGGGTGACTGCCACCAAACAGCACTCTTGGTGCTGATTTGCCCATAGCTGACTGTTGCAGAACTCCCAGGATAACTCTCAACTTTCTTGGAGGAAAAGTTTTGCGCTTGAACCCAGAAGTGCTTTTCAACATGCAGAAAAACCCTCTATGAAAAGAGGCGCGGAGAAAGCAGCTCGGTGATACAGTGCTTGCCCAGCGTGCATGAGGCATGGACTCAGTCCGCAGCACCACAAGCAGATGGAAGAAGATAAGGGAGGCTTTAAAAGGAGCAGCAATGCCTTGGCCGCTACTTGAGTCTTTTGGCTGTTAGAACTCTTTAAATAGTATTCTCAAATAATTAGAAATGTCAAAGTATAGCTATGTTAGTCCAAATAGCACATTGCTAGAATAATCAACACTGAAGGTGGTGCTCTCCCTTGGGCACAATGTAAGTTTTTTTGTTTTGTTTCTTTCTTTTTTTTTTTTTACATTTATCTCTTAGTACCTTGGAAAATTATGAGTTACGGGAGAGAATCGCACTGTTGACATATGAGTAAGAGAGTCTGCAGCAGTTAGCATCCTTCACAGAGTCGTAATCCATCAAGAACAACATTTATTAGCCTCTGTGTAACAGAGTGATGACTGGGTTTCCTGGGTGAGTGGCAGGATCCAGTTATGATCACAGAAGTACTTGGTAACTGAGGAGATGAAGGTTCTGAGCAGCCCGCCATCTTCTCTGTGCATGCTCTTTGTCATTCATCCCGAATTTAGTCTTGGATCATTGCACATGTCATACTGCAGGTGATTTACTCAGCATCAGGTTTCGACGGTATTTGAACATTGTAGTGATAAGAGCGCCGGGGCTGCATCCCCAGCACCCTGGCCGCCTGCTAGCTTATGCCCGAAATAACAACAGACAAACTGTATTCATTTAAACACTGCTTGGCCCATTTCTATCTAGCCTCTTCTAGGCTAATTCTCACATATTAATTTAGCTTATTTCTAATCATCTGTGTTGCACCCCAAGGTGCGCTTACCGGGAAGATTCTAGCCTACGTCCATCCTGGGTCAGAGCTGAATCGCGTGTGTCTGCCCGGGAGAGCGGAGCATGGCGTCTCTCTGAGGCATCTGCCCCCGAGAGGAGAGCTGTTGAGTCTGAGCTCACTTCCTCTTCCTCCCAGCATTCTGTTCTCTTTACTCCACCCACCTATGTTCTAACCTATGAGGGCCAGCCAAGCAGTTTGTTTATTACTTAACCAATGAAATCAACAGATTGATATATGACACTCCCACATCAAAACATGCTTATAAGATTGTAGTCAGCCACCACTCACTTGAGCAGTGACTGCCCAGCCCAATGGAGAAGGTTGAGGATGGCCCCCATGGCTGTCTTGCCCTTGTGTACTTGAGTTGCAAAGGGCTGGAGGTTTCACCAGGTAACTATCTAGAAGACAAGAGGAGTTTTAGAGCATCGGCAGAAACTATGAAGGATCTCAGATCTCCCTTCTAGAACATTCCCTTCCAGAACTTAGGCCACACCAGCTTTGAATTTCAGGGATTACTACCCTGAATGGCCATGGTAGTTCAGTTATGTTTCTCAGAACTGCAAGCCTTTGGGTTATTAGTTTAGTCATGAGTCTATGAAATACACACCAAGTCCTGAGAGACAGCCTGAAAAAGTAGAAAGCTGGTGGACTTGAATGCCAATACCCTCCATGGTCTAAAACTAAACCTGCAGTTTGCTAATTGCAACTTGCTCGGGTTATTAACTCCTTGGAACAAAGCTCCCCCTTGTAAAATGAGAGCATTCCTGATGCTTATCCTCTCAGTCTGTAGGAAGTCCATGTCCTGGCCATGATAGCAGGGAGCACAGCACATAGCAGGTGTGCACTAGATGGGAGGACAGCACATAGCAGGTGTGCACTAGACGGGAGCACAGCACACAGTGGGTGCGCACTAGATGGGAGCACAGCACATAGCAGGTGTGCACTAGATGGGAGGACAGCACACAGTAGGTGTGCACTAGATGGGAGGACAGCACATAGCAGGTGTGCACTAGACGGGAGCACAGCACACAGTAGGTGTGCACTAGATGGGAGCACAGCACACAGTAGGTGTGCACTAGATGGGAGGACAGCACATAGCAGGTGTGCACTAGATGGGAGCACAGCACATAGCAGGTGTGCACTAGACGGGAGCACAGCACATAGCAGGTGTGCACTAGACGGGAGGACAGCACATAGCAGGTGTGCACTAGATAGGAGCACAGCACACAGTGGGTGCGCACTAGATAGGAGCACAGCACATAGCAGGTGTGCACTAGACGGGAGGACAGCACACAGTAGGTGTGCACTAGACGGGAGCACAGCACACAGTAGGTGTGCACTAGAGGGGAGCACAGCACATAGCAGGTGTGCACTAGATGGGAGGACAGCACACAGTAGGTGTGCACTAGATGGGAGCACAGCACATAGTAGGTGTGCACTAGATAACTACTTGGGAAAAACTGCTGAGCATGGACAGGAGCTAAGTGCTAACGGTGATGTCCAGAGTCTGTACCCTGTTTTCAGTTCCTAGTGTGCTGGACAGAAACATCTTTCCCTAACTCTAAGGCACACAGTACAGGTGCTCATTGACTCAAATGGCCTTTGTTCCAATAAAAATGTCATAAGCCAAGATGTCTTTGACAAACCTAGCCTGCTTAGCACTATAACTGGTCCTGTCTCAAATATGTTCAGAATAATTACATTAATCTAATCTACACTGGACAGCATCACCTAAAACAAGGTGTTTTTTTTTTTATTGTGTATCAGAAAGTGAAAATGGAATGTCTGTGTATATGTGCTTTTACACAGTCTCAACCATCGGGAGCCAGGGGACTGTGAACGTACTGTGACTTTGGCTACTCGACCACAGGAGAAAGTGGATATAGTTTCCCACTATACTGGAGAGCTGCTTTTCTTCTTTCAAAGTGGGCAAAGGTAGCCCACTTTGCTACCTCAAAAGAACATGAATTTAAGAATTTAAATTGATTGCTGCTTCCTATTTTCAAATTATCAGCCACGTTAGTGGTATTCAATGCAGAGTAATTCATGGTACAGCCACGTTAGTGGTAATCAGTGTGGAGTAACTCACGGTACAGCCACATACTTACAGTTTTGTTAATTTTTTAAAAATATTTATTAATTTAGTATACAATAGTCTGTCTGTGTGTATGCCTGCAGGCCAGAAGAGGGCACCAGACCTCATTACAGATGGTTGTGAGCCACCATGTGGTTGCTGGGAATTGAACTCAGGACCTTTGGAAGATGCTCTTAACCTCTGAGCCATCTCTCCAGCCCCCAGTTTTGTTAATTTTTAAAAAGATGTATGCTTTTGTTTTATGTTTGAGTATTTTTCCTGCAAGTAAATCTGTGTACTGTGTGCATGCTTAGTAACCATGGGGGCCAGAAAAAGACATCAGGTACCCTGGAACTGGAGCTACAGATGGTTCTGACCAGCTATGTGGGTGATGGGAATCGAACCCAGACTGTTTGGAAGAGCAACAAGCACTGTTCTCAATGAGACATCTCTCCTGTTCTCTTATTTTAATTTTAACCTAGTTTCATCCAGTGACTAATTTTGTATCCCTTAGGTCATTATACCTTCCAAAATGTGGCTTTGAGGCTTCTTCCCTATGTAGGTTCCCAATCCTCCTACAGACAGTTTCTGTCTGTCCAGTGCTGAGACTGCTGAAATCCAGGGGAAGCAGAAGCAGAAGGCATTTCTCCTGCATGGCAGGGAGAGGCTGTATCAATCAGTGTCATAACTGAAAATTAAAGACTGCTTTCTGTCTGACTTAGTGCTCAGACACATTCCAGAGAAGCAAAGTGTCAGATGATCTGTAGAGGCTGCTCCAGGGTCTGTAGGGTCAGTGTTACTGGAATGGTTGGCTGTCGTGGCCTATTTTGTGTAGCTATAACAGAATGGCCTGGGTAAGTTACACACCAGAGAAGTTTGTTAGGCTTATGGTTCTGGAGGATGGTAAGACAAAGGTGGAGGAACCATCTCTGGTGAGCATCTTCTATTGTGCATCATTACATGCCCGATGGCATTTCACGGTGAGAGGAATGGCTGTGAGCTGCTAAGCAAGACTGAACTCACTTTTGTAACAAAACAACACTAGTTCATTCATAATGGCAAAGCCACATGACCTTATTAATTCTCCAAGGTCCCACTTCTCAAGCCTGTTGCTTTGGGGTCAGTTTTCCAGCTCATGAATGCTGGGACGCACATTCAGACTGCAGTAGGCTGTAAGGGCTATGAATGCTTGGCATGGAAAGATTGTTGTAATCTGGGGGCGTGGAGGGGGTCAAGCTTTAGCAGAGGAGATAGGGAGGAAAACTGGAGGAGAGCTCAGGGAAGAATGTTCACTCAGAGCAGAGGGATGGAGTTGTGGGTGCGCAGTCAGGATGGAAAAGAGTGGAGAAACAGGCAGTCGTGAAGGGGAAGGGTGGAGGGCAGTGAAAGCAGACTGGAGGAAGGGCTACGAGCTCTGCTCAAGAGGCTGAACAGAGTGTGAGCAGTGCTGTACTGGGATTGGTCACCTCTAAGCAAACCAATGGGCAACAAACATTGGGCACAAAGTCAGTGAGTTTCAAAGACTGTGCTGTGAAATCGTACCAGCACCATTAGAACGAGAGAAGAAACAAAGCGGCAGGAAAATTCTGGGTGGTTATAGCTGACTGATAGCAATGTACACTAGTCCAGCCACTGTGGAAACCAGTGTGGAGGTTTCTCAGAAAACCAGAGATGGGGGATAGAGAGATGCCTCAGCAGCCATGAGCTTGCTGCTCCTGTAGAAGCCGGAGTTTTGTCCCCAGAACCCACATTGAGCAGCTCACAGCTTCCGGTAACTCCAGCTTCAGGGAGTCCAACTCCCTCTTCTGACCTCTGTGGCTTTACATTCATGTGCACATACTAACACACAGACGTACATACTAACACAGAGAGATACATACTAACACACAGACATACATACTAACACACAGACGTACATACTAACACACAGACGTACATACTAACACACAGACTTACATACTAATACACAGACTACATACTTACACACAGACTACATACTAACACACAGAGATACATAATTTAAAATCCTAATTAAACAAACCTGACAGTTGATATTTCATGCAATACAGCTAAACCACTCCTGAATGTTATAGCACTAGTTACAGAAGCTAAATTATAGAACTAACAGGTGTCCAGAAGCAAAATAATGGATAAGAAAAATGCATAGCTACACACGAGGAAACTTTCCTCCGTCACTCACTCACACACACACACACACACACACACACACACACACACACACATCATAGTTATATATAAAATCATAGTTATCTATGGATAGGAAAGGTGTCTAGAAGAGCCAGGGGACTAACAGGAGGGTAGGAGGGGGAGGAAAGAGAGGGTAAAAAGGCATAAGGGAAGTGTGTTCAAAATATATTTTAAAAAATTAAAGAAAGCAGTTGTTCCCAGGTGAAATTATTAGATTAGGATTCATTGTTGGCATGGATGAACAATATTGATGACTCACTTGCTCATTCATGTAGACAATGTTTATTGAAACTCCTATAGGGCTAGGCTGCTTGAGGCATCTTGGACTCATCAGTGGATAAGACCCCCTTGACATCGCTTGTGGGGCAGTCTAGTTTGTATAAATTCGAGTATAAAAGTAAGCCATATGGTCCATTAGACTTGGTAAGTCATAGGGAGAGTCAAACAAGGAAGCCTAGGTCCAGGTGGCAAGGTGGCTAGGGATGAAGTTAGCTGGTCAGGGCAAGCCTTGCTGGGATGTGATGTAGGTGCAGGAATTAGAAGCATTACTGCCCCCAAAGCTAGGGTAAAGATTCCTAGACTTACCGCCCAATTTAGTCAGAGACAAACA
Source organism: Microtus pennsylvanicus (assembly GCF_037038515.1). Taxonomy (NCBI): domain Eukaryota; kingdom Metazoa; phylum Chordata; class Mammalia; order Rodentia; family Cricetidae; genus Microtus; species Microtus pennsylvanicus. Next base: position 9,823,981 of record NC_134593.1, on the reverse strand, counting down.
AGAAGGTTGTTGCCTAGAGGGGAGTGTGGTAGATAGTGGCGAGATTGCTGGGCAGGAAGCACTATTGAGGTCACTGTTGTGACAAAGACTTCCACTTCAGCTCTCACCAAAGCAGGAAACTACTGGGGGTTTTTTGGCAGGTGAGGGGCGTGGTTCAGCTCACATTCTAAAGGAATTCATTGGCTGCTATGTCTGTGGACGTACTGTACCAGGGCAAAGACAGATTCAGAAAGACCGTTTTGGAGGCTGATATCATCACCATCCAGGCAAGAGACAGTGATGGCTGGAAGCAGGATAGCCGCATTAGATGGGTGAAAAGCAGACAAAACATCAACCAGCTCACCTGCTTTAAAATTCTTGTCTCATTATTTCTCTCTCATTCAGTTTTACAATTAGTAAAGGGGACGCAGGAGACGACAGCAATGTGACCCGGGGGTGTGGGGTGGGGTGGGGTACCTGCGCCACTCCTGGGAGGATGGCGGTACTTCCAGCTGACATGGGTAAGTCTGAACTGGTCAAGCGGAGGAGATCTGGGAGAACTCAGTGTCATAGCTGATGTGCTTGGCCTGAATGATGGAGAATCAGATGCTGAGGAGGTGGTAGGAGGTGCTAAATATGTAATTTGGAAAGGAGGCATAGTGACTGGGTAGCATTTAAAGCAATGAGACTAAATGATAATACAGGGTGGAGACAACCAAGGACTGACAGCCTGGGCTGCTGAACCTGGAGGCCAGAGGAACGAAGGCAAAGTCACAAATCAATCTAATGGGAGCTGCCTAGTTAGAGAAGATGAAAGCCTTATGAGGCCAATGAAGGAAACACTACAGAGAGAGAGAGGGAGGGAGAGAGAGGAGAGCGAGAAGGATGAGCTGAGTGAGGTGTATTGACAGGACTAGGAATTAGCCATCATCTACTGATCAAGGAAGGATAATAGAGATAAATCAAGGGCTCTTGGCATATGGTGAATATCGAAGGTTGAGTCAGCGATTTCAAAGAGGCAGATGATGAACTAGACCCAAGCTTGATTTTGATTGGATACTGTCTTCTAGATGACGTTGTAACATAGAGATGGAGAAAAATGTTATTTGTTGGAGATTTAAAAATAGATAAAAAGAGCCACTCAGTGTTTTTTAAAGGAAAATAATAGGAAAAGACCAAAAATGGTAGCCCCAGACTAAGTCCTATCCCACCTATTTTCACCTATTCAGTGACAGATGCTGAACCAAATGAGACATCACCTGTCGTAGCCTAAGACAAGCCACCATGTGGACTTCTGTTAGTCTGTTCAGCCTGATGACTAAGAATGTTACCCGGGCATTAGTGGCACACTCCTCTAATCCCAGCACTCGGGAGGCAGAGGCAGGCAGATCTCTGAGTTGGAGGTCAGCCTGGTCTACAGAGCTAACTTTAGGACAGCCAGAACTACACAGAAACTTGGTCAAAAAATAAAAACAAACCAAAACAAAAAAGAACGTACAGGTTATTTTACTGGGAGTTGATGGGAGCAGCAAAGTTCAAAGTATCGGGCATCACAGTTTTGCACAAAGTTTGGTTAACTTTCTTTCAGCTGCCAAGGGAGAGGAAGACTAGGGTGCAGAGAAGCCACGCCAGGGAAGGCTGAGCGTTTCCTAGCTTAGGTGCGTCTACCCTCCTCCAGAGGGGGTCAGTGTCACCTCAGCTGCGCCAGACTATTTGTCTGACCGTTTTCTACCCTTTGCTGGTCAGTTTAGACCTGGTTTTAAACAAAACAAGCAGCTAGGAGTGCCATGAAATCATTTCTAGTCAATTGCAGTAGTCCTTGATTCCCGTTGGTGGGAGGCGACGGCTGGGCGCTGAACCTAAGGCTCCATGCCAGCAGCATGCCTTGTAACCTCTGGTTTCCTTCTGAGACAGGGCTCCTAGGTTGCCCAGGCTGCACCTTTTGTGATGCTCCTGCCTCAGCCTGGGATAACAAGCACTGGTTGACTGTCCTACCTTGTAATTGTTTGTTTGGGACATTATGGTGTTTGTTTGTTTTGAGACAGGGTCTCACCATTTAGCTCTGACTGGCTTGAAGCTTACTGTGTGTATCAGGCTGATCCAGAACTCAGAAAGATGCCTAGGCCTGCCTCCCTAGCGCTGGGATCAAAGGTATGCGATACCACTCTTTATTCTGGCATTCTTTACGTCTGGATACACATGCCTGTCTTGCTAATCCAGCATAAACTGGGAAGTCTGCACATCACAATGGCCCCGGTAGCCCCGTTTGGTTACCCCCGCCCCAGATTCACAGTCTGGTTTCAATTGTTAGGGTTTGTCTTATTAATCTTAATTCATGTTTTTCTGGTTGGTAGAAAGAACACATTGGAAAAAAAATTGGCAGCCCCGCCCCCCCCCATACATAAGTACATTGATGCTAACACTCAGTGGCATAGCATTTAGGATTTAAAACACTTTGCACAAATATTAATTTATTTAGCCCTCCAAACTCCATGATGTGGACATGTTTGCTGTGTTCATTTGACAGAGAAGGGAACTGCCACAAAGAGGTTAAGTAATTTGATGGACAGCACAGACTGCCTTAGCTAGGATTTCAGCCCAGGTGGGGAGGTCCTCATGCTTCTTCCTTCTACCCATATCTTCAGCAGTCAACTGAGTCACCAGTAACAATGGCTAGATTTGTGGCACACCCAGGACCAGCCACCCTATGGCCTCGGCAGTCTGCACAGGCACAAGTGCCCACCAACACTGCTGGTCTCTGTGACTTCCCAAAGCTGAGGGGCTGCTGCTGTGATGCCCCACATCCCTGCTGTTCGCACCTCACCTTGCTGTGAGCTCTTCGCACCCTTGCTCAGCCTTCAGTCAGCATGGTCACCTCCGACCTTCCTGGTTGTCGGCTCCTGGGACTCCTCAGGAACAAGGACCCTGTTTCTTTATCCCGCTCTCCCAGCATCCAGAACACTGTGCAGCTCAAAAAGTCACAGGGATTTTGGAGATGGAAAGTTCTTGGCCTGCCTCTGGACACCACTCTCCCAGGGCAGAGCCTCCCAGATAATGGCTGCCTCTCGCTAAGCCCAGATGTGGCCTCTGGATCCTCCTCCATATGCCTCTGCTAGGCAGCCACTATAATTCAATAAGAAATGACGTTAGACCTAAAGACTGTGCCCATCTCGGCAAAGATGTTTGCTGAACGGTGGGGCTTAAGTTCCTAGGCTCACACGCAGGCAGAAGTTCATGAAAGCAATGAATTTCCAAACTAAACAGGAAAATGTCCCTCAGAACACACTAGCGTTTAGCAGCGAGACTGATGGCTCAGCTTCTGCCAGGTTCTCGTGGTGACGTTTATTTTTTCTTCTTCTTTGTGCCTTCTGTTGACAGATTGGTTCCAATACCGAAGGCTTGAAAAAAAGAAAGTGGGATCTTGGCTGGAGAGGGAGATAGTGATATGAATTGATACGTGTAATCAAAAGCCATGGGATATTCACAAATTCATTCAAAAAAAAGAGTGTATATAAAAATTGCCAGGCTCTGAGTAAAGCTTGTTATCTGGTTAGATTGTTTAATTAGCTTGGATTAGTCCGTCTCCTGCCGTTGATGATATGGTGTGGTTCTGATATGTGACTGGGGAAAGCTGAGTAATGGGTCCATGAGAACTGACTGTAAGATGTTCACAGTTTCTTATAAATCTAGAATTATTTCAAGCTTGACGCCTAAAAGGCATAAGCCATCCGCGACAGCCCAATGAAAACAAGAACGTGAGTTTGAAGCCAGTCTCAGCTCCTTAGTGAGCTCAAGGCCAGCCTGAAACTTTGTTTTCAGAAAACAAACAGGGAAAAGGTAAGAAGGATGCTCACTTGGGAGAGATGGCACCTGCATTTTCATGCATGTGCGCAGGTGCCATAGTGTGGCTCTTTGCCTTCCTGGGGAATGGAGGGAGCTTTTCTACCTATGAAAGGGCTCTTAGGTCTGCCAAGTCAACATCTCAAATAAAGTACTGATAGTAAATGAGGCAGTGGCAGGGGGGAAGGTCTAAGGTAAAGGGTTCCTTTGGAAGCCCCAAAAGTCTAAGGGAAAAATCCCCTTAGCATCTACCCCATAGGCAGCAGGACCGGCTGTCTCAGGATGGCCCTTTGGCTCACACAGCCCTTCCTTTCCCAAATACTGTCTTGTACATTTTCCTACAAAGCTACAAGGCATTTGGGTCTTATTCCTCCAAGCCTGCGAGAGTGGAGAGAGATCACTCAGAACCAGGCCTAGTGAGCCAGAGACAGAAGCTCCAGCTCACCTCATGGGCCGGGGGTTGTCCCCACCCTAAGTCTCGTGGGACACTAGAAAATTTGGAAAAGCCTAATCCTTGTACATTATTATTTTATTAATATTTTTGTGTCTTTTACCAACAGATAATTTTTGTCCATGGAAAAATTCTTCCCCTAAATCTAACCAGCCTAGAGTAACTGAAAAATCCCACAGTTTCCTTACCCCCACATTTGTTTTTCAGAGAGATAGCTAATGAAGTAATTGGTGTGTTCCTGTGAGAGGCATTTGTAACAGCTGCCATGATGTATTTTTAGCTGTAGCCTCCTTCCCCTTTGGGGAAATTTTTTTTTTTTGGTATGGCACTAGTCTTCCCTACACACACCACATTGTAAAGATGGCCTGGGGATCTCTCAGAGGACCAGCATTGCCGTTGACAAATCTCTCTCTCCTTTGCCAGAGTCCAAAGGTTTTACGCGGCCCTGCTTTTCCTCACAACACTTAGTGTTTGTTTGTTAGGGCTTGAGGAAGAACAATCAGAAAAATACCATAGTAAGCAAGAAGTCTTCTAATGGCTCCTGTGTCAGAGACCCTGCTGCCCTGAAGGAGGCCAAAACCTCTGTGGGCACCGCATACCTTTGGTCATGAGGGTGAGCCATCACCTTCTCATCTGGGAAGATTTTTTTTAGACTTTAATGACAGCAAGGATTATTAAACGCTAGATGAGCTACCAAGAAAGATAGCCATGTCCCCGTCCCTTACCATACTTTAAAAATAGGATGGGTTCTGGCTGCAATCAGTAGCTTGTGTTGGATTAGCCCTGCAGGGAGAATGAAAAAGCAGGGGCATCTTAAAACTCGTGTGAAGCCATACAGTCTTACCAGCTCTGTTAGTCCACCAGATTTGGAACCTTATTCCAATGCTAGCTGCTGTGCCAACAACTGGAAAACATTTCAATTTGCATTTGTTTTTTGTTAGATCTCAGGGTCATAGGGGACCGGGTATCAGGTTATGATGTCAAAAGAAGTATGAATGTAGCTTATCCAGAGCTCTGATAACTGGATCAAGCATCCAAATTTAAGTTTCAGGTGCCAGATGAATGTAAATCTGAGAGAGACAGAGACAGAGAGGGGACTACGCATATGGCCCTGTTCTTGTATGTGGGTGTGCACATGCCCTGGAGGACAGGGGACATCTTTGTCATTGTTCCTCAGGTGCCATCCACCTTGTGATTTGAGAGTGCATATCCCTGGCCTGGAACTCACCAAGTAAGCTAAGCTAACTGACCAGGAAGTCCCAGAAACCTGCGTGTCTCTTTCTCTCTCCCTATTCCTGAGATTACAAGCTCAAGTTTCCATGCCCAGGTTTTTGGTTTGTGTTACTGTTTTGTGCATTTTGTTTTGGTTTAGTCTGCTTTTTTGAGATAGAATTTCACTTTGTGGTTCTGGCTGGCCTGGAACTTGCTATGTAGACCAGGTTGGCCTTGAACTCACAGAGATCACCCCGCCTCTGCCACTTTCTCCCACCTGTTAGGTTCAATGACATTTAAGCCAATAAAGAAAAAGCCATGGCATAAGGAAGCGTGGGAAACTGAGGTAGGAGAATGTTGGGTTCAGACCAGTCGAGGACATAGTGAAACTCTGGAAAGAGGAAGAACAGCCATTTTTAAATGTTTAAAGAAGAAGCAAGATGGTGGGAGGCCTCCAACAGGTTCCCGAGGTCCAAGTGTTTGGTCCGTTGTCATCAACAGATCCCGTCACAACAGCTAGGGAGCAGAACGAATGATCAAACCAGGCTGCTTTGAAAGTTTCACCCAACGTTGCTGAAACACTCCTCAGCAAGACCCACAAGGAACTAAACTTTTTTTGTTTGTTTGTTTGTTTTTTGGTGACATACACAAATGTAGGACAGCTCTCTGGAGACAATTCGTTCCTGGAAAGGCATAGGATTCAGGAATCAGGACCTCGGAGTTGTGAGCAAATGCTTCTATCTGCAGAGCTAGCTCAGTTCCCACAGCTGAAAGTTTTTATAACAGATTGCTTTGTGCGCTCATCTGGTTTGATCAGCCTGGTACCAGTCAGTTTTTCATTACCAGTGAAGGTATGTGAGACAGGCTAAGTTTATTTAAATAAAAAGAAGGAGATTCACTCAACCCCCAGTTTGGGGAGCCCAAGGGCTTGGCACCTGCATGGGGTCAAATGTGGGAAGAAGGCACTTGTCTGTGCCACCTCATAGCAGATGGCATTTCAGAACTGTGGGAGCAAGTAGCCACACGACAGTAGGGAAGTGAGAGGAACTGGGCAAGGCCAGGCTCAGGCTGCTATGACAAGCTTCAATGGGAACTACCTCGTGTTGTCTGAGGTTTTCTGTGTATCTCTGGGTGTCCAGTTCCCACAGCTGTTAAGTCCCAAAGAAAATCACACAGAGGTCTACATTAGTTATAAACTGATTGGCCCATTAGCTCAGGCTTCATATTAACTCTTATAGCATATATTAGCCCATTATTCTTGTCTATGTTAGCCACATGGCTCAGTACCTTTTTTTCAGCAAGGTAGTCACATCTTGCTTCTTCTGTGATAGGGTCAGGACTGCATCCTCTTCCCAGAATTCTCCTGTTCTCCTTGACCTGTCTCTACTTCTCGTCTGGTTGTCCCACCTATACTTCCTGCCTGGCTACTGGCCAATCAGAGTTTATTTAAAATATAAACAGACCATGATCCCACACCATACCTAGGACGTCATGGAAACCACACTAGTCACTCCCAAGAAGAACACCCTCAAGTGACCTAAAGACCCACTGTGTGGCCCTGTTAGAGCCCACACACATCTCTTGTGCTATACTAGGGGCCATGCTCATCAATAAGATGATGAGAGACAACCCACATGCAATGTCATATAAAGGGAATCATAAGGATATGCATGGCATCTTAGATATTCGATTTAGATATAAACAACACAGTGACTTTTGCTTTGCTGTTGTCTTTAGAGTTATTTATTTTGAGTGTGGGTGCTCTGCTTGGGTGTGTTTGAACACCACATGTGTGCAGTGCCTACAGAGGCCAGGAGAGGGCATTGGATCCCTTGGAGCCAGTCACAGAAGGTAGTGGCCATTTGGATGTTGTGGCTTGAACCTCTGTTCTCTGAAAGAGCAGCCAATGTTCTTAACAGCTGAGCCATCTCTCTAGCCCCCAACAAGGTGTTCTTGATTGATAGCTAAAGGTATATTCATGGCTATTATTTAACTACTAAATCACCTTTATTCTTAGATAAAATAGGATAAGTTTTATTAGAAAATCTTTCAGTTGGCCTGCTCAAGATGGAAATGTGATCACTGGGACAGCCATTTAAAGCATTGAATTATAGGAATAAGACTTAAGTACATTCTCTTAAAACTTGGGTATATCCATCCCTCCATAGTCATTAAAACTTTAAAAAAAATTTATTTTGTATGTATGGGTGTTTTGCTTGCATGTGTGCCAATATATCATGTGATGGATGCCCACAGAGGCCAGAAGAGGATGTTAGATCCCCTAGAACTGGTGTTATAGAGGGTGCTGGGAATTGAACCCAGGTCCCCTGGAAGAGCAGCTAATGCTCTTAACCACTGAACCATCTCTCCAGTCCCCAAAGTCTTTTCATATAGGATTATATTGCTTTTCTCATCTATGTGACAAAAACGTAAGGAAGAAAGGAATTGGGGGCCCTCCTGGTTTCAGAAGGTGCAGTCCATCATGGCAGGGTGGGGAGGAGTGATGGGAGCATGGAGTGAGTCTTGTTCAAGGCACAAGGATGAAGCAAGGGGACTGACTCAGCAAAGACTGGCTGTCACCCCCACAGCCTCACCCGATGGCCTCTTTCCGCCATAGATCCCACTGCTTAAAGCCATCATGGTGCTGAGGACAGCACCACAGCTAGCAGGCACACCTGCAGAGCACGAGCCTGTGGAGGGGTCAGGCCTCCACCCTCTGCTGCAGTGAGTCAAGTCGTATCGGCTGTGAGGGGCCTTCTACTAAGTTGTCTAAGGAGCAAGGTATAGAAGACACAAGTCACAATCTCATGCTCCCAAATCTGCTCCATCCTCATCCTGAGACATTAAGGCTTGCATTTAGTCTTTCCTGTGGAGGGGGGGGGATAGATTTGATCAAAACACATATGCGTGTATACAATTCTACTAAAAATTAGAAGTCCCTTATAAGATCTTGAAAGACCGGTATTTGACTGGGGAAAAAAATGGCTCAGTGGTTAAGAGCAAATGTTGCTCTTGTAGACAGCCCGAATTCAATTCCCAGCCCCCACATCAGGCAGCTCACAGCTGCCTGGAACTCCAGCATCTGGGAACCAGTGCCTCTCTGACCTCAATGGTCATGTGCACAGATGCATACACATGCACATAAATTAATAATAATGATAATAATAAAAAGAAGTAAAGACCCAGAAATACCAGGATTCCTTCAAGCGTTGCTCCAGTGACATATTAAATCTTGATCTGGCTTTTAGAGGAAGAATAAAAAGTAAGGAAAGGTAGCTGTTAATGTTTTGACTTTGAGGTCCATTATCAAACAGGAATAAAGTTTAATGAGTAGTAAGTGGAGGAGTATTATGTAAATTTATCAAAATCGCCCTTAAGAAGCAGGATGTCACCCATTAGCATACAGGTTTGGGGCACAGAAGTGTGACCAGCCCCACGAGTTCAGAGTGTTCCCAGGAACAATAATGCATCTTATTAAAAAGGGCAGTGGGTTAGCGCTCTCTGTGTAGTTCTGAGTAGGCATAGACTCCCGGGGACTCCCTAGCATTTCCAAAGGCCCGAGGTTGATTTCTCCCAGGATCCTCTCTGTTTTGTTCTGTTTTCAAGGCGGGCAAGTCTCCAGCCCAGAGAATAAGAGGATCAGCACTCAGCACCGTGATCCTGAGGGTGGCAAGGCCGGTGAGCTGATTAGATGGGGTGAGCCAAAGCTGGGAGAACCCCTTGCCGGAATCTACTCTCTGAGCAGAAGGACTCTGGCCTCCTTCGTGCTGAAAAAAGGATTGAAAATTAGTAAATATTACCTGGAATCTGGAAGCAGGAGGTGGGGGTGAGCCTGGGACTGGGAGAGGGAAACTTTCCTTTCTGTCACTCAGTGAGTCCGGGGCCAGCACTCTCACCCTCTTTACAAGGCATAGGAAGCAGAAGGTAGGGAGGAGCTTGTGGGAGGAAGGAGGGAAGGAAGGGTCTCTAGCAGAAAGGTGGATGAGGGGGTCCTGAGGAAAGGAACGCAGGGATAACTTAGAAACTATTGGGGTTTATTAGGGGAAGGATAGCTCTGTGCTGCTCAGTTTTTAGAAAGAAAAGGATATGGGCAAGAAATGCTGGCCCAGGCCTTAGTGAAGGTAGAATTCTTGGAAGGTGGGGAATTCTACAAGATGCTATAAGAGATGTGTACATGGGGTGAGGGGTGAGACAAATTCTCAGTGTAGCCCAAGCTGCCCTAGAACTCTTATGGTCTATCTCAACCTCCCAACTACTAGAGTTACAGATTACTACAGATTCATGAGGTCACATCCAGTCTTTTTCCTTTGAACACACACATAGACAGGCAGACATATGCATGCACTCACACACACACACACACACACACACACACTCACGCGTGCACACCCGTCCTCCAGTGCACGAACTCACCCCCTCACTGTCCGAGGCCCACCAGGCCCAGCTGTCTGTCACCTCGATTCCGGGCCATGTAAAACCATCCTCCCTGCATTTGTGGCTTCCTCACACTTGGTGGGATTCTTTTAGAAGCCTCTTTGTTTGAAGGGATTTGGTAACTATGAGGCACATTACCAGCCCTAGCCATGTTTCCACAGTGGGAGCAGGGGCATGCAACTCTGGGGCTATTTTCCCCTGCAGACTCAAAACAAAACAACACAAAGCCCCATCCAGCACCAAAGTCAAGAGCTACCCCTCAGTCCTAGGTTCCAAAGACAGTCTGATTAGCCTCCGTGGGTGCCAGAGGCTCACGAACACTGCCACAGCTGGAACATCAGCTTCCTTCAGAGGGACGGATGGGAGTTAGGAGGAAATGGAGCTGATTGTCCTTGTCAGCCTTCAGCCTCCACGCTGACAGAAAACATACCACTGAGATGGGCGTCGCACTTCGTGCTTACATTCCTAAGAAGCTGCCAGAAACCATCTGTTTGAGTCAAATCATTCCCCATTGACTAAACTTGTGATTTGTAGTATAGATTGTGTGGATTTAGCTCGTTAATCTTCACCAGCAGGAACTCTTAAAATCTGAGATTCCAGTCCTCATCTCCTGAGATTCTCTCTTCATTCATAAGCTGGAACACGTTGGAGAGAATTTATGGAAAGCATTCCTGGCGGTGATTTTTTTTTCTAGTGTGTATAGTAGATCTCCATATGTTGGGACGATCGAAGGGAATTTTGTTTTCTGCTGTAGAAAGTTCCATTATATAATGGTTTGGTCTGGCCTCTCCTGGCTGTTCTTGTAAATGCATAGAATGTGGTCTTCCCAAATATGGCCAGGAGCCGGGGAGAGAAAGAGAGAGCGTGCTGACACACAAGCAGTACAGCCTAGTCTGGATGGATCTGCATCCACTGGCTGGGCTGGGAGACTCCTCAAGATAAGAGAGCGCTTCAGCATTTGGAGGGATTTTCTGTAGTCGCTAGGCCTTCGGGAGCCGGGCTGTGAGAAAGCTGCTTCCACGTGCGTATCATTCTTCAAGATGTTATTTTGCGCTCGTGACACCGTCGTTAGCTCTGCTAAGTTTAGTGGTATCATTTTTAGTGCCTCAACTGAATGTCACATACAAATATTAACCCGAAAGCCAGAGTTCACTGCAAGAACAACAAAGCGTGGGGGCGGGGTGGCGTGTGCAAGGAAAGAAAGACTGAAAGAAGAAAGAAAGAGAAAGGAAAAGGGAGGCCACATTGTACCACTGCTTACGGGAACATAGCTGCAAACTGAAGAAGCTCAAAGCATTAGTAGCTAAACTTCAAAAGTCCCTGCTTCTCAGGAGTGCCCTCCCTTTGGGGATATATGGACCGTGAGTCAGGCCAGTCAGTACCGAGATGTGGATCTGAGCTATACATTCCAAAGATAAGGTAAGCGTGGTTGCTTGGTTGACCTGTTCTCTGGGAGTGAGTGCTGCCCACGCTCAGAGAAAGTGGGCATCTTGCAAGCAAATGCTGTGTTCGTTGACTGTTTTCTTTCTGTCTAGGTGTGTCTGTGGACAGAAAGGTAAAGAGATTTGTGTTGTCCTGGTCCTTGCTTCACTGTCCCTAGAGAGCCGCATAATTTTGACTTCTGGAGTGATTCTATCATTCCTTCGTCCCACGGCTCACTCTAAGGAGCTGAGAGAACAGGCTAATGGCAGGCTGTTAGGGGGCAGTTGCCCACTGAAAACGCTCTCTAAGCGCTCACCTGGAAACAGCCAATTCTGGGGTCCTCTGGGTGCCCCAGTTCTCCCTTCCTCGTGCTCCCTGGCCACATGCAAGCCTCTTTCCAGTCTTCGAAGTTTCCTGAACAGATGTTGAAACCAGTCAGTACAAAGGCTTGTTTTAAAGGCTTGTCATTTTTTCCTTAAGGAAAGAATAAAGCACATAGGGTATTCATGTTCCTATCTTAGGTTTTCATTCGTAAAAGCAGCCTCAAAGTGACCAAGAAAAGAGCCGTGTGCCTCTCTCCTTACCCAAGGCTCTGTATTTCTGGATGGCCCTGTGTGGCTTAAGAGCAAGAAGCTGAACACGTCCGGGAATCATCCTCTCAAACTGTTGTTAATCAGGCTAAGCTGCTACTGAAAGTCCAGCTATGGGGAGCTGCATTGGCCTGAAGGTTGTCCTCCTGCCTGCACTTCCTTATAGCTTATTTCTGGAAACACTGCCTCTGTGAGGTATAGCTCACTATCCGTAAGATATAGATGAATGGTGGCCAATTCTAGTCCACAGAAAATATCCAAGTTAAATAAATATCATTCCGACTGGGTAATAGATGGAGTACAATGCAGAAGTCTTCTGTGGGAGGCCACCTGACTGAAGGCATCGCCCGGGTTAGTGCCTAGACAGTGCTGACTGACAGTCTGACGAGGGGTCCAAAGTAGGAGGGTCCTCTGACCAGTTAGGTACCAGGTGGCAGCAGGAAGCTAACACGAGCAGTACAGATACAAAGTGTCTGCTGCCCCTGTGAAATCCCAGGCAATAAAGACCAGACAGGACTGGTTCCGGAAATCCCCGGGCCAGACAGCTAGCCAGTTCAGGTTCTGCTTCATGCATGGTTTCAATGTGCACACCTCAGCACGGGGGTTCTGCAAGATACAGCTCCGCCAAGGCAGAGATTAGCCACGTTAGATCAGAAGCCTGTTCTCTGTTTTGTTTGTTTGTTTAAATGACATTGATGTGACCAAAGGTGTGTGGTGACCTTGGAGGAAGGCCCAAACACAGGTGTCCCTGGCTTGGCTTCAGGGTCCAGTTTTCTGAGTGACCTTGGACAATTGTAATATCTGAGGTCTTTGATGCCTTAGCTGATAAAATGGCTAGAAGGGGCAGATTAGATGCTATACTTAATCATAGATATTTGTCTAATGTTGGGGACTCACACCTAGAACCTTGCAAGGTAAGGGCTCTGCTCTGAGCCCCACTCCCAGCCTATGAGTCGCCATTTGTGACAACTCAGGAATAAATAAATGAGAGAGGCAGATTACACTGTTACTGACAACCTCTAGCCTTCTAAAAACAATGTTTTTGGCTGAAGCATTTAAATAAAATGTAGAGCCATCATTAAAATTCTGCGAGTACTGCCTGCATTGGGCATATAAACGTCAACATCGACTTCTCAGTAAAGCCTTGACATGGCTCTCTACTGATTTTCTTGAGGGCTTGACCAAGGAATGTAAATCTCTACCCCGACACCATCTGCTACCTGGTGAGTCAGAATGTTCACTTTGAGGGAAACCATCTCTGAGGCACGACTTCTCCTTCAGGAAAACATTATGGTTATCTTATCATTTGAGGGTTGTGTTTCTTAATTCTGGTGCTCCTCCAGAATTTCATTTAAAATAAAAGATCCTGGTTTGGCTTCTTCTATGTAGCTGCTTGCCTAGCTCAGCCCTCAACACCCACACGAGCAGACCCATGAAGTTTGTGAACCATTTAGGGAAAACTCAAGTGCAATGAGAGACTTCTGTGTGGTTGGGTAGGCGACGCCTAATGCAAATTACGGGAGTCTGTGCTCCTTGCAGCCATAGATTTTAAAGAATTGCACGGAAGGGCACTTGCAGCCGAGGAAACGAAGATGAACATTATCACAGGCAAAGGAGACAGGTTTACTTGACTTTCACATGCTTCCCTAATACATCGTCCTTAAAAGGAAGGGTCATGATTCAGGGTATATTTCTGTCTCCTCAGAAATTCTTATTAGTTCTTGAGAAGCTGTGGCAAATTAATTGAAATTGAAATCACCTAATTTTTTTTTTACCTCCTTCAGCAACCTCTATGCAAAGTGTTACTTAGAATGTTAATGCTGCCTTAAGGCTCCGAGGTACTGTGGGCTCCCAAATGATTGAAGGAGACGACTTAATAAAGGATATGAAATGCTGTTTGTGGGGCTGAGGACATGGCTCAACAGAGTCCCTGTTGCTGCTGCAGACAGGTAGCTCCATTCTGCCTGTAAACCCAGCTCCAGAGGGGCTGATGCCTTCTTCTGGCCTTCTAGGAAGCCTCTACTCACACACACACACACACACACACACACACACACACACACACATATGCATGTGCACACACAATGATATATTTTTAAAAATTTAAAATACTATGTGTTGAATGAGTGAATAAATAAATTAAACTATTTTATAGGAAACTAATACTTAATCCATTTGAAAAGGCATTTTCTCATATATTATTATAACGGGCCTTTACCAACATCCCTTTTAACATCCGACTAGCACAAGGCAGTTGCTTAGCCAATATGGGTGGATGGATGCATGGATGGATGGATGGATGCATGGATGGATGGACAGGTGGATGGATGGATGGATGGATGGATGGATGGATGGATGGATGGACGGACGGACGGGCGGGCGGATGGATGGATGGATGCATGGATGGATGGACAGGTGGATGGATGGATGGATGGATGGATGGATGGATGGATGGATGGACGGACAGACGGACGGGCGGGCGGATGCATGGATGGATGGATGGGTAGGTGGATGGATGGTCTAACCCTAAGGTTCTTCGTGTCATGAGAAACAGTTTGCAGTGGGCTTAAGAACACAGGCCAGAAAATCACAGAACTTTAAACCCCGACTCTTGTCACTTCCTCACGGCCTCATCTTTGTTCCTTATCCTCTCTGCTCCTAAATTTCTTATCTGTGAAATGGGAGTGCAGGGAAAGAGTTAATATAACCTACCTTATCAGGTAGTGCATGGAGATTAAATGGAGCACTGTGTAGACGTGTTAAGTACCTAACCTGAAATCAGCATAGCAAATGAGAGCTGATACCGTAATTTTCCCTGCCATGTGACCTGTTCTTCAGAGACTAAAGACCCAAGAAAAGTGGCCTTCAGGTGGGAAAGGCTGTGCCTTTGAAAGAATGATGGTACAATATTCCCAGCCTAGGGCAAGAGGAGGAAACAGAGCAGAAAGGCTTTATTCGTGACATCACAGGAGCCGAAATGTGTGGGAGAAACGAGAGCACTGGGACCAGCAAGAACAGGAGGAACATACAGTTAGTACACTTAGTCTTCTCCAGCATCCATCCCAGTGAGGGCGGAAGCTGCTTTGCTCTCCATCTCCATTTGGCCATTCTATGCATGTTACCAGGCCAGCTTTCAATGGTACAGAGGAATAAAAATGGCCAGGCAAATAATACCATGTCCAAAAAAAGCTAGACTCATTTGGAAAACCCTTCCCTGTATCGGTGTGCTAAGAGCGTCCTGAAAGGTCATTGATGGGGGACCATCTACTGATCTGCGTGGCCTCATTAACACTGTCTTCAGCTTCTAGAGCCTTTAGATATCCAATTGTGGATATCTAATAAATGTCTGGTGAATTCATCCTCTCTAACCCTTTCCTTTGCTTATGAGGAACCAGATGTCACCCAGATTTGGAACCGGATCTCACCTGAATTTCAGGCTATAATGGAAGCAATTAGAACTTTAGTCAGTCAGAATTGCTTATAAATGCTAGGACAGACACGGTTCTGTAAGTCCTGGACGCTAATGTTTAGTGGGACAGGAAGTAAGTCATGTACTCCAAAATAAATATGAAAACTGAACACTTAAAAATACATGGAAGGTTGGTTTGGGGATGTAACTCAGTGGCAGGGCTTTTGTTTAGGAAGCAGGAGACAGTTCAGACCCAGTATCAGAGCCCTGTGAAACGTGTTGGAGGTAAGAAAAGACCAAGATGAAAGACTAGCAAAGAAAACAGAACAGGCAGTTTGTTAGTGTACAGCCCAAATGTGGAAACTGCCACTGTTGTGACCCTTGAAACACAGTATCAGAGCTACTGTTCATGCCAATGTTCTATGTGGAAAATGTTCCCTAAGGATGAATGCCGTTAGATTAGCGAGTACTTTGAGTTTATTCTTCCGTAACCAGTTTTGGTTTCTCTAGGTTAATCTTACTCTGACTGGTATAACAGTTCTGTGGCACTTAAAATTTCTAAACACATCAGTTTATATTAAATAATTTCCCTGCAGGCAATCCCATGGTGTTGCTCTTGATAGCTATTAGTGAGGAGGACGGGGGCACCAAAGGACCACATGAATTCCAGTTGAATTCCCAAGTTCTTCACACTTCAGCAGCATGTGTTGACTTTGCTTGCTGTCTAACCCCAACATCAACAGAGCAAAGTATCAAGACAGCAAGCCAAAGTTGGGTGTGTAATTAGTCTATCTTGACCTAGAACGTGAGCACACACACACACACACCCCGTGCCTTGAGGAGATACAGATCCTGATTCAGTAGGCCTGAGAAAGGTTTAAGAGTCAACCTTTCACCAGGCGGTAGTGGCGTACGCCTTTAATCCCAGCACTCAGAAGGCAAAGGCAGGCGGATCTCTGTGAGTTCGAAGCCAGCCTGGTCTACAAGAGCTAGCTCCAGGACAGGCTCCAAAGCTACAGAGAAACCCTGTCTCTAAAACAAAACAAAACAAAAAAAGAGTCAACCTTTCTATCAAGGTCCTGGGAGGTGCCAGCACTGCTGATCCCTGGGTCTAGAATGCTTTTGGTTTCTGATTGAGAATCACTGTGCTTTCAACAACCGTGTTTCTGGATTAAGGGAAAGTATATCACGGGTTTTATGTTCAGAGAGGCCCTGGGCTGCACCCCATCCCCTGTTTCAGAAGGGTGAGAATGATTACAAGAGAAAGTATAGTTGTTTAGGATTCAAAACATTTGTCTAAGAACGCCTGTATTAACCCTCCTCCCCTTCCCCAGAATGGGCAGTGGTGGTGTGCACCTTTAATCCCAGCACTTAGGAGGCAGAGGCAGGTGGATCTCTGTGAGTTTGAGGCCATCTTGGTCTACAGAGTGAGTTTCAGGACAGCCAGGGATACACAGTGAAACGCTGCTCCATTAAAAGAAGGAAGAAGGAAAAGGAGAAGAATAGAAGGAGAAGAAGGAGGAGGAGGAGAAGAAGGAGAAGAAGAAGAAGAAGGAGAAGAAGAAGAAGAAGAAGAAGAAGAAGAAGAAGAAGAAGAAGAAGAAGAAGAAGAAGAAGAAGAAGAAGAAGAAGAAGAAGAAGGAGAAGAAGAAGAAGAAGGAGAAGAAGAAGAAGAAGAAGAAGAAGAAGAAGAAGAAGAAGAAGAAGAAGAAGAGGAGGAGGAGGAGGAAGAGGAGAAGGAGGAGGAGGAGGAGGAAGGAGGAAGGAGGAGGAGGAGGAATAAGAAGAAGAAGAAGAAGAAGAAAAGAAGAAGAAAGAAGAAATATTAGAAATCTATTTTCTGTAAACCATTACACTCTATAAGAGCAGGAAACCGTGTGTGAACAGTGAAAATGCTCTGATCTGATCTGAGCTGGGTATTTTGGGCAGTGTTTGTTGGTATAGTGTGGTGTGGTAGTGTGTGTGATGTGTTGCTGCTGTTGTGTCCTCAGAACCAAGACCACAGTGAAGTCGTTTGACGCGACATGACTGAGCGTTGCCAGGAACACTTCCAATGTGTTCCCTCTTTGATTTTGAATTGTTTTGGCCTTTGTATGTTGAAAAAACTTTTAATGCTACCAAACCTTTTGGCAGCTCCCACATTCAGTTACAGAACCTCATACGGGGTGGTCCGGTTTAAGAAACTGTGTTAAGTGAATAAATGAACAGATACCTTCATGGTTTGTAGGACGGGTAAAGGGGACAGACGGAGAAGAAAGGGAGCCCTCAACCTCGTGATCAGGGCTGGGACCTGAGGTTAGCCCAACCCCAGCGGCCTGCAGGGCCTCTTCTCTTTGCTGCCAGGATCTGAAGGCTCTTGTCAACCTTCTCTATCTTTATCCAGCAAGAAATGAGGATCTTCAAATTCTCCCTCTGCCCTGGGGACTGAATGATGCCAGGAACCCTGAGCCTGGGGAAATCTCTTATTGCAGGACAGATTGACAGTATTTAAGTAGATGTGTCTAGAGCAGTTATGAAAGCCCCGTTTTTCTGGGGTAGGGAAGAACAGTACAGGATAAACGCAATGCCAAGTCAAAAGCCCCAGTCCTGATGTGTGATTACAGACTGCAGCAAATCAATTGTCCGAACTCCACACCTCTCTCTTCAGGGTCCGACACTCGTGGAGGCAGGCTGCGATGGCTTGGCATTCAGGGAAAGGACAGCGATGACGAGAATGGGCACTGGGATGTAGCGCTTGATAACTTGTCTGAAATCGTGTGGCGATTCAATCAAATGTAATCAAGAAGCCAGGAGAGGCTAAAGCGTCCAATTCTTCTTAATTAACAAAAAAAAAATCATCTAATTATCAGTGTAAGCTCCAATTGTGGTCCTTTTGAATGGTCATTTATGTGTTATTGTTGCATTTGACATTTAGATGGAATGCTTTAATGAAAACAAGAGCCAATTCCCTAATCAGTAAATTGGCCTGCCAGTGCCTTGCTGGGACTCTTATTCTCATTTTCTTATTGAGAAGCTAAGTTAAGAATTAGAAGTACATAACCCATTTCTAATCATGCATAGCCCTTCTTCTAAGGCTAGAAAGAAGAAAACAGGCTGGCAGATTGGTCAAGGCAAACTTGAGTGTTTCAGACTCAGAGACATCCTGGAACACACGCTGTGCTTGGCTGCCCTGCTGCAGTAGGATGTAGGCAAGCTCTAAGTGTCCGACCTTACCTGAATGACGCTCTCAAGAGCCACCTGTTCCTATTATATGGAATTTGTGGGGCTCTTGTGGTTCAGATCAGGACAATAGCCAGTAGACAGGGCTTGGAAATGTTCTTTGTTAGGTCCTTTCAAGCAGTGAGCTGGCTTTTCTTAACAAGTGGTGGTGTTCACAAGGTGTTAAAAGAGGTCCTGATAATGTGTTCAGCAATTCTGGCCATGCACGGCCTTGGGACAGATACTCAATCATGAAGTCCTGACTACTTGCTGTAACAAACATGGATCGCCTTGCTGGTCTCGCACTCGGCCGTGGTCGAAGAGCTGTTAAGCACAAGATGAATGCTGTACGATAGATATCAATGGTGCACTGCCCGGACAGGTGTGCTAGGGAGCGGCAGGTACATTTTGAGAGTCGTCCTCTGAGAAAGCGTTTAAAGGAAAATGTTGCCATAAAGGATCTGTCCGAGTTACTCTCTTCTCTAAACAGCGGTTTTTGAAATGCGTATGTAAGGAAGCTAGAAGGGAAATGTCTAGAAGGTTAAATTTGCTCCTGTTTATTGTCATTGTTTTCTTTGCCCAGCATCATAAACAAAACAAGTCAGAGTCTGTTGTTCTGTCTGAACTCATTTCTGGACATCACTTTATGTGAACAGAAACTCTTGGGCAGACCTGAGGGTGGCTTGTATAGTTAGACATGTAGAAATGAAAAAGAAAACACAGGAGAGTATGTGAGCCCAGTGCAGACCCTGCCATGGCCCCTTGCGTGTGCTAGGACACCTACTTAAGTGATGTCACCTTACAGCTGCTGTCTGGTTTTGATGGAGCCATGTGATAGGCCCCGAGACGACTCCTGTCAGATCCACTTGGCTTGAGACTAAAATTGCAAATGCGAATCTCCTGACTTTTATAAAATGTCTGTGTTAGTTTTGGGTTTAAGTTATTCCACAACTAACGATGCTGAGATGTCAAGCAGCAGTTGTCTCAGATGGGTTGCTCTCCTGGATGGCACCCAGCTTTGCCGCTACAGAAACTGACAAGGGGACAGATGAAATGTTCCGAAGATGAAGACTGTAATGAAAGTCTGCCAGAAACACTCTAATTTAGTCCTTAGGAACCAAATATTTAAGTGATAGCACGAAGGCAGGAGCATACGTCTCTGCTCTACCCAAGGGCTAAACCGTCTGGCGGTAATCAGAACCGACACGGTGACAAGAACTCATGATGTGAAAAGACTCCTCCAGAAGCCATACTTGCATGGGACACTTTGATTTCAATAGTGTGTGGAAAAAAAGATTTAATGAGCAAAAAAGATTAAGCCATAGGCACCTGTCAACCTTGTTGTAATGTTCTCTACAGCTTTCCTTCCTTCTAGAGTCTCGGTTTGGTTTGGTCTGGTCTGGTCTGGTCTGGTCTGGTATGGTCTGGTTGGTCTGGTCTGGTCTGGTCTGGTTGGTTTGGTCTGGTCTGGTCTGGTCTGGTCTGGTCTGGTCGGGTGGGGTCTGGTCAGGTCTGGTCTGGTCCGGTCCAGTCGGGTCCGGTCCTGTCGGGTCCGGTCCTGTCGGGTCTGGTCTGGGTGGGTCGGGTCTGGTCAGGTCTGGTCGGGTCTGGTCAGGTTGGGTTGGGTCTGGTCTAGTCTGGTCTGGTCTGGTCGGGTCTGGTCAGGTCTGGTCTAGTCTGGTCTGGTCTGGTCTGGTCTGGTCTCCACAGGCACTTTCTCTTCACAGAAAGCATACAGCTTCCACCCTTGGCTTGCTGGGAACACCCCATCTACCACCCTCACCTCTGCTTTGTGGCATGTTTCTTTTCTTCCCCTGAGAGGAAGAGGAGTCTGAAGCCTGATGGGAAATTTCTTCAAGTGTTCCCACATTCTAAGCATTGGTTTTCTAAACGTTTGGGCAAGAGCAGAGGGCAAGCATGCAGAGTTGAGGCTTCTGACTGCCCGGATGTGCTTGTGATCTGTTTTTCTAACACCGTGGTGGTGAAGCATGTGAGGTTTTACCTAACAATTAATTATCTTCTCTTTCCTTCTCCTCTCCTCCTACTTAACTGTTCATGACCATAAATGTGACTTCTAGTGGGGCTCTTTGCATGATGTCATTGATCAAATTCTCTGCCTTTGTAGTTTTCAAACTGTATTTTTGAAGTATTATGAACGTTTTCTTCCCTGAAGCTTCCCACCACAGGGCCTCAGACCACAAATCCAAACAAAGAAGAATAATCCAGGGTCTAATGTCACCTTATCATCTTACCCTTGAGTCTTGGTCAAGGTGCTTAGCCTGACTTGGAGGTAGGAGCCTTTAATCCCAGCACTCAGGAGGCCGAGACAGGTGACTCTCTATGAATTTGAGGGCAGCCTGGAACCTGGGCTACATAGTGAGAACCTGTCTCAGTAAAAGAAAAAGGAAAAGAAGGAGGAGGAGAAAGAAAGGAAAAGAGAGAAACAAATACCTATAATTATATTTACAAAGTAGTGTTAGTAGAACTTTATTCTTTGACTTGGAAATTTCTAGTAGTATTCACAGACACACTAAAACCATATTCTCGAGACAAACCCATGGGCTAGAACCCTAACTATGCTTGCTAAGCAGATGTAAATCTTTAAGAGGGGGAAGAGAAGCTCCACCTACTCCGGTTCCTTTCAAACAGTAACGGTTTTGAAACTTCATATGGGCTGAGCTTTTTAAGCTTTAAACTTGACAAGTTTTGACAGGCCTCCTTCAGTAGAACTTAGACTGTGTGCTGCGAGTCCTGAGGTGTTGGATGGAGCGGGAGGGCAGGTCTTGGGAGAACTCAGCAGCATTACGTGGGTGTCCTTCTGTGGTGCTTTGTAACCCACAAGTGCACACACCGTATGTCACCCAAGTCCAGGTGTCCCCAAGGCCTTTCATTTGTGAAGTAAGTTAATATTTTTAAACAATATGCAAATATTTGGGCTCCTTATCCAACCTTTCCAATCCCTAAGTTAGAATGACTTATATTTTGTTTTTATTAAAATATGTTAATCATACATAATAATGTGTTTCAATGACTTTTATATACATTTACGACCATATTCCCCCATTTATAAAAATTACTTATTTTTATGAAGTTTAATTATGCTATTGGATTAAATTCTATCACCTGGATATCTAGAAATTTGAGATGGCTTAGCAGTTAGAAGCACTGGCTGCTCTTCCAGAGGACCCAAGTTCAATTCCCAGCTCACAACTGTCTGTAACCCCAGTCCCATAGGACCCAGTGCCCTCTTCTGGCCTCTTTGGGCACTGCACACACATAGAACAGAGACAGACATGCAAGCAAAGCACCATAAGCATAACTAAAAATAAAGGGGGAAAGTTTACAGTTAACAAGATTCTGTGATAAACAGGCAACATCTTGAGTTTAACATATATGAACCAGCCGGGTGGTGGTGGCGCATGCCTTTAATCCCAGCACTTGGGAGGCAGAGGCAGGCGGATCTCTGTGAGTTCGAGGCCAGCCTGGTCTACAAGAGCTAGATCCAGGACAGGAACCAAAAAGCTACGGAGAAACCCTGTCTCGAAAAATCAAATATATATATGAACCAAATATTCGAAAGTCTTGTCTGTGTCACTGCACTCCCAGAACCCAACCTTGAGGTGAGAGCACAGGTTACCCGGTCAGCTGGGAGGGGACCATGCTGGTTAGATGGGGATACTTACTGCCTTCTTTGGAGCATAAGCATCCAACATCCCCAACGGTCTAGATTTTAAATGCTAACCCTGAGAGAGATAGAAACTCCCGGTGAGAGCAGAGGGGAGTCGTGGCTGGTTTGACCATGAGGGGATCAGAACCCCAGGAGGAACTCTAATAGTTCCTAACACGGCCTGGGTTACCCCGGGAAGTGCCTGTCAATAAAGACATAAGCAGTGGTCAACCGACAGTGTCTAGATTAATATGCAAAGGAACCAGGTGAGTTCATCAATATTAACCGCCGAGGTCGCCCGTTAAAACAGTAATGGTCCTTCAGAGCCACTGAGCCAAATGAAGTCAAAACCAAAAATAGCTACGAACCCAGCATTGGTCTTTTTCACTTATATTTATCTCAAATTAATTCCAAAATTGTTCATATGCTCATAAAATTCACAGCGCAGTATTTCACCCCTGACGGATTTTCAGGGCCTCGCGGCTCTCAATTAGAAATTACCGAGTGATGTGTTCTTGGAGGCCTCTACCTCTCAAGTGTTAGGGGTCTGTCTTCGTAAAAATGTTCTTTGAAATTACACATCACGGAGTGAGACCGAGCCGGTAAGTGTGGTGCACAGTGTAAGGTCTGTTCACATTGGGAGAGTTTATTGTTAGAGTCTCACTGTTCACTTCCATCTCCTCGACAGCGAACCAAAGAGACAGTGGTCCGGTAGCCAACACCTTCCTTCCCCCCACAAGCCTTCTTATTTCTTCCTCTGGAAGGCAGAAACAGTAGTTTTACTTAGTATTCTCCAAAGAGTCCTAAATAATCTAAAATTTTTCTGCCTAAATTTTATATCAATAATTAAAAATGAAGGCAAAGTCAAACATGCTTAAAAAATGAGAAATAAATCTGAATTCCAGACTTTCAGGAAAATGATTAGAGCGTAACTCATGGACAGCTGTTGTGTATCTCCTTTCCAGGGTGTTGAGAGGGCCACACCCAGATGCTAGAAGGTGAGGAGACCGTGGGGTGAGAAGAGGCTGGAGTAGCTGGCTGCCCCCAAGTGACAAAACGGAGTTTACCATGGGGTCAGAATGCCCTTAGCACTGCCATGCTGCCTGACTGCTCTAGGGCAATATTCTTCTTAGCTGGTTCTCTTTCTCCATATTTCAAGTAGACATACTCAGTGCTTACTGCTTTTTTCAGGTCACTCGAATATATAAATTCCCCAGGTTATGCCAACCCAAAGGCATGTGTTTGTGGAGCTACTTACACAGACGAGTACAGACCTGACATTTCTTGTAGAGCTTCTGAAACTAAAGCTGAATTCAATCCATACTATGTACAATGTTTGATGCAAAAGAGTGGCAATCGCGCTCCCCTGGGCAAATTTCAGCGTGAGTTTTCCTAGAGGGGAACCGTCCCCTAACAGGCTGACCCTCTCCACACTGTTGTGAAAGTAACAAATGCCGCAGAAATGGGGGCCTCAGCTCAAGTAGAACTTGCTGGTTCCTGATCCTTGTGGGGGTTTGGTCAGGCACACTTCATTCTGTAGCATTTGAAGAGGACTCTGGGACTGCCCTCTGAAGCAAGCATTAACTGCGCAGCGCAGCTGCCACTAGCAAATTCGTTGAAGGACTCTGCCGGAGTCATTCTGAGGCAGCCACCACCAGCCGGCCTGAAAAACTTCTCGGATGTCTGGTTTACTGTTCTCCCACCCTGAATCAGAAGGAAACTAACAAAAACTTGATTTCATTATTTTTTTTTCCTGAATGTCCGTATCTTCTCTCCCTCTGGGCCCTGCTTAAGAGGAGTTCTTAAGACAAATGCACCCATAAGGCCGACCCTGCTGGTGATCGGCCCCAGCCACCTCTTTGGCCCCACAGCTCTCTGTACCAGTCTTAGTGACCCACTCTCGTACGACAGCATATAAAAACCTACGGGTTTAGCTTTTGCTTTTCTTTCTAATTTATTTGGGGGGGGGGGTTGTTGTTGTTGTTGTTTTGCTTTGTTTTGTTTTCGAGACAGGGTTCATTTTAGTAACAGCCCTAGCTGTCCTGGAACTAGCTCTGTGTACCAGGTTGGCCTCGAACTCACAGAGATCCGCCTGCCTCTGCCTCCCGAGTGCTGGGATTAAAGGTGTGCGCCACCACAGTCCGGCCCCCTACAGGTTAATCTTAATCTCAAAGTTATCTGCCACCATCTCCAATCTCCTCCACATCAGAACCCAGGGCTGGGGTCTGGAGAGATGCCTCAGGGGTTGAGAGCACAAACTGCTCTTGCACAGAACTCAGGTTCAGGTCCCAGCAACCATATCAGGCGACTCACAACAGCTTGTAACTCTAGTCGCTAGGATCTGACTCCATCTTCAGGCCACCAGGAGCATCAGGCACAGGAATGGCACACAGACATACAGACAGGCAAAACTCATACATGTAAAATAAAAATAAACCTTAAAAGAGTGAAGAAACAGGCCTACACGGTCCACCTGACTCAGCTTTCCTGTGAAGAGGAGGACATTTGTCCTGCACAGCCTTCCGTTGGCACGGCTGGAAACTCCTCACCTTCTCTAAATGTCAGAAGTTTTGTGTTGAGGTTCTGTTGGGCTGCCCCAGCAGGATGACTTCAGAGGGATCTGAATGTGGGCAGCCCGAAGAATCATAAGAGGGTTCCCTCTGTGATGGACAGGAGGTGGCCTTCGATGGGAAGTCACCAGGAATAGTCTCTGACCTCTTAACTATAAGGGACTGATTAGACAAAAGCAAAGGCCACGTTCACGCCCTCCCCCTTTTGTCTTCACTTAAACTCAGGAAAACAAACACAGTTGTGTAAGTATCAGTGCAAATCCGTGTAAACCAGTTCAGGGAGGGCAGCATCTCCAGCTAACCCTTTCACTGCTGGCATTCTGGGACAATGGCAGCTTCCCCAAGTGTGCCATTGCACCAGGAGTGAACGGCAACATGGATTCGGAGAGATTTTAGGTACAGGAAAACAAATCGGCTCCATTTAACAATGTAATCCATCCAGTCCAGATGCATTTTACTATTCTAAGCATCCAGATTAAAATGAGGGTCTGACGAGATGGCTCAGGGGGTAAAGGCACTTGTTGGGAAACCTGACGACCTGAGTTCAATCCCTGAAGCCATAAGGTAGGAGGAGAGAACCAGCTCCCACAAGTTGTCTTATTACCTCTATACACACGCAGTGGCGCATTTGTACACACACACACACACACACACACAAAATACCAGATTAACAGCAGCCATGAACCATGAGACATAGATCTTGAATAATTCTCAACTTTATTATTGCATCTAAACATTCTAGCGACCACAGGCCCCAGTACTCTGGTTGAGAACCTTTCGGGCAAGTCCTGTTCTGTGGTTTCAAACTCATTTGAATCTTGGCTATGTGAAAGAGGCCCCAGGTGGAAACATGCTCATACCTGGCTACCAGCATTCGAAGTCCTCACCAGAGATTCAAAAACTCAGAGCTGAGCCAGAATGTCGCAGCACTCAGGGAGGCTCCAGACAAGTCGGCCCAATTTTATATAAATACTATATAGCTAGATAGGCATGAAATGAAGTTCTTGGATGTCTAGCTTTTCTTTATATTTCTCTTTTCATTTTTGTTGCTGTTTCCTATTTATTTATTTATTTATTTGTTTGTTTTGGTTCTTTTTTTTTTTTTTTGCTAATTTCATCCAATTGGGAAGTAATGCATTTTCCAGAAAGCTTTTTCAAAATAGTTTATTATTTATTCTAGTAAAAATAAAAACATGATAAGGCCATTTTCTTTAAAGTCCCATTCACATTTCTTTAAGGCAGATAAAAAACGCTCGTGCCTTCAACAGAATCTATTCAAACCAGAAATTTCCTAAGTAGATTACAAATGTTAAACTCAGCAGCGCCCCCACTTACACTTTTTGTTAAAAAGAACTTTTTAGTCCTGATTGTCCCCCTTCATACACAAGGCCAAATGGAAACATTGGCCCTAAAAGTATTGAGCCTTGTTGTCCTTAGACTCTAAAGCTTAAAATGACGCTAGCTAAACATGAGACCATACCAAACATGCTTGATGGCAGCAGTCTGCCTTTTGGCTCTGGTCTTTATTTTGTAGATGAGGTCATGGTAATCACCTGCTCTGGTCTTTATATAGACAACACCCATCTACAGTCTAAAGATAATGCCTTCCATTATTTGGGCCATCTGGTCTACCTACTGAAAAACACACCGTTCTAGCCAGCAAAGAAATATATGACTAAAACTAGGAACAGAAAATGCCTCATTGGAGGGGTTAGAGCTGCAGATGAAATTCAATGGCTTCCCTGGAAACTGTTTAAAATGCACGTGGCTCAGTTCCACATTAATAAAGCAGCAATCAAAATAGACTGAGAGAAAAGTTATGAATAGACTTATTTTGTAAAGTCGCTTTACGCACCCAGCAAAACCAACCAAGGGTAACATGGGCTCCCTCAGCATTGATGTTGCTCAAATCCCTCCTTTGAGTGCCGTCCATTTAATTTGGCCAGCTACATGCATTTTGTTGCTTTTTCCTAGCTTCGTGGAAAATAAAAAAGGAGCTATGTAGATGTTGCCCACTGTGTGGAAGGACTGAACATGCTCAGTGGGCGGGCCTTGCTGACTTCTGAATGAAAGCCTTGTTACCTGAAGGTGTTTGCCAGATAAAGTTTGACATTAACCCTGAGGACAAGGGAAAAGAATTAGCCTTTTCAGCAGGACTGCCACTGTCCCATACCCTGAGGTCATGTCCGTGCTGGATTCCCTCCTTGGGATCCCACCACCATTCAGAGGTGACAGTTCCCCAACTTCGGTGTAGAATAACAATTTCAGCAGCTAGATCCGAGCTGCAAGGATCCCAGATGGTGAGCAGCCTGCCTGCCCTGCAAGTCCTCCACACCAATGTGGGGCATAGCACTCTTGCTCCTTAAAAAACCATGGTCCAGCACACACTTTGTTCACTTTGGTCCAATGGCCACTTTCAGGCTGTCAGCTTTGCCCAGCTGCTTCAAAGTCTGATTCATAAGATTAGAATAATACTAGTTCCAAACTCACAAACATGAAGACCCAGTGTGGGGGCACCATAAGTCTGGGCTCCAGGGTACAACCTAGCCTACATGTAGGTTCAGGCAGCCTCCTTTTTTAGCAGGGAAGGACAGCCCCAGACTCGAGTCAACCCGCTGTGACCACCCGTGGAGTGTAAGAGTTATTCACGGTCTCCCTGAGGGTGCAAAGGTATTGTGGGTTATTCTGCGTCCCAGGCTAACATGGGGAGAATAACCTATTTCATTTTATTTTTTTTTCCAGTTCTCTCAGGCCAGGCACACCACAGCCCTTTGAAACGATCTGTTTCCCTTACCCCACCCATGAATGTGCCAAACCAGCCTCTAGGACATGGATGGATGTCTCATGAGGACTTACGAGCTAGAGGACCCCAGTGCCTCCCATCCGATCATGCCCCCCTGTCTCCACAAAGCAGTGTAGCCTCTTCAGGAAGTGGTGGGAGTGAACACTTAGAAGATCAGACCACTGCTCGTAACACATTCCAAGAAGAAGGTAGTGGTATGAAAGGTGAGTGACCACACGAGGAACCAGGAAGCCCTCCCTCCCTTGATCTGGAGTTCAAGGGGAAAGAGAGGTGGTCAGTAGGACAAATGGAGCCCAGCTCCTCCTCTTAGGCCCGTGCACTCGAGCCACACCCTCCAGAAATCCAGAGCTGGCTCTGGAGAAAAGGACTTGGAGCCCCTGTCCAGTTGATAAAGATGTTAGCTGGGGAGTTAGCCAGGCAGACTTTTGGGACAATGCCAAGGGCAGGCTCTGAAAGTACCATGGAGCTGCCATTAATACACAGTCCTAAGGTCTGGTATTTCTGATTCTTGATCACTGATCAATGATCATTTGCCCCTATCCAAAAGCCAGAGCAAGGAAGGTCAGCATCCTTCTGTCTGCTTTCTGTGCACTGACTCTTAGACAGTGAGGGCTCCTACTAGCCTGGATAGAACCATCTTAGAAGACGCCAAGATGATCCACCCTCTGCCTTGCTATGGCCAGGGACCTGTCACTACTTGAGAAAAACAAACTAAAGATCTTTGATTACTTTATTTTCTCTCAATGAAGAATTGCAGTAATATTTCTTTTTATTACTTTTTTGTTTGAAGGCCAAAGAAACCTTAAAGCCCATTTCTCTGTATCTGCTTCATTGATGTGAAAACCTTCAGTGTTTTGAGTCTGATAGTAGACTTGCATATTGATGAGAAACCTAAATATTGTGCAACCTAAATAAATGTTCCTACATTGCCTGTCAAGGTACCCTCTCCTACGGATCCTCCTTGGGAGACAGAGATTTCCAATTACCGACAATGAGTTCATAAAGGATGTGTTCTGTATTTTTAGACACCAGTGGTTGGAGGGCTAGAAGTCCCTAGGGAAAGAGCCTCATCAGAGACATGCTGTTAACAATGTTAGCCACTGAGACAATAGCCAGGCAGGCTTCTGGGACAATGCTGAAGACAGGATCTGAGTGGGGCTTCTGTGCTGCTGTTAATCCACACTCCTGACATGTTTGCTGTTGCTAACCCTCCCCTTATACGAAAGGAGGCTCTTGATCTCATCTCTGCCAACATGGGAACCTAGCACAGAGAGTATGTTCTCATCTTCCCAGGTGCCCGATATAAGAGAGAGCGAGGCTGAAAAGTGGAGCCCATCACCTTAGGGAGTGAGGCTGACCTCCAGTCTTCCTCTGTCCCAGCCCCTTCCCATGATGGTCATGTGATGAGAGACCTGTGGAAGTAGGGTGTGTCTTCAAATTTTCCTCTGGGGATAAAAATGGATCTTTAAGATCAGCTGAATGGAATGGGTCATTTTGGCATACAGGGTGGCTAACCCTCTTTCACAGGGCTCAGGGGACTGCACCATAGTGTTGGAGGATGGGCAAAACCAAAACCCAAGTGATGCTACGCCCCAGTGAAGCTCAGTATCTGGACAGCCCGGACAGGGCTCCATTGGTAACTCAGAGGAGCACTGTTTGCATGTAGACCCACATGGTGAGCTCAGGAATAAGCTGTTTGCTGGGGAGAATGCCTGCTTCACTGTCTGGTGTCTGAATATGCTTACTTCATTCTTTTTACTTTATTTTCTTTCTTGTTGTTTCTTTACTTGTTTGGTGGGCTTGTGCACTTACCCATTCTCCCAGGGTGGGCAAATGTATGTTTGAAGTTTCTAAGGTAAGAATTAAATAGAGAAAATGCATTTATTTCTAAAGAAATGTGAACAAAATGGGAAATTGGATGAGTATTCCATAGGCTTGGTTTGGGGGACAGGGAGGTTGTTGTTGCTTTCCGGATAAAAGTCAGATGCCTTCCAGAACTCAAGGGGCACCTGTAGATCAGCTCACTTGGCTCCTTTCTCTAGAATTGGTGAGAATTGTCTTCTCAAGCTTAGTCACAGACAAAATGTCACATCCAAGATTTTCATTGTGAACACATAGGTATCAAGGAAAAAGAAGCTCTTTGGTGACTGGTTGGAATAAAGGAGCCCTGTGTCTCTGCCTGCTTTGATCTATCGACCTTGCTTTTCTTAAAGAAAGTAGATGGAGAAATCAATGGATAAGGACACTAGCAAGTAACAGCGGGAAAATCAAGAGAAGGAACATAATAGATGATAAATTCTATTTATAGGGGAAATTTTTTCAATTCAGCTGATAATATCAGATAGTAGAAATGTCCAAACACCCAAACACATTCTGACGTGGCACAGGGCCAGTATTTGTTGAGCACAAATATTCTTTACCCAGCCCTATTGTGAGGTGGCCATCAAGAACTCCTCT
The DNA here is from genome assembly GCF_037038515.1 of Microtus pennsylvanicus. Classification (NCBI taxonomy): domain Eukaryota; kingdom Metazoa; phylum Chordata; class Mammalia; order Rodentia; family Cricetidae; genus Microtus; species Microtus pennsylvanicus. The sequence goes on along the minus strand of NC_134593.1, from coordinate 9,793,949 downwards.
ATATCAAGATTACTCAACATGGCCTTCTAAAATTACATCTAAGAAGCAACCCTTAATACACCCATCCCAAGGGTTTGTCATTTGATCTCCAGGCCTAAGAGCAGATGATCATGTAAATTTCCAAATTATTGCCCACTTTCTTAATGGACTATGAAATCAAGTGATGTGTATCTAAGAAGAGCTGGTTCTTCCTGTGGAACCCCATGTGTACTTTCTTGTGCCCAGGACATGTGGTAGGGGCAGAGGCACTTGGATCATCACCAAATGGCTCCTTTTCTAGATTTCAAATGTCTGATCTGCAAGAACAAGGAAACTGGAGTAGAAGTTTTGAAGAGTTCCCGTATCCTTTGGGAACACATATCACTCTCGCTTCACGTATTGGGAAAAAAAATAAAAGCCACTATAATTGCATTCATCTTTCTAGCCAACTGATGTACAGGGCTGAAATCTTGGGTTTGTTCTTACCTACATTCTCAACTGGACAGAATAGCCAGCTTGGCCACCATCCTCCTTTGGGAATGTACCTCTTAGGTCAAGCATGCAGAATAAGTCCTCAGAGGATGAATTGCTTCCTCCTGAATCTCTGTGTTTTGCTTTCTCTAGCAAACACTCATCCTACTGGTTTAGGTGGACTGTAGGGCCCAAGGCTAAAGACAAACCATGCATGGACTGGAGTACTGTGCTTGGAACCTCAAACAGCAACTTGAGCCAGAATATGACATTTTTCTGTTACCAATCTCTTGGGACTTGGCTACTTAGAAATGTTTGGACTAACTGTGCTGGCTATGTTTTAAATTCAGGTCTCTGTGTTCTTTACAAAAACATCACTGTGACTTATCCCAGGAGAAGGACTCTTGATTCTGAGTTGGTACTCAGTTATAATATCCGTCATTTCCAGGTAGCAGATGAATTGAATGTACTTGCTTAGCGCTCATCTCAGGTAGGAGAGAGAAGGAAGTCTCATATCACTAAATTATTGCTTTCCTAGAAAGAAGGCAGCCTGGTGGGGGAAGGAACGTATCTGCTCCTCATAGTAGCATGATGATCTCTCTGCACTGATGAATCCAAAATCCAGAGATCTATCAAAAGGCCAGGGTTCCTGGCGTGGCTTTGGGATAAGGGACAATCTGATTCTATCAGAGGGCCAGGGTTCCTGGCGTAGCTTTGGGATAGGGGACAATCTGATTCTATCAGAGGGCCAGGGTTCCTGGCGTGGCTTTGGGATAGGGGACAATCTGATTCAGTTTTGTCTTCACTTAAACCATTGGACATCTCTGTACCTACTGAGCTGTGGGAGGCAGAGGTAAGGGTTCCTCTAGCCTCAAGAGACTCATGTTAGCCCCAGATACCTGATGTGGGGACGCTGCTGTGGATGTTCGGTCTCTCAGACGTTTGTCTCCACTTGAAATGAGCACCAAGATGGGCCCTGTTGCAAACAGGACAAGAGTCTCTAGAGAAGGCAAGGAGGTGAGGCCTGGAGCAGAGCCTCAAAGGCGTGGTTGCTGGCCAGCAGTACAGATGGAGGGAAGGTTCTTTGTGCTGAGGGAACAGCACTGCGAACTTGTATGCAGTATGGGCATAACCTACGGCTAGGGTGTTAAAGGCAGTCAGGAATTTGATTTGCTGTGGAGGAACCAGATCCTTGACCTGGAAAAGGATTGTGCCTTTTACTCTGACATTGCTGAGGGAATTTCTACAACAGAAAGAACCGCCTGCCTAGATTCGCATTAGAAAGTGGAACTAGCACAGCAGTCTGGGAAGTAAAGGGGGAAGGGGAAGTGTTGAGAGCCGGTGCAGAGGAGGAGGATTTCTCAGCAACAGGGGAAAGTGAACCTGGGTCAGGACAAGTGGCCATGTGAATGGAGACGGAGGAGTGTGGCTCAATTTCTCCATGAGAAACAGAATGGAGAGGACTCGGTGACAACCGACGTGAATGGTGATGAGCCAGTGACACTCGGGATGACACCTAGGTTTCTGCCTGGGCTAGCGGAGAAGTCCTCTACAGTGCAGGGCCTCTGGGACTTAAGGAGGGACCACAGTAATGTGGGAACTTTCAGCAGTCCCATGGAGGTTTGCTCAGTGGACCCGTGGGCTCCATGCTCGACCGTGGCCCAGTTGAGCAGGTTCTGTGTTAGGCATAGTGAAGGGTGTTGGACATTCCCCTGGAGGACTGCATTCCAGGAGTAGAAAAGCTTGGCTGGAGGAAGAGCAGTTGCCTGGATGAGGGGGTGGAGACTGGTGCTGTAGGCTCCCGTGGGAGCGGCAGCTCATCACAGGACATCAACTAGGTAGGCTTGCAGCAGGCTGCTTCCCGTTAGCAAAGACGCAGACATAATAGAACGTGGTTATTATGTGCCTATGGACACAATAGGGACAGAAGAGGGAACTCCTGCCTGGAGTAACCTTGAATGACACGTGGTAGCCATGAATGAGGACAGCCATTGACTATGAAAATTGTTTGTCTTTTTTGAGGGAGTCTCTCAGCTGAAATTTGAGTAAACTTTTTCTCCCTGTAGCAAATAAAATATGTTGTCCCCTAGCAAACAGCTGGCTTGGGACTTGTAGTTGTTTGTGAAATGTAGATTTGATCCTTGGCCCCTCTCAGAGGGGAAATGAGAGAAATTATTTAGAGGTGAACTCTTTTTTTAAAAAGGAAACTGAGAAAACTTGGTAGGAAAAAGAGTTTTGAATGCAGCGCCCCTGAGCGTCTTAAAAGTCTGAGCGGTGACATGGACGTGGTGTGGCACACGAGTGAAACACTTTTTGGTTCAGCTGTCATGGAGACTGGCTTAGATTCGGACCGTTGCCTTTCCTGGTATTGTCCTGAATGTAGTTAACTTGAATGAATTCACCATTTTTGTGGATTTTTTTTTGTTTGTTTGTGTGTGTGTGTGTGTGTGTGTGTAACTCCCTGACATCGCCATGTGACCTGCACTGCACAAATGTCCTCATGTGCTTGGAATTGTGCTAATTCTGATAAGGTGAGAGTTCTGAAGTCTTTGAAAAGTGCATTCCAGGACTCCTCCTAGATCCAAGGGTCTCAGGACTGTTAACTTCCACTCCTCGCCGAGGGCGTATCATGTTCAGCTAGAGGGCTTTACACCCTTCCCTCCACTTCCCTTTAACAGTACAAAACATTGAAAAAACAGCACCAAGGAACATTGTGGGATTTGGGAGCACCCGGAAGAAATCTAGTTCACTATTTGCATCTAATTCTTTGAAGTCGTTTACCCCAGATTTATTTGTTCAAAGATTCGTGGTATGTCCCCATGAGAGGGGCTTCTCTGTCCTCCTTAGGATCCAGGAGTTCCCCTCAAGAAGATCTAGCTCCTGAGGACCTGGCAGGCGCATCCTCCTTCTGCTCAGGGCCTGGAAGAACTAAATTGTTCATTCTGTTCTGGCCGAAAAAAAAGACAAACTTTACAATGTCACTAATCTGCTGCTCTCTGATCTTGAAGGATTTGCTTTCTTTCTGACTTCAGCAGTGAAGTATTAGTCCCTTCATGCCCATCCTTTGTGTTTCTTCTCTTTCTCAGAGGGCAAGAATGCAGCCCACATCTTAGAGAGAAGGCTGTGTGATATCAGCCTGGCTCTCTGTGAGGAATAAGTCAATTTCTGTCGTCAGGAACCTAGAGGACCAACAAATAACCTCTCTCATGGGGAACTGTTCATTCACGTTTCTCTCTTCTAGACAAAGAGCTGCCTTAACTTCTCCCCTTCCTGTTGCTTCCCTTATGAGCTTGTTTGTCCTCGTTTGAGGTTGGGCACCGTGTGGCTTGTTGATCTGGCTGGCATCTGCAGCAGGCATAAGGGGAAAGTAGCCCACATCCTCACTAGAGCCCAGCTTCCGTGTGAGCTGAGGACACAGCACAAAGCCTCTCCATGGTCAAGGTATCCAAACCCTAAAGGGCAGAGAAACGAGCATGGTTTAAAATTTGATCCCAGGGCTGGAGAGATGGCTCAGTGGTTAAGAGCATTGCCTGCTCTTCCAAAGGTCCTGAGTTCAATTCCCGGCAACCACATGGTGGCTCACAACCATCTGTAATGAGGTCTGGTGCCCTCTGCTGGCCTGCAGACATACACACAGACAGAATATTGTATACATAATAAATAAATAAATATTTAAAAAATAAATAAATAAAAAAAAATAAAATTTGATCCCATTGCTAAAGACCTGTGAGTGTCCATAGAACGTGTACAAGATGGATGCATAGTCTCATTATCCAAAATAACCGGGATAATATATCCAAAATATCCAAGATAAACCGACATGGCCTGCAACCAGAGCTGGAAGGAGCTTCAGGAAGGATGGAAACCCCATGCCCACAACGCCTGCCACCCGACGGCTTCCCCACAGCTCTCTTCTAGTCTCACTCAGTGTCCTTTGTGTAGTTGCACCGACTTCCATGGCAGAACCAGCAAGCGTGGAGATTGGCAAGGCGAGCCATTTTCCAGCTCAGCCTTCTCCCGTGGTCTTGGTGTGCTGGCTTTTCCACTTGTTTTCCCTCTCACCAAACACGAACCAAAGGAACCATCTTTCTTCACTATACTTCCTGACAGCCCAGGGCCCTCAGCTGCCAGCCGGTCATTCCCCTCCCCGCTTCTCAAGCACAACTCATGCCCCGGCCTTTTCTCACCATGCTTCAGCCATTTTCCCATGATCACCACCATCTTTCTGATGTAACCCATGCTTCCAGGGTGCATATTTCTATGGTTTTTCTTCATCCACGGGACAAAAACTACTTTCCTTGTTTTGACGTTTCATATCTGAGGCACCTGACTCCCCTGCCTGAGTATCTCCACCACATACCAAGCATTTTCTCTACCCTAACTATTCTGTGGCCCTGACTTTCGCTACTGATGTTCCTACTATGTGAGGTGGCCTCTACACAATGGTTTGCTCAACGAACTCCAAGCTGCCCATCCTCTTAGCAGCGGGATGCAAGGAGCTTCCTCTCCCAGCCTCGGCAACCCCGAGTGTTCATTGTTCTGTGCTATCCCCGGATTTGGGTATTCCCAGCGCTTATACTGAAGCTAGTCTAGTTTTCGCATGGGACTCAATTGTGCTCTCTGGATCACAAGCTCCTTGATGACAATGGCATGTCTTTACAGAATCTGACTTCTGCTGACAGTACCTAGCAAACACTGAACAAACAGAATTGCCTCAGCCAGCAGGGAAGTCTGCCTCACGTGGAGCAGGAGCATCTTTCTCTTTCTCACACTGCATGAGAAGGTGTCTGTCTAGCTTGGGACCTGCATTGCTACGTCCGACCGAAGCAAACTAGATAGATGAAGCTAAACAGTAGTACCCTGAAGAAAAATATATTCCAAATTTATAGTTCACGTCTCTGAAAAACACCCTCTGTGACTTTCATGTACCTGAATCTTCCAACCATAGCCACAGCTTCACACGTAGGAATGGGATCCAAGCTAAGAAATAAAAATGGTTCTCAACACTGCATCTGGCAAGATGGTGTCTAGGCTTTGGTTGGAGCTCATGCCTGGCTGACTTCTTAGAGAACGCGGCAGCACAGTCACTGAGCTCCTGCTTGTGGGAATGAAAGTCAAGGCTCTCCGTTCTCTTGCTTGTTTCCCTTCTAATGAGTTCTGTTTTCATCCCTGCCAAGGGAAAGTCGCTCCCCACCAATCAGAGAGAGGGCGGTTGGTAGGCTATGTTCTTTTCTGTTGTTCTTTTGGGATTCATTGTTGTTGTCGAGACAGGCTCTTACTGTAGAGCAGGGAGGCTGTGTTCTTAAGAACTGAGCTTTCCTCCTCTTTGTTCACCCATCCTCGCTGCAGGAAGGAAAGAGACTTCCTCAGGCACATGGCGCTGAGCTAGGCGCTCTACCAGCACGCTGACTGCCTTAAGGAATATGAGGTCAAAGGAGCCTGCATTTCCCATGAATACGCCTGGAAATAGCTCATCAGGAAGGCCTAGCTCATCCCGTTGTGAAGTTGGATAGGAACCTTTCCCAGGAAAACTACACGTAGTGACCTGCCTTTTGAAGAAATGAGTGAGGCGAGCTTGCCCAGCCCTGCCTATCCCAGGGAATTCTAGCTGTCCGAATTGCTTTCTAGAAAAGAACTAGCAGTTAGTGAGCTGAGAGTTGCCCCTCATGCTTCCCTATTGTCGCTGGGGCTTATAAAGCACCCAGTTTACAGCACGTCTTTAAAGCTACGGATTTTCCATGAACTTTAGGGAGCTTGGCTTTTAAAAAAAAATGGTCCATGGAATTGTTCCATCTTCATTTGAAAAGAATTGTGTCCAAGTGTAACACTGGCTTACCCAGACTTTTCTGAATCATGACAGTTGTGTTTTCTGAGCAATGGCTTGGAACTTTTCAAAAGTGTGAATGGCAAACACAAAGCCTGGGGACAAAGTGATGGCGTGTAGCCCACCAGAAGCCTGGAGATGCAGTTAACATGGCCAACATGGCAATCCAGGCTTACCCCGTCTGCAGACGTGTTAGCACTGGTCCAACCAAAGCAACTCGGTGACATAGAATGAAGCCTGGTAAAAGACTCCAGGATGTTCTATCACGACAGGTACAAGACTTCCAACCTGGCGTGTCCTGAAGTCATGACCCAGGGTGATTCGCACTAAGGCGTTAGCACTGTCACCTGGAGAAGGCTTGTCTGAGCGCAGTTCATGATGGTCCCAGGGGAACTCTCTTTTATCACCGTAGATGGAAGGACTTCCAAGCATGGAATCAAGTAATTTCTAGTCTGAAACAACAGAGCTGGATGTTCCATTCTCAGAGATCCCCCATCTGTGCTCCTCACACCACTGCAAGTACCCTCAGCAGGCTGGTGGCCACCTGCTGTGTCCACAATCCTGAGCCTTGGTATGGTTTTCCCAGGGGGCAAAGCCTGAAGTCAGAGTTGACTGGCTTCCATCAGCCCTAGTTATCTATTCTAAACCTTGAAAAAAGAGGAAGATCTCCCGTCTTTGAATGCCTGTGGTAGCTCATCACTGCCTCACAATTGAAACACTTTGTAATCAATGGTACAAAATCTTGTGACCAATTTGAGTAGGGATGGGATGATGCGTTGTTTTTTACTCTTTTGGCTCTTTTGCTTTTCGGGGAGGCCTGCCACCCAGCTCCCAAATAAACGGAGGCTTATTATTATTAATGAATATCTGGCCCTAGTTTGGCTTGTTTCTTGCCAACTTTTCTTAAATTATCTGGTCTATCTTTTGCTTCTGGGCTTTTATCTTTCTCTATTTCCTTTTTTTAATATTTATTTATTTATTTATTATGTATACAATTTTCTGTCTGTGTGTATGTCTGTAGGCCAGAAGAGGGCACCAGACGTTGTCACAACACAGATGGTTGTGAGCCACCATGTGGTTGCTGGGAATTGAACTCAGAACCTTTGGAAGAGCAGGCAATGCTCTTAACCACTGAGCCATCTCTCCAGCCCCATCTTTCTCTATTTCTGTATACCTTTCCTTACTTCTTACTCCAAGGCTTGCTGTGTAGCTGGGTGGCTGGTCCCTTGAGTCCCCCTCCTTTGCTTGCTCCATGAGCTTTCTTCTTTCGTTTTCTCCTCCTACTCATTCTCTCTGCCTGCCAACCCTGCCTTGCTATTGGCCATTCAACTCTTTATTAGCCCAATCAGGTGTTTTAGACAGGCAAAGTAACACAGCTTCACAGAGTTAAACAAATGCAACATAAAAGAATGCAGCACATCTTTGCCTCATTAAACTAGTATTCCGCATTGTGTGCAAATGTAACACCTCTTAAAATAATATTCTACAATAATACCTCATAGAAAGCATGAATAACACTTACCCAGTGCCTTAGAATCTCAGGAGACTTGCAATCTCTATTTACTTAACTTCCTGCTGGCAATCTCCGCAGCTCTTGTGAGGATTTGGTACAATGTAGGAATGGGCTGATACTCAGGAGACCTAGGTTCTAGTCCCCTCTTGACCATGTTCTTATTCTGTGATCTAGATTTAATGGCACAAATGTTGCCATCTGTACAGTGAATAGGGGTAGGGAAAGACAATTCTGGAAGCATTTTTGAAGATCATCTCAGCTCAAAAATTCTGACTTGAGAGTCTTTGGGCAAATGATTTATTTTCGTTGTAATTAGCAAAACAATGGCTCAGCAGCTTTTCCCTCCAGAAATTTTCTTAACTCTAAAACACTGAACTTGAGATTTGCTTCAGTTGTGCCTCGAACTGTCCATCATCCTATGGTCCAGGTAGCATTTGGATTCTTGGTGTTGTGAGATCTATTGGGTTGGTATGAAAAGAAGTCAAAGACACATTCAAATGCATCCCAAAGGTTGGAAAAGTGTCTAGCAACTCTCCCCCAACAATGGCAATGCAGTAGTCAAGGATGCCCTTTATCCCACGGGGGGCTAAGGAGGCAGAGGAAGCATCAGGCAGGGCATTTATGGGGTGCAACCATTGCATATATTTCCTGCTTCTAGAAGAGGCTGGCATAGCGTATGGAGATTTGTGTTGAGCCTCCAAAAAGAAAGCCAAGAAAAGGAGAAAGTGTCTTGGAGGTATATATAGACTGTCATGTCTATTTTCTGTGTTCTAAGTTAGTTCCTCCCAAGACAACACTAAAACAGCCCAGCTAAGACAGTGGCCCTTTGCATTTTATTTTTATTATGGTGAATTCCTTTGATAACTTTAAAGGTACTCTGGAAGAGCCTACATAAAAACATATATATATATATATATATATATATATATATATATATATATATATATATATATATATGTGGAATTCCTGTTTGCCCTGAAATGTTCAGCGCCAAGTTAGCAATGCCTGTTCTGAGGTAGAATAAAGGGATCCAGTGGGGTTGTCAGGTCAGCCCAAAGCTTTCTGAGGCATCATTTGCTGCCCAAATGAAGTAATAACTTTTTTTTCTTTTTTCTTTCCTCTGACCATCACCCTCTCCCCCCTTTTGTCACCTTTTGACACCCCTTTGTCCCATCTTTTGTCACCTCTTCTTGTTCCTTTCATTTCTCTCCCCATTTTTTGTGCATCTTGCACTACAGATGTTCCAGCTTGGTTGAAAAGCCTCCGCCTGCACAAATACGCTGCTCTGTTCTCGCAGATGACTTACGAGGAGATGATGGCCCTCACTGAGTGTCAACTGGAGGCTCAGGTATGTGCATGCTCGAGGGAACCCTTCCCTGAGACAGGGTCTTGAGGTTCTGCCCCAAACAGAACTTGTTTAGACCCATAACTTACCTAGCCACTCAGTAGCTTGCCTGGATCTAGGACCTGCCTGGTACTAGCTGGGCCCCATGATAAGTAAGCCTAAGTTCTTGCCTTGACAGCTCAGGGGAAGACAAAGATCAGTAGGCACTCATGGGCTAGTGGAAGGGAGAGCACATTAGGAAAAGACAGATCCAAATACACCAGAAAAAGTTCTGGGTGCTAAGAAAGAACCTGCAGCACTGCCTAGAAGTGACCTTGCCTCAATGTTCCAAAGAGCGTTGCTCCCTAGCTCGTTTCGCCCCTCTACTGAGCCAGGACTTGTTTGGGTAGGGACAGATTCCTTGTCTGTTTATCCAATCTGCTTACATATCCACTAACTTCTAACTGGGCCAGTCGGGAGAACACCACACACTCCATGACAGTCGGGATAGCAGCACAAACTCCACGACAGTCGGGAAAGCGGCACACACTCCATGATGACAGTCGGAAGAGCACCACACACTCCATGACAGTCGGGAGAGCCGAGCACGCTCCATGACAGTCGGGAGAGCCGAGCACACTCCATGACAGTCTGGAGAGCAGACAGTCGGGAGAACTGAGCACACTCCATGACAGTCTGGAGAGCAGACAGTTGGGAGAGCCAAGCACACTCCATGACAGTCGGGAGAACCGAGCACACTCCATGATGACAGTCGGAAGAACACCACACACTCCATGACAGTCGGGAGAGCAGACAGTTGGGAGAGCCAAGCACACACTCCATGACAGTCGGGAGAGCCGAGCACACTCCATGACAGTCTGGAGAGCAGCACTCCATGGCACTTTTCCAAAATTTATCCTGCTAGTCTTAGTTGAGATTGGAGTGAATTGTTTAAAATATTTCCTTCTAATCAGCTCAAATAGTATGGGACAATGACTGGGAATGAGATATCCAGGTCTCAGAATTTACTCCCTTCTGAAGTCCTAAAAGGGCAGAATTCCTCAAGTGTGAATGCCAAAGACCAGGCAACAGTGCTCCTCAAATTAGGAATGTTTCTGCCATGCCAGGCTCTAGCCAACAGAGCTAATGGATGCTTTTGTCTCCCTGTTGAAAATGCTGTTTTGTGTCTCAAACTGACCCCAGCTTCCTTTGAGCAATGATTTGAAGAAAACGGTGCTCTAAATGAGTTGATATTTCTCCTGCAGGAAAGAGAGATTGTAGCATGTGGGCATGGCCTGTCCAGTCGCATGCCTTCCTGCCAACATCGGCTTTCCTCGTATTCAGTACCCTCCGTTCCCCCTCTACAGGTTCGGCAAAATACCAGTATTGAGAGCCAGACAAAGCCTGAAGTCACTGAACATTCTCAGAGAGTCAAAAGCACCAATGTCAACTTCTTAACGTTTCTCCCACCACTTCTTGGATCTCAGCTGCTGCCTGAGATCCCAGGGGTTGATGGGAACTATTTCAAGGAGCAATTTGTGTTTAGGTCAAAGCTGAGAGAGAATCTAAGTCATCAGTTGTTCAAAGAGAGAGAGAGAGAGAGAGAGAGAGAGAGAGAGAGAGAGAGGAGAGAGAAAGAAAAGAAAGGAAAGAAAGAAAGAAAGAAAGGAAGGAAAGAAAGAAGAAAGAAGAAAGAGAAGAAAAGACATAGAGGGCAGTGCTAGAGCCTGACACAAACTTTTCTAAATAATTGAATTCGTTTTGTTCTGAAAATTACAGCTAAACAGAAATACATCCCCAGTGTTTCCAGACGAGATGCCACTGTCACTCTTGTCTCCTCCCTGGCTAAGAGGGATTTTGGAATAGTGGCACCTGAACAGAAATTCCCCAGAAATTTGCCTTAGGGACCTGGTTAGAAAAAGGATCCTTTACTGGGAAATGTGCAGACTTGACCACCACAAGGCTCTGATGAAATCCTCTCACTTACTGCTGTAGCCAGTTTAAAATAACATCCACAACTCTGCACAGTTACCTGGAGTGAAATGAATCCCACTTTTCATAGTGAAAAGGAAGGTTGCAGATTTACAGGAATTCCCTGTGTGCTAGTGCACACAGGCAGCACTGGGCTTCACGACTTCTGCAGATGTGCAGCTGCAGGAAGGCCTTGAGCACGCAAAGACCAAAGAGGGGTCTCAGGGAAACAAGAGGGACTGAAGTAGCACCACCTGAGGACAGGTGTCTCTGAACTAATATATATATATAATTTATATTGTAATAATATAATACACATATATAATTTATATAATAATATATATAATTTAAGATGGTGAAAAAAAATCTCATGTTGCATGGGATAATCAGCTGTTGTACACCTCTCTGTCCTGAAGGTCATGATCAAGCTTATAGCCAGACGGAGTCAGGAGAGGAGTCAGGAGAGGTTTAGGACAGTGATATCAACAAGAAGAAACGCATATTGGTCAATTTGTGAACATGCAGGAACAAAAAAGACAAAGTAATACATAGCCTCTGAGAGTCTCTAAGCTGATTCTTGAAAATGAGATATTCTAATATATTTTTTGCATTTAATTACAGAATGTTACCAAAGGCGCAAGACACAAAATTGTAATCAGTATTCAGAAGCTCAAAGAAAGACAAAATCTCCTGAAGTCTTTGGAAAGGGTAAGTGAGCAATTAGCCCAGGGGACATTTCCACCTGCTTCCTGGGAAGAGAGTAAAGAGACCCAGCTGAGGATGTAATTTATTAGGTCTTGGAGTCCATATGACTTCCTGGTTATTCATGCTTCCTTAGATCCGGATGCTGTGTGAACTAATCCCTCTGGGTCCAAGCTGCTAGTGACCTACCATGCTTGCCTTGGGTGAAGTGAAACTAATGCTCCCTCCATGGGTCTATAACACCTGCCTTGTAGGCCACCACAGAACATGGTGAGACAACCTACACACAGCAAGGGATGGCACGGAGGGAGCAGCACAGGAAATGCCAGTGTGCCTGTTCCAGCTGTCTACCCTGAGCATCTGCTTTAGAGAAAGCCACCCAGGGGTGGCAAACATTAGCAGGTAGACTTTAGGATCCAGTGGGGAGAGGGTCGAAAGTATTGGCACAGCTAGAGTTGGCTTCAGACTTCAACTTAACAGCAGGTGACATTTCCACGACTCAGCCAGGAACCACCACAAAGCAGTGCGACACCAACAGCAATCTGCAACCGTGAGCCCCGACACCATGCTGGGGTGACTCACGGGCTCCAAGTTCCTTTCTTTGCTCATTTTCCTCAGAAAGATGCCTGCGGACTAGCAGAAGTTCCTTGTTTGTGATGTTGTCTGTTGGTTCTGGAGTTGAGCGGTTTTCAGATGCCTGGCATCCCACTAGCTGCCAGCACAAGTGTAGACTGTGAATCTCTTAGCAAACCCAGGAAGCCTTTGGAAAGGGACAAGGCAGGGCTCCAGCAAGTTCCTAAAGCAAGTGTTTTAATGGAGTGAGAATTTTTTTAAAAAGCTATTCACAAAGATATGTGTGTGCTTAGTGTTATGTACAGCATGTTAACTTGCATTTAGTATGTACCAAGAGACATCATTTGTATTTGAAAAACAGACATACAAAAATGCATCAGAAAATTTCTTTTTAAAATCCCTTCATGGGCAGATAGGTAGGAACTACTCACATGCACATCCCTGGGTAAAGCATGCTCTTAAACAAAGGGAATTAGACATGACATGCAAGCTCTCCACCTAAACCTGAGGATTGGGTGTTGTTCTTAATGTTATGCTAACTTCTCTGCCAAGCAGCTTGTCTAACAGAGTGATTATGGCTATTTTTAATCTAAGAAACTGTTCTCTTTTGGAGAACATTCAAAAAGCCAATTTACTCATTGTCCATTGGAAACTACACAAAGTGTTTTGAATGAAGATTAAATTGTAAGCCTGTTCCCTCTCATTTCTGGAACATCCTTTAGGAATGCATTAATAGCTTCTGTGAATGCAGAAGCAGGGTTCTCTCTTGCTCTTCACCCTTGAGCTGACATCCATGTATCATGTGTGCGTGTGTGTGTGCGTGTGTGTGTGTGTGTGTGCGTGTGTGTGTGTGTACACATGTGTGCGTGTTAAAGGGGTCATGTTCCTTTGACTTGGGATCAGTTAAGTCAGTGATATTCTGTGTCGTAGAGTTATATCTAGAATTACATTGACTATACAAAAATGCTTCCTCCATGATCTCCTGAAGTAGAAAAGATAAAAAGAGGCCAAATGTACCATGACTGCAGCTGAGCAAAAGGAAAGCGAGTTCATTCTCTTTGCCTTCCCGGAGACCGGAAAGCCATGCCTGTCAGATGACCGCAGTAAGCTAACCCAGGGTGTGCTGGGAGCCTGAGTGCTCTGCCGTCCCCCCAGGGGAATACATCCTTGAGGGCTGAGTCCCGACTCGCTCCTTTGGTGCCCACGAAACTTTACTGCTGTTTAAGGCAGGGAACTCTTAGTCACCTGCCACTGCTGGTGGCCCAGGGACTCAGCTGAGGCATTCTCACAACCCTGGCTGATGACGCTGTTGGAAATGTCACCACCCCTGCCTGCCTCTGGCATTCTTACCTCACATAGAACCCACATTTCTAAGGAGATAGCTGGGACCCCGCCCGTAGCTAGTTCATAATCAGTAGAAGCTGCTGGCTGCATGTTCCAAGCCCTTCCATTCAGTTACCGAACGCTTGCTAAGCAGATGTTTGGACACACTTTGCTCATCCTTGCAGGGTAACTGTGAGTGGTATGTGTTTCCTGCCCCTGGGCATCTTGGAATGTGCACTGCGACAAAGATATGGTAGCTGCTGAGCTCACACCCCAGGGTGATTTGTGCCATCATTGAGGGCAGAGCGAGAGCTTCCCTAAACACCTTGGTAGATGCCAGATGCTGTTGGGGTCCTGTGGACCCCTGTAGCCCAGATAAAATGGTGGAAATGGAGAACTCATGTGAAAGGAGCCCAGAAATTGTTAAAAGGTTTGGATCGGATGGTTTGGTTTGTTTTTGGGGTTTTAGTTTTTCGAGACAGGGTTTCTCTGTAGCTTTGGATCCTGTCCTGGAACCTGCGCTTGTAGACCAGGCTGGCCTCGAACTCACAGAGATCTGCCTGCCTCTGGCTCCATAGTGCTGGGATTAAAGGGATATGCCACCACCTCTGCCCCACTTGGTTTGGGTTAGATGAAGTGGCATTTGGGGACAGAATCATAGGGCTTACTGGGGGCCTGGGGAGAAAGGGGGTTGAGCTTGCTGCGGCACCTGTGAGACACCAAAGTGGAAATGGCAGGTTTAGCCACAAAGCAAATTTGAGTCCTAGGCATGGCAGGCCACGAATGACCCAACTGTGAGCGAGCATCCCCAAGAGCGTGTCTGAGTGACAAGGGCTGAAGGAGTGCCATCAGAGAGGACCTGTGTTAACAGAGGCTGATCTGAGAGCCCTGCCTCGAGGGACCAGGGAGGGCGAAAGAATCACAACGAGGTCCGTGAATGTGTCATAGACTGTAAAGACTGGGCATGGCCTCTGCACTGGCGATCGGCAGGCACTGCGGCCATGGAGAGAGGAGGTTCCCAGAGACTGTTAGAGATCCAGAGCAGAAAGCCTGGCAGCACGAGTGTGGCTGTGTGGTGACGCATAAGCGCCGGGTTGTGGGCTTCATGAGCTGCCGGAGAGAAGAGGAAAAGGAAATTCAGAAGAGCTTTTTCTCAGTATTAATATTTAACAAGGATAAATGTCCCCATGTGCTGTTATACATTGTCTCTCCTTTTCAACACACTTCTGGGTTCTGAAACAGAACCATTCTCTGGGCCTGTAACCTTGATGCTGAGCAAGGAGCTAGGAGATGCGTGTGTATGCGCACGCGTGTGCACACACACACACACACACACACACACACACACGTTCTGTTGATTCCTGCTCAGAGAAAGAAAGCTGCTTCTCTAGATGTCTATGCCTTTTCTTCAGACATTCCAGACCTTGGCCTTTTGAGGTTACATCTGTGACCCTGCTTTTGGCAACCACTGCAGAGCAACAGTAGCTCAACTCAATAGCACTGTGTGATAAATATCTCCAGGGAACAATGCCTTTTACCAGCAAGGCACCTTTGGTGGATACAGCCAAGGGAGGTCTTGTGCACACCGTTGCATCTGGCCCCACAGTCTCCTCACAAAGCATTCAGGACAGAGGCCTCTTTTGAGAAAATGGAACTCAGAGGAGTGCACCTGCCCTAGCGAGTGGATTCATGGTGAGCCCTGCAAAATCACCTCCCCTTCATCTCTTGGTATTTCATGTATTTGTTTGTCTTGTCCAGTAATGCAAAATACATGAGGGTGGGGGAGAGGGGAGACAGACAACAAGAGGGGGGGGGGGAGAGAGAGAGAAAGAGAGAGAGAGAGAGAGAGAGAGAGAGAGAGAGAGAAGAGAGAGAGTAAAAAGAGAAGAGAGATTGTGAACTCGAAAACCAGCAAGCCCATTTGTAGTGGTATTTCATTTGTATGTTAATAAATAAATCTTGCCTGATGATCAGAAAAGTAAAGCAGTCACACTGGCCAACCTTACAGACCAGGATATGGTAACACACACTTTTAATCCCAGGAGCCACACTAGTTTGCCATAGAAGTGTGGTGGTGCACGCCCTTAATCCCACAACTAGAGAGGATTATAAAACAGGAGGAGACAGCTCTTGCTCTCAGTCTCATTCTGAGGTTTCCTGGAGGCAGGATCACCATTTCTGACTGAGGTAGAGGTAAGAGCCAGTAGCTGGTTGTTTTGCTTTTCTGGTCTTCAGGTTGAACCCCAATTACTCTATCTGAGCTTTCATTAATCACACATCACCCATTCTGTCCCCGAGTTCCTGTCCACATGCTATCTTGCCATCAAAGTCTTGGGAATGTCGAGTCTCTCAGGGTAGGGATGAGGACTTGCCTTTATATTCCCACGTAGCACAGTGCCTCGCTGCTGGCGAGCTCAGCTGCTGGCTGGTGGATGGAGGAAGAGAGGGCACAGATTTAGGTAGAAACAGGAACCCTATATGTTATGAAACCTTCAAATTATCACCACCTGGAGGGAAGGAGGGGGCCAGGGACATTCCAGGAACACTCTGGGAGCACTGTGGCTGCCCCCAAGCTCTCTTTCAGATGGTTTATACATGGTTTTAACCATGCTCAGGAAAGGCGCCAAACAAGCACCCTTCCAAGGCCTTGTAAGCCAGCGCTAGGCTGATGTTACTATAATTTCCCTCCCATTTGTCCCCTGAAATATCTCCTCAGAAGTGCCACCCGATGAGCCTGACTTCCTGTCACCTGCCTTCAGATAAGTCCTTGCTGGGCAGCTTTAAGGCAGGGTCATTGAGCAGCTTCATTTTGCCTTTGTATTTATAATGTAGGATTACATTTGAGGCATGAAGGATCAATAGAGACGTGTCAATGTGGAAAATTAATTCCCACAGCTAAAGGAGAACACTAGATCGGTTCCCTTCAGACTGCCTCCTGGCTTGCTGCTCACTGTGGACACTCAACTGAGATCAGGAATGTAACCTGATGGTCACAGTTTATTGAGACAGGGTCTGTCGCTGTCTACAACTCACAGAGTAAGCTAGGCTAGCTGGCCAGTGAGCCATAAGGACCCACCTGTCCCTGTCACCTCAGGTCTGTGATCACAAGCACACACTACCACACCTGGCTTCTGTCCCTGTCACCTCAGGTCTGTGATCACAAGCATGCACTACCACATCTGGCTTCTGTCCCTGTCACCTCAGGTCTGGGATCACAAGTGTGCACTACCACACCTGGCTTCTGTCTCTGTCACCTCAGGTCTGGGATCACGAGCACACACTACCACACCTGGCTTTTTTTTTTTAATAAAGAAGCCATTTTACTGTATTTAACCACTGAGCCATCTCTCCAGCTGATTCTCTGTAATTCCCGATGGCCCCTCAAGGCTGTCCTTTATGTCTGTCCCCATACTTTTTTTAACATATCAATCCCAGTTCTCCCTCACACCTCTTCTCCCTCTCCCCCAACTTTCCCCCACCTCCACCCCAAACCCCATGCACTCAAAAGAGAGGGTAAGGCCTCCCCTGGGGAAGCCACCTAGGTCTGTCCCATGACCTCATCAAGGGAGGACCAAGCCTCTCCTCCCACCCCATCCCCTCCTTGCCTAAACTGAGTGAGATGACTCTCCATAGAGAATGGGCTCCGCAAAGTCAATTCACACATTAGATCCTGGTCCCACGCCAGCGGCCCCATATACTGCCCAGGTCACACCACTGACAGATGTTTTTAGGGGGCCTATTCGGTTCTGTGCAGGTTCCCCAGTTAGTCCAGAGTCAATGATCTCCCACTAGATCAGGGCAGCTGTTTCTATGGTTCCCCATCATGGTCTTGACCCCTTGTTCATATAATTGCTCCTCCCTCACTTGGATTGTGCTCCAGGAGCTTGGCCCAGTGGTTAGTAGTGGATCTCTGCATCTGCTTCCATCTGCTTCTGCAAGAGGGTTCTAGATGCTCTGAGGTTGTGGAACTGTATAGTGGTCATTGTTTTATGTCTGGTACCCACTTTTGAGTACCAGACTTCTGGGTTACCTCACTCAGGATGGTTTTTTTTTCTAATTCCATCCATTTGCCTACAAGTTTAAAGATGTCATTGTTTTTTTACCGCTGAGTAGTGCTCCATTGTGTAAATGTACCACATTTTCTTCATCAACCGCTGTGGAAATGAGTATGGTGATTTAGCAGAAAATTAGTAATCAATTTTATCTTTTTATGTAAGTTCTGGGGATTGCACACAGGTCTTTAGCTTACAAAACCAGCACTTTACCAACTGAGCCATCTGCAAGGTTTCATTTCTTGCTATGGTTGTTTCCCCGCCCCTGCAGAAGATGAGCATAGGAGCTAAAGTTGGGGTGTATCTGCATCAGTTTAGCTCTGAGTGTAACCAAAAGCTCCCACGTATGCCATGAAGTCCAGAACCATGGGATACAAGCCAGAAAGAGCTCTTTGGCAATTGACAGTGTCTCAGACACATTTGCTAACCTGGGTGACACTGGCCACTGGGGGCATCATGGCAAGATCATATGTGACCCTGGCTTGCCCCACCTGTTTCCTCTTTACAGAGCCACATTTCCGAAATCTAAGGGTTGAGGAGCAGAGACAGGTAGACTTTCTCTTCAATTTAGACTATACGTGGCTCTGAGCAGGATTAGGATAGTTCTAGTAGCTAATTAGAATTTCACTTCCTTCATAAGTAAAACTTGTGGCAACTAGGCCAAATGGCAATTCTCGCTTCGCTTCTACACACACAGCCCACCCAAAGAGCGGCCTTCCCCCAGTGAAAGAGTTTGGCTTGCCAATGTCTGCTGCCTTTCAGAGCTGAGGAGCACCCCACGCCTGTGTCCGTCAGCTTTCCTTTGTCCGGTCCACCAACTGGAGAGGTTGGGGTCAGAAGTGCTCTTGTTCCTCAAGTCTGCGTTCATTAACACCATCAAGCCTTTTTCCTGCACAAGAGGGCTTTAGAAATGCTTTGGGCTTTTGTGTGTCAAGCTTTTTAAATCACATTCTTGTTCCTCTGAGCTCTCACGACAGTAAGTGCCTCGTTGTGGTCAGGGCCCTGGTAGGCAGTGTCCTTCCTAGGTCCCGGAGAGAACCAATCGAACTGATAAGCACTGGGAGCTACGTGGTGACAAGGAACCATCATACCCTTCACACCAGGATGACCCCAGCCAGTACCCAAGCCACCTGGACTTGTCCAAATTCCATCATCCCTACCAGAACCCACTTTCATTTCTTCTTCTAATAAGTAATGTTCAGAATATAGAAATGTTTGTATAAAGTAGCCAATGTTTGTGGTGTATGCATGGGTATGTACTCAAGCCGTGTGTGTGTGTGTGTGTGTGTGTGGTGTGTGCGCATGTGCATGTGTGTGTGTGTGTGTGCACGCGTGTGCATGTGTGTGTGTGCACGCTGGGGCAGAGGTTGATAGTTGACATCAGGTGTCTTCCTCACTCTATTTTATTCATATTTTTTCCTTTTGGTTTTTCAAGACAGGTTTTCTTTGTAGCTTTGGAGCCTGTCCTGAAATTAGCTCTTGTAGACCAGGCTGGCCTCAAACTCACAGAGATCCGCCTGCCTCTCTCTCTGCCGAGTGCTGGGATTAAAGGTGTGTGCCACCACTGCCTGGCTCTATTTTACTCATTTTTAAAAATGGGATCTTTCACTGAGCCCGGAGCTAACTGGTTCTGCTAGGTCAGACACTTAGGGAGCCTGTCTCTCACCAACACTGGGATTACAGATGTGCACTTAGACACACACATATCACTTACATGTTCTGTGGGAGCAGAGAGTAGAGATGAGGGCCTGAACTCACTTCCGTCCCCTCTCTAACTCAGGACATCATCGAAGGGGGCAGCCTGCGCATCCCCCTCCAGGAGCTGCATCAGATGATTCTGACACCCATCAAGGCCTACAGCTCTCCCAGTACCACTCCGGAGGCGCGCCGCCATGAGCCTTCACTGATGGGCCCGGAGAACCCCAGCACCGATGGCAAAGATGGTGCCGCAGGGGCCAACAGTGTCACCGCCAGTGCTTCAGCCGGCGCCAGCGGGGGGCTGCAACCACCCCAGCTCAGCAGCTGCGATGGGGAGCTGGCTGTCGCCCCTCTGCCGGAGGGGGACCTCCCTGGGCAGTTCACAAGAGTCATGGGAAAAGGTATTGTTCTCTCTAGGGAGCCCTAGCCAAAACCAAGAGTCCTGAGGGATGGAACAGGGTTCGGGGGAGCTAAAAGAGCTTTCTGTCCCCGTAAGCAGCATTAACCCCCCTAGAGAAAACAGGGGGTTTTCCTAATGGGCGGTCTCAGCTCCAGCCTGTGGACTTCTCTAGACATGCTAAGCCCTTCCAGTATGGCACCTATTGGGCCATGAACCTTCAGGGAAGAAGGTAGGGAAAAGATGCTTCAGGATACAAAACCCTCACTGACCCCTTCCCCAAAGCAGCAGTGGCTGGGAATTGGTGAAGCCCCAGAGCTTGAGTCCAGAGCCCAGTGGCACAACCTACCAAGTCCCCAGGCCCTGGGGCTTCCCAGTCATCTGGTAATTCAGAGAGTGGTCAGGCCTCCGACAACTCTTAGTACAAAGTTGTTTTATTCTGCCTCCTGGTTTACATCCTCCCTTCCCCTTTCATCCACCTCACAGGATGCTCTGGTGGCCTTGGACTGTTGGCTTGGGGTTACTTGGTAATTCCTGTGTTCCAGAGGCCTGTATATCCGTGGTTCTCCTAGGTGACTTAGGTGAACCCCAAATGCCACATTTCACAGAAAAGGAATCCAAGATGAGTGAGTTAGGGATTTGAAACCCTCAGCTTCTCCACCTTCCAGCCCCATGGTAATCAGGAGACCGAGCATGGCTGAATTCCATACGATGCTCCCCTTTGCGGCATTGGTAGCGCCCAAGCCCAAAGGCTCACTTGGCAGCTGCTCTCACCACCTCCATTCCATACTTCAGCAGCCTCTGCGGCTGAGCTCCCAGAAGTCTGTGTTCTCTTGCTCCCGGGTGAGGCACATGGGCTCCCTGTGTCTGGAGCAGGGCCCTGCTGGCTTGAAGGAGACACTAAGAATCCATTCTGAGTGGAGGCAGGACTGTGGTCTCGCTCCTCAGTTTAACCATACACAACTGCACGAGACAGCTTTGGCTGAAACACTCCTTCCCGCCCTCCGGTTCCTTCACCTTGGCTTTCCTTCCTCATCCTCTAAGGGCCACAGCCGAGCCTTCCTGTGCCTGAGGCAGTCTACCGGGGCCTCTGGGCTGCATGAGGTACCCTTCTCCCACCCTCCCAGCCCCTTGGTCTCCTCATCTTAGCTCAGTTGACACTTACACTTCAGCCATCTATTTGCCTGACTGTTAACCCCATTAACTAGTGCCATCGGGCCACTTTTAATAGCCACAGGGTACATGGGGCCTGCCTGCTGATAGGTATCTGGTAAGTGCCAGGGTGCGGGAAATGAAGGCTGATTCACACAACCTGGAGCTGGACCTGTGCACGGTAGCCGTGGCCAGACTGTGGCCTCCTCAGGGCAGGACAACCCTAAGTGGGCCCTGTGGGTCACACCGCCCTTCCTGCCTGCGCTACTCTCTGCTTTCCCTGCGGATGCCAGCACTTTCCTTTAAATAAGTGGACCCCTGGACCTTGTAGATAAACGGACCCCGCCTATGGTACAATTCTTCTAGGGACCTAAATCCTTTTAATTCTGGGCTGGGGGTGAGCTGGTGGCCAGAGCAGGCCTTTTCAGCCTTCCGGTCCCTCAGCTCTGCTGGGTCCTGGGAAAGACCTGCACAGTGAATCTACCTGAAGGAGCTCCATCCTCCTATCCCTGCACATAGGGGATCACTGTGGGGCTCAGCCCTAGGAGATGTAACTCCTCACACGACCTCAGCTGACATTGTAATTCCTGTGTGAGAAGCCACAACCCAACTGACACTCGGCATGCACCATATATTAAACAGGGGTGGCTCCTGTTGAATGTGGGGTTGTCCTTGCGGAACCTTTAGAATCTGTGAGTGTGTCCATTCTTTTTTTTTAAGATTTATTTATTATGTATACAATGTTCTGTCTGCATATATGCCTGTAGGCCAGAAGAAGGTGCCAGATCTCATTACAGATGGTTGTGAGCCACCATGTGGTTGCTGGGAACTGAACTCAGGACCTTTGGAAGAGCAGTCAGAGCTCTTAACCACTGAGCCATCTCTCCAGGCCTATAATCGCCCATTCTTACACAGGCTTTAAGATTCTCTCCTGAAGCTTGGTAGGATTTCCATAAACATTACATATTTGCATATTTCTGTCAATATGGAAAGCCCCACTCTTTTTTTAAGGCTGCACGGTGTCCCGCTGTATATCTAAATCCCAAGTTAGTTAACAAGCTCCCCCATGGGCAGCCCTTGAGGCTGTTTCCAGGTTTCTCTTGCACACACTGTTGTTCTGAAAGCCTGTGTGTAGTGACACAGAATTGGTGCGGATCTGTGTCAGGATGTTTGGAGTGGGAAAGGGGTGAGGTCTGATCCCTGGCTTTCAAGCTTGGTGAGCTTTGATTGACAGACACCCAACTCTCTGACTCCTTTTGCAGGTGTCCTTTATGGCAAGGGCAGAGTGGGCCATGAACCATAAGAAACCTAGTATATTGCCAGGTGTGGTAACACATGCTTTTAATCCTGGCACTTGGAAGGCAAAGGTGGATCTCTGAGGTTGAGGTCTCAGATCTACAAAGCGAGTTCCAGGATAGCCAGAGCTACACAGAGAAATCCCATTGAAAAACCAATACGATGAAATAAAATGAAGGAAAAGAAAAGAAAGAAACCTAGCATATCCATGTTCTCTCCCCACAGACGAACGCTGCCCCGTCTTTGCCAGCACAGGCTTGAGTGTGTAGGTGAAGGCATATGTGGATGGATGTGTGTGTTGCATGGGGAAATATCCCTGCAAATGACTGAGTGGCAGGTTTATTCTGCTGCATGCACACCTACATGCTTCACAGCCACAATGTGGCACCAGCCTCCTTCTTCTACACACGAACGCCACTGCCTTCCCACCTGGAGAGGGCCGTGGGGCTCATTCATAAAATGGGATTGCTCTCCCGCTGTGGCAGAGGGCTCAGAAGGCTTTTGAAGTTCCATCACTCAGAACCACCTACAAAAGCAGAGCCTGAGACCTCTGTTTCTTCTCCCAGAGTGTCTGTCTTCAGGCCTGTGTCTGAGGGCTTAATATAGAATGGTATGACAGGAACAAACCCAAGGGGTTCCTGGGGTGAGGGCTCCCGTGGCAACTGAGTGTTTGACTTCAATGGAATGATGAGCCTCCTGTGTTTTCTGCGAGCCTTATGTAATATCACGGGCATGCGTTCTTCAGAAGGCCTTGGTCCTGAAAGAGGCAGGGCCCCGAAGTTGGGACAGTATGAATTGTTCTGATTCATCTTTTCTTAATCCACAGTGTGCACACAGCTCCTGGTCTCCAGACCCGATGAGGAAAATATAAGTTCCTATCTACAGCTCTTAGACAAGTGTCTCGTTCATGAGGTGAGTAGCAACTCACTGAAACTTGTTTCACTCCTTGCTTAGAGAGGTTTGTCAGTGTTTCCATGATGTGATCATTTTGGTCTGCAGCAGCTTGGTTCTTGACAAGTGTGTGGCCATTAATAACAGCTTCAACCAGAACTCGGCCGTGGCCACCTCTGACTGAAACAATGCATGTGTGTTCTCGCGGCATCAGAATTCACCAGACAGAGAACACCGATGTCTGGGGATGCCTGGGAAGAACTTCAAACTCCAGAAGAATAATAAGTGACCCGGGGTGACTAACTCACAGCACTGCTACCCAGCTTCATGGCGTAGAGTCTCTTCCCACTGTGTGATCGCACATTGTGTCTTTTAATGAGGGAAACTGGGGGAGATAGGGAGAGAGAGAAAGCACACAAAAGAAAATGACCAGGGCAGATACTGATGACCGTCTGGATCTGTGGTTGTTAGAGGAGCTGTATTTGCAGTCTGACCTTTGGAAGGAGATGGAGGCAGGTAGGGTACAGACTCATGTAAAAGCCTGAATGAATCCTGGCTGTGAGCAGGACGGTAGCAATTCCTCAGTAATACACAGGGAAAGGCAGCTGGGACTCAAACGCAAGCCATCACTGACTCTGCATGTGCCCTGCCTCCAAGAGTGATAGATGCCAAACCTAGATTAGGGGAAATACCATGCCAAATAAATAGGATAGTGAAGTCTTTTGTTGGGGTTTGATGTGAGAACGAGATGGCCAGAGCCCCTCACATTCACTTGTAGGTGATCAGAACCCCTCAGGATGATAGATGCCCAGCCTAAAGGTCTGGCCTCATGCTGCCTTCACACTCAATCTCCGAGAGGCACAAGTGTCTCTTGCCATTTTTGGAGGCTTCCTTCTTGTGGTCTGACGCTGCTGAACCATCATATCGACTTCACGTCCACCCCAGCCATCACCTCTGCTCTCTCGGGTGCTCATCTTAATAGAACCTTTTCTAGGCAGATGAACTCCTGTAGCCCCTTGCCCCGGCCAGAGCCCTCAGCCACTGTGAGCACAGTGATCAGCTGTCTAGGCTGTGCACTCAGGCACGGCAGTCTCTGAAAGAATTAGTCCAAAGTCCTAGACTTTTAGCTGAACAAAAACAATTTCTCTAATAACTCCAGAGCAACCAAGGCCTGACTGACAATGACTGAAGCTCATATGGAAGGCCTTCCTTCAGGAAAAGACAAGACTATACCCTGTGGGCCCCAACTAACCCTTTGCTTCTTACAATCCTGATGTCACACTTGTTTCTGTCTTGGAAAAAAAAAAAAGACAGAAAAAAGAGAAGGCAAGAATTCTGTACACTTTTAGGAAGCAGCGAGGCACAGCCACTGTCCTAAGAGGCTTATGACATGAGGGTACTAGGGAAAATAAGTGGAAAATAGGTGTACAAGTTACTTTTCTCTTCCTGTGATCAAACTCCTGAAGAAAAACACTTCCAGACTTCATTTCTTATGTGGGAAAAGTATGTGAGGTAAGAGCAGCTTCTGTTGGTGGAGGTGAGGAGCCTGAGATGCCCCTGTTTCTATCTCAGTACTACACCAGGAAGCAGAGGCAAGTTGGGTAAAAACTGGCATGGGTCTATGACCCATAAAGCCTGTCCCCAGCTCTCACTTGAACCAAGAAGATCATGCTTTATAAAGGTTCTACAACTTTCCAAAGCAGCAGCACAGCTGGCACCAAAAGTTCTATCAAATACATGAGCCTATGGGTGACATTAGACATTATACGGTCATTATATCATTCATTATACGTGATGATAAGACCTCTGGTGAGGTTCCCTTCCATGCCTCAGAACTCAAAGTGGTGAACTGGAACCCGGGGCACTTCCTATCAAGCAGCGGAAAGGACTGTCTCAGAGCTGAGACCAGAAGTCCAGCCCTAGCACTGTGGTAGACCAGAAGTCCAGTCCCAGCACCGTGATAGACCAGAAGTCCAGCCCTATTTCTGTGATAGACCAGAAGTCCAGTCTTAGCAATGTGGTAGACCAGAAGTCCAGTCCTATCTCTGTGATAAACCAGAAGTCCAGTCCCAGCACTGTGATAGACCAGAAGTCCAGTCCCAGCACTGTGATAGACCAGAAGTCCAGTCCCAGCACTGTGATAGACCAGAAGTCCAGTCCCAGCACTGTGATAGACCAGAAGTCCAGTCCCAGCACTGTGATAGACCAGAAGTCCAGTCCCAGCACTGTGATAGACCAGAAGTCCAGCCCTACCACTGTGATAGACCAGAAATCCAGTCTTAGCAATGTGGTAGACCAGAAGTCCAGTCCTATCTCTGTGGTAGACCAGAAGTCCAGTCCCAGCACTGTGATAGACCAGAAGTCCAGCCCTACCACTGTGATAGAGACTTCTAAATCAGGAGAGATGGCTCAGTGCTTAAGAGCAGTGCATCTGAGCTGGGTTCCCAATACTCACATTAGGCAGTCCACAATTACCTGTAATTCCAATTCCAGAGAATCTCAAACCCTCTCCTGGCCTCCATGGGCACCCACTAATGTGTACGTGCTAACATGCAGAGATCCCCCGTGCACACTCGCACACACACGTGCGCACAGACACTTACACATAATTAAACATAAAAAATCTTTAAGAAAAAAGACACAACTTTACTGACACCAATGTGTGTTCAGATGGATCCCATGCTCTGCCTGGAGGAGGACATTTGTGGGTGGACTGGGTAAGTGGGTCAGGAGAAGAGCTAGGCTGTGTAAAAGCAAACTGGGGACTTGTCTTTCTTCCCTGTGTCCACTCTCAGCACTGAGGCCTCTAAAGTTGAGGAGAAAAGGTGCTTTGCACCTCAGCCCA